>NW_025999932.1:2957023-3142904 GCF_001458135.2 Marmota marmota marmota | reverse complement strand
ATACATATATATATATATATATATATATATATATATATATATATATATATATGAGACTAGATCCTCATCTCTCATCCTGCATAAAAGTTAACTCAAAGTGGACCAAAGATGTAGGAATTCTACCAGAAACAGTGCAACTACTAAAAGAAAACACAGGGTCAACACTCCAACATATTGGTGCAAGCACCAACTTTCTTAAAAAGACCCCTAAAGTTCAAGAAATAAAGCCAAGAGTCAATAAGTGAGATGGCGTCTAATTGAAAAGCTTGTGCACAGTAAACAAAACAGGTAGGAGTGTGAAGAGACAGCCTACAGAACAGGAGAAAATCTTTGCCAGCTTCTATTCCAAGACAGAATTAATATCTAGACTACATAAAGAACTCAGAAAACTACACATTAGATAAATAAATAACCCAATCAATAAGTAGGCAAATGATCTAAACAGACATTTCTCCAAGAACAAAATACAAGTGGCCAACAAATCCATGAAAAAATGTTCAACGTCCTTAGCAATCAGGGAAATGCAAATCAAAACAGCACTGAGATTTCATCTCACTCCAGTTCTTCTGTCAGTCATCAGGAATACAAATAACAATGGCAGGTGAGGATGTGGGGCAAAATCACACGCACACACTGTTGGTGGAACTGCAAGTTAGTGCAATCACTCTGGAAAGCAGTATGGCGATTCCTCAAAAGTCTAGGCCTGGAACCACCATCTTACCCATTTGTCTCACTCCTCAGTATAAATCCAAAGATTTAAAATCATCATACCGTAGTGACACGTGCAAACCGATGTTTATAGCCATGCAACTCACAATAGCCAAGATATGCAACCAGCCTGTCCGCTGATGAATGGATTAAGAAAATATGGCATTTATACATGATGGAGTTTAATTCAAACATAAACATAACACAGTGAATCCCCTTTTACACATAATTACAATGCACTAGTTAAAACAATAACAATAGTAGAAGGGACATCAATAGATTACAGCAAGCAGATGAGGTAGGAGAGGAAGGGGAGGGTCCTGGGTCAGATTCCGTAATGTGAATGTTCAAATGATGGATCCCACTGTCATGTAAATTGTAAAGTACCAATTTTAAGACATTAAAAAGCTAAAAATCCAACTAGAATGCTTTCGCATTGATCTTGTTTCTAAATGTGTGCACAAGAACCTGAGCCTCCCACAGAGAACTACGCGCTCACCCCGTGCACACATGCATGTGTGCACACACACGTGCACACACACACTCACACATGGCAGGCGCAGTTGGCTAAGGCTGTCCAGCTAATTACCCTGTGGGCTGCCTCTGTTTCCTTGTCCTCCTCCTGCCCTGGGCCGGGAGGCCCCTCTGCAGGGTGGTGCTGAGCGGCCCGGCTGGCCTGAGGAGACCTTCCTGTCTGGGACATACCATCCTGTCTAGACAGGGAGAGACCATCTGCTTTGTTGTTACTCCAGCCCTTTGCTGAGGATTCCTTTTGAACATTTTGAATTGCAAAATTGCTCGCTGCAGAAGCCCTGGAAGGTCAAGTGTGAGCCCCCAGCGGCCGGTCTGTGCCTTGATTCTGCAGAGCCGTTTGCCCTCTCCAACGGTGAGCAGCCGGCTGCAGGCAAACGCGCTTCGAGCCACCACGGTAATCCGCAACAGCAGGCAACGTGCTTGCAAAAGATGAACACAATTCCCCCTCGTTCTGAAGGCAGTGAGCCCCACGACTCGGGGAGCTTCAATTTAAGTGTGCTCAGCATGCCCAGCTCCCAATTAGGCCTGCTATAAACACAGGCGCTGTGGCGAAGTCAGAATCTTAGATGTGGTGGGTGATTCCAAGAAACATTAAACATCAAATAGAAATATTATAATCCACACGAAGCTCATTACGATGCAGGTGTTAGCCTAGTAGTTCAAAGGTATTTCTTCTATTTAACGAAGGGAATTAGTTCAATAAAAGTTTATATGCTGCGTGTTTTCCACATAGTACTCCCTTTCTCTATGTTATGTGTTATTCCACTTGCCATAATGAAATCTTCAAAGAACCGAAGGGCCCCTCGGCTGGCTGACTTTGCACATCAGACACCCTGGGACAAATGACTTTGGCACTTGGTGACTGCGCATAGCAAAGGAAGGTGTTTTCTGCTTTTCATTGCACCCAGACAAAACCCCAGAGCTACATTTCTCAGACATTTTAAAGGCTCCATCAGGGAAAAAAGAAACAATAGCTTGTTCACTTTGAGCTGGTCATAAATTCCCAGGTCAAAGAATTAAGTCATAACCCAAAAAGGCGCACTTGGGAGAGTTTTGGGAATTTCTTCCATAAAGAAATCTTATTGTAACTCATAGTGAACTGAAAATAAACTTTATTACCCAGAACTCCTTTCCCCCCTCAAAAGTAAATTTTAAAGAGGTATCTTTTATTTTTGATTGTTATTTATTTAGGAAAAAGGAACCAACTATGTGGCTTTATGTTTGAAAAGCCCAGAGCTGTGGCCCGCTCTATCCCAGGGTGTCTGATTCTCTCCCCTGTGTTCAGAGTTTATTGGGAACATTGGGCCTGGCTTCTCGGTGCCCCTGGAGGGTGTGTCCACACCCTCCCTGCTCCCTGAGAGAGAGCAACCTGCGGCCAGCCCTCCACCTTCCCCTTAGCCGTCATTGTCACATGGGAGTGTGCCACACAGCAGCGTGTCACCACAGGCTTGGTCACATCTTCCATGTTTGTTAAATATTTGGCCTTTAAAGATGCCAGAGTGAGTCCGGTGTGATGGTGCTCACCTGTAGTCCCAGTGACTCAGGAGGCTGAGGCGGGAGGATTGAAAGTTCCAGGCCAGTCTCAGCAATTTAGCGAGGCCCTCTGCAACTCAGTGCTCAATGGGACCTTGTCTCTGAACGAAGTATAAAAAAGGCTGTGGATGTGCCTCAGTGGTTAAGTGCCCCTCGGACCAAAACCAAAAAAAGACGAGAGTGAGGTCGTTTGGCTTTTGGGGTTCATCTGTATTAAGAATAGTAAGAGTGCAGAGAGAGATGCTGGCATCAAGGTCTTACAGCATGTCAGGGAACATAGGAAAGATTTTAACTTATTTTTGGTCCTAGACTCAATATCCTGGTTTCTACCAGATCTGGAAAATGACCATGTTAAATAGTATAATTATCTGCACTTGATTGTTACTGAATTTTAATAATAAATAAAAAGCAAAATGAAAAACAGGGAAAGGAAATTTAAAGGGAGGGAGGGAGGAAGAAGGGAAGGAAAGAAGGAAAGAGGAGGAAAGGGGAGCAGCCATGAAGAAAATCTAAGGAAACTGCTCAGACCATTCCATTGTTCCAACAGCGAGTAGCTCTTGGGTGGCTGTTGAATCCTTAACAAATAAAATTAAATCTTGAGAATGCAGAACAGTGTCTTATTTAAACTGCCTTTGAATTTGGTACCTGTTAGGGTATTATGAAGACAATCCCAATCTGATAGTTTTTAAAATAAAGTGGATACAATGCTATTTAAAGTCTCCAGACATGAGCTGGTGCTGCTGACTCTCTCAGAACATGTGATCTTCAGCATAAGAGAAACTGAGGCAAAAAATGAGCTCAGGGTATTTGCTTAGAGCAAGGAAACTCCGTGTCAGAGCGTCCATCATCTCTCAATCGTGCCTTCATGCTGCCGTTTCCACAGCTCGTCCTGAGATTTCTTTTCTTTCTCTTGGTTTAATAATAAATTTCCCAGGAAATTGCCCAATAACTGCCACATAAGGGAGACAGATGTTCTGAAGAAAAGAGCAATTTTATTTTATATCTTTCAACATATGCATGTGAAGTCTCATAGATGCTGAGTGGCAGCCCTTGAATAAAAGGTGAGGCCACAGCAGAACTCTGCAAACTGTCCTGCCACAGGACCCCGTGCCCTTCTTCAGACCATAGGCCTCGGGAAGGACTTCAAGCACGCGGAGAGAAGCTGGCCATCCTGTCTGGGGACCCCAGTCCCCAGCCACAACAGTGTCTCTGACCCTGACTTCTCCTCACCCCACAGGGTTCTCGTGGCTTTGAAAACATGGTGGTTTTCTTCCCAATTATAAAAGCAAATAAGACTTCTAGAACATTTTAGGGAAACCATAAAAGACGAAAATGAGCATTTCCAGTACCATTGCCTGGATAGAACCAACATTGTTTTGTCTTATTTATGTCTAGCTTTTTCTTCTCTGTGCATGAAAAATAGGAAGAGTATATTGGAAAATACATGAATATGAATGTGTCGAGTTTCTTTCATTTTCATTTATGAGATGTTCTCTGTAGCCATCACGAATACACAGCTGCCTGGACGAAATTAAGATTTCCAGATCAGAGACACACAGCGAGTCTGCTTCTGACATTCCAAGTGGGACTCTCCCCAGAAGACACTGCCGAGAAAGACAGGTTGGGTTCTCTCAGCCTCGGGCTCAGAGGTCATCATTCACCCTGTTCTGTTCTCGGGAAACTTTCATTTCCTGAGCCAAGGGGTTTTCAAATCCCACCCTCTCTTCTACAGGTCCAAGTGCTGCTCGTCCCCTGACAGGGCCGGCGGGGACCAGGAAATAAGAGCCTGGGTCCCTGGCTCCTCCGGCCCGTGTCTGAGAAGCTGCAGCCCCACCCCTCCCCCCCATTGCAGACCATGCCCTGTGGCTTCATGACTTAGCTCACCTTCTCAGATGCTGGAGACCACCCCTCCTCAGCCCACCTGCTGGCTCCAGCTGATCTCCATTCTCTGGCAGTGTCTCCAAACCAACTCAGGTTAGAAACCTCACGTCACCCCACTGAGCTCTTCTTGACTTCACTGTTTGGGCCAGACATTTGTTACCTGGGGAAGATGGTGACAGACCCCGAGCAGGTATGTGGGTCCCATTTCCCCTTAGGGGTCTGAGAGGAGCAATGGAATAGAAAGAGGTGGGACATCAGTGGCAGAAAGACCCTTGACTGAGCTTCCTGATAGGGCAAGAACCGGCCAGACCTGGCTAACAACTCCTAAGCTTGGACACAGATGGCCACAGGTGCTAGTGTTCACTCTCAAACTTCCCTGGAGCCTCCAGTCCCACTGCAGTGGGCAGGGTGTCTTTGTCTATCTAATTACCTACCCTCTATCATTCGATCATCTGTCATCTATTTTATCATCTGTCTCTCTGTCCTTCTATATATTCATCCACACAAAATATGTAAATAAAGTGTATATGGCAAGCAGCACTGGTTTCGTGATACGTGAATTCTCTTTCTTCAGCATGAACCATGGAACGTGTCCTGTATGGGGCTGGGAACGCATTCTGTTTTAACCTGTCGGACAGCATCATTGTGACCAGGTTCACAGCCTTATCACAACCTGCCACTGTCTGCTTAGAGACAATGGGGAGGGCTCTTTTTCTTTTTTAAACATCAATCTTCAGAACATTCAGAGGATCCCCCAGAAGTGAAAAAGAGCTACCAAGTGCTCTGAGTGGCTGCCTGTTGAGGGAGCGTGCTCTTTTAGGAGCATGTTACTTTTTAAGGTCATGAGACTCCCCTGAACATGTTGGCATTGCAATAATCAAGTTTAATAGTAGAATGCCTTTGCATAGCTTCCATTTATTTTCCTACCCAGATGGACTGTTCTGTGGAGGCTGTTGGTCTAGGTTGTCCAAGTCCTGTGTATAGCCTCCACTAAGACCCCAAATATGCTATCAAGTAATAGGTAAACATTTGTGTGCATGTACGGCAGCCTTTATGCAAACATACTGCAGTTGTATGCAAATGAAAATTGTCAACATATATGTTCACATGCAACACTGGAATTTCTTTAGGATGGTTATCCAGAAGTGTGACGTGGAAAAAGTGGAACACTGTTGAGTCTCTGAGATACACCAGTCAGATGTTTTCAAAAGGTCTCCCATGATATATATTCTTTCCCACTCAAATTCCACTCTAATTTTTTGTTTTTAAATTTCCAATTTAAATAATTGCTGACATAAAGGCTGCAACAATAATATCAAGAATCTTGCTTATTCTTTACCGCAGTCCTAGTGAGAGCAGCTGTCCCCAAGGTGACCTGCATATCAGCCCTGATAACTGAAACCAGGCTGCAGTTGTCAAGAGAAAGAGACGCCATCTTTTGAAAATGAGTTTTAGGAAGTCAAGTTGCAAAACGAATGGTTTTCTACTATTGAACGGCTTTGCCTTCTGATGACTGTTAACCAAGCGCACATGTCCTGACACAACTTTCAGACTCTTTTGCAACTGCACAGAACTCTGCTATGGACAGCTCAGTCTTCTTCCAGTTCCTTATTTCAATCCCTGTCTTTTGAGATCTGTTGTGTATTCTTCTCTGGTGTTCCTGGGACCAGTAATGGAAGGACTTACTGAGCTTACATTTCTATCTCCTGTGGCACATCCACAGGTAGCTGTCATGCCCATGTGTCCCCAATCTTAAATACATATGGGAGCTTCCCCTCCTGATGACACTTCAGGTTTCCCCATAGATGATCCTGAGGTCATCTGTGCAGAATCAAGGAAGACTTTTTTGGTAAAATATCTTATAAAATATTTCCCCCATGTACTAGCAATAGTTTGGTATTTTAGATGATATTCCCTGTGGCTGTCCAACACCACCAAAAAAAAAAAATCACCAAGTTCAAAAATACTGAGTTCTGCATTTTAAGTATGTAGTTAAAACAGTTTTATATGACACACTTAACAAAAGTAGTGATTAAAATTTTAGTACCTTGATTTTGAAATTTTTCCAAATTTTACTATTTTATTAGAATGGATAAAAGTTTTAGATAACAGCTCTCAAAAATCTAATTTTCAATATATCACCCATATTGATGCTAATGGTTTTAACATTGTATTTATTATTTAGTTTCTAGAATGCTCAATACTTCCTATTAAAAGGTACTAAAACTGTTATTACTACATTCTAAGTATCTTTCACTTTATCAATACTCTTTTGATAAAACATCTTCAGGAGTTGTTATTCAACTGCTTTGGAGTGTCACAAGGCTCAGGATGCTCCCTTAACTTCTTGCCACTGAGGATGATCAGTTTTCCTCCTGTGTGAGCCACAGGTCGGTCATGAAGAGGTGTCTGAAAGCTCAGCCTTCTCCCTTCTAAGGAGGAAACCTGGGCAACATCGGCATCAGCGTTTGCACCGCAGCCACAGCAAGGCTCACGCCTCTGTTGTTGAAAGTCCTCACTTTTTTTTTGCTTCAGGAATGGAAACCATTGTTTTCTGCACTATCAAAAGAGCTTGCGGTGTCCTGGCTCTCACACTGTCAGGAGATGCTGTGGGCACATTTAACTATTAAGTGTCATCTTTTCCCTTTTGCAGTCTAGGGGAGTTGTGTTCCTTGTACTTAAAGGAAATGTTTAAAAACTATCTAAATATTGTCATCATTTTTTCTCAGTCCTGGAAACCACTTCCAGTATAATTTTATGTGTTAGTGCAAGTCCTCCAGCCACCTGCTCAGTGCCCTCTTGACCATTCTTACCCTTTCCTGGATGATGCACTTTCGAGTAGTGGCCCCAGTTCTCTGTACAGCTCTCTCCATGGTCCTGTTATATCCTCACATATTTCAAGAAAACATTATAACTTTCTGCAAAAAGACTTGTGCATTTAACTTGGTGTTCACCTTGATGTATTAGCTTGCCCTAACACAGTAAGTGCTGGATGGATTTCCTTAAATGACAGAAATATATTCCCTGGTGATTCTGCAGGCCAGGAGTCCCAGGTCAGGGCATAACACATAGGGGTTATCAGTGCTAACACATAGGGGTTTGTTCCTTAGCACGGGGGAGGGCTGCCCGGCTCTCTCCTTGACTGTGAATGGCACCTTCTGCTTGTGTCTCCACACCCATTTCCCTTGGTCTCTTGCATCAAATGTCTTCTTACAAGTCCTTCGGTCGACTGTAAGAAGGCCCCTTATGAAGAATTCATTTTAATTTCACTACCTCTTTAAGGACTCTGTCTCCAAACATGGGTCAGACCACCACATGCTGTTATTGTGGGGACACAATTCCAGCCCCTAACACTAAGTATCTGCTGGTTTCTATACTATTTTAATTTTTTAAATTTAATTTTGCAAACGTTGGGTGCTATTGTGTTTTGAAATCTCACCTGGGCAGCTTACTGGTTAGTGTTAAACCTGGCTTGAAAGGTCGGAGTGAAGCCTGGTGTGGTGGACTTCTGTCTTTCCCCTTTCACCCTTCCTTTCCTCTCCTTCCCGTCCCTCTTGATGGCCCTGCCGTGCCCAGGAGGCACAGACGCTGTCTTCCTCCTACACCCAGCTTCCGCGGCACCGCCTGGTGACCAGCTTCACATCTCAAAGTGCCCTCAGCCACCTTGGCAAGCACTTCGAGGTCTAGTCTTGTGGGGGCTTTCTGCAGGCAACATGGCCCACGGCAGGTTCCTGGGGAGAGGCGAGCACCACCCTCCACCCCAGGCAGAGTCCTCAGCTCCAGCCCCAAGGCACAGGGGCTGGAATGGCTTTCCCCTGTGCAGAACTATGGCCGCCTTGTGTCTCCTTGGGGGCGGGGAGAAAAAGGAAGAGAGAGAGTGAGAGAGAGGAGAAAGAATGAGAGAGGGGGAGGAGGGAAAGAAGGAGAAAGGGAGAGATAGAGGAGAGAGAGAGAGAGAGAGAGAGAGAGAGAGAGAATGCTTTGAATGTCTAATTGAATTTATTTCTGTTGAAAGCTCCCACAAAAGCATTAAATAATTCTTGAGTTCTCCAGGCATAGTAAGCTCCCCAGGGAGCCCCTCCAAATTCTGCACTTGGCCCTGTTTGGTCTGATGCACATCTTCTCTTACAGCTTTATTGAGATAAAGTTCACTTACCATAAAGTCCATTTTTTTAAGTGAGCACTTGGTTTCTAGTATACACTAGACTAAATTTTATGGTGTTATATTTTAGAATATTTTATACTCTATTTTTCAGTCTCTTATAAATAAACTCCAAACCCTCCTTACCAGTTACTTCTCATCCCCTGGCAACCCCTGATCTCTTTTGTCTATGGATTCTCCTATGTAGACTCTCATGATCGGATCATACCACAAGAATGACGTCTTCTACCTACCGTGACAAGTTTGAGGTTCACCTGTGGTGAGGCTTATGCTGATAACTAATTCCTTCTTGGTACCTGTTATCCTCTCGTTTTGTTAGAAATCTTTTGGTGGTGAGGTGGTGAGGAATTTACAGTAGATCTTTTATTGCTTGCTAGTCTTTAAATCAATCTGGGATTCATCTCTGATTATTGTTGCACTCATGATTTAGATAATAAGTTATTGGTCCTAAACATATCATTTTCCCATTTGGCCTGTGTATGCCAAAACACAGGTTTCAATTCAATGTTCTTTTTTTCTTTCATTAAAATGAGTATTTGTGGGAAAAGGAGGTAATGTGAGTAATAGCTAACATTTATTGAGTAGTTATTATACATCAAGCTCTGTGGTTTATATATACAGCTAAAATAAATGAAACTTTAACAGCATAGACATTGTATTAGTTAGCTTTTTATCACTTTAACCAAATTACCTGAGAAGAACAACTTAGAGGAGGAGAAGCTTATTTTGGCTCATGATTTTAGTCCCCTCAGTCCATATTGTCCAACTCCATTGCTCTGGGCCCGAGGTAAGGCGGAAGATCCTGGTGGAAGACGGGCATGCAGGAAGCAGAGAGGAAGGAGCCACATGCTGTAGTCCTCGAGGGCATGTCTCCAGTGACCTACTTCCTTTAGCCAGAGCCCCTGCCTACAGCTACCTGTCACATTATCGGTCCATCCAGTGGATTGATTCACCCATTAGGTCATGCCCTTGTCCTAAAGTCATCTCACTCCTGGCACAGGAGCCAACCTAACACACGGGCGCAGAGCAATCCTCACCTCTACGCCACTCTCATAAAACGGAGTCCAGCTGCTGAAGACCTTGTCTAAAGCCACGCAACAGTGAACAGCGAGCTGGAACCAAGACTCAGGTCTCCAGGGTCCTACAGGTGGAAGGGCAGAGGGAGGAGGAGGAAGGAGGGAGGGCCAGAGAAAGAGCAGAGGGAAGGGTAGAGGCCAGCTGTCCACTGCTCCGCTAGCCCGAGGACCACCTACGGCTTCTAGCAGATGTTTACACCGAGGGCCTTTGTCTCCTTGAATCTCTTCTGGAACAAAGGCTTGTCTCTCTCTCTCTTCAATCTGCTGGCAGACCCTAACCTAGCACTCTTCTCAGTGCAGCAAAATGACTGATGTTGACAAACACCCAGGTGAGCGATTGCAAGTGGACACAGGCATCTCCAGGCCGTTTTACTAGGAACACAAACCTCCTTCCACCAGCAGGAGATGCTACGCATTTAAACAGCATTCTGGAAGTTACGGTTGGTGCTTAAAAATAATAGCCCCAAAATGCCTCCAAATATGCATGCACCAAACAGAATCTCACCTCTGAATTTATGGCTGAGTAATAAAAATGTGTCGGAAGAGCGTTTGATGGTGAATAGCCTTATAAACCTGGGGCCGTGCACAACAGTGACAACCCCGCATTGGGCCGGAATGTGCTCCCAGCTATAATTCTGTCAGGGAAGACACATAAACACCCTGGTGGAAGGAGAGGCAGAGATACCCTGGTAAAGGAGCATCATTGTTTCTAAACACAATGCCAGATTAGGCTGTGGGGGTGGCCTGAGTCCTTTCTTGTCAGAAGCAGTGTGATGCTTGGGATTCGTTTGTTTCTCTTAGGAAAAGTGAGAGCCAGTTGCTAGACCTGGGCCAAAGGGAGGTGCCGCTGTGTGGACTGAGCACGCAGGAAAATTCTCCATAGGAGAAATACACAAACAGCTCTCGACTGTGAGCCTTGGAAAGATTAGCTCTGACGCGGGGTGAGGATTTTTTCTTTGTCGCTGTTCAAAGCTGAATAGCAATAAGAATGTAAACCTCAGTGCTTCATAATAGAATTAGGCCCCTTGTATAATGAGGTTCATTATAAATGACATGCATAATTCCAATGCTGTTCTCTGTTGATTCGTCTTTTGTTGCTGAGACAGACTGCTTTAATGGGCTGGGGAGACCACGCCACGCTGGGAGCACACAGGAAGACGTTTTGCAGGGAGTTTCTTTTCCCCCTTTCCCTGCTCTGTAAGCCAGGATGTGCTTGATCAGAAAATGCCCCCCAGGACATTGTGCCCTGTGCAGTACAACGTGCACCCTCCAGGAGGCTGCAAACCTCCGGGGACCCTGTGTGTAAAGAGCGCCGGGTGCACTCATTCCGTCTCCTACTCACGGCCCATGCAGACGACGTGTGGCAACTGTCTGATGAGCGTGGAGTTTCCAGGCTGCACAGCTACTCCTGCCCATCACCACCACATCCATCTCCTGAGAAAATGGGAGATTTAACCATGGTGTGGCTGCTGAAGAGGTAGTGAAGACAACAGTATGTGAAAGGAAAATAACGAAAATAAGTATACATGGGTCACTGTGGCAGTGGATTTCAAAACCCCACTAAGCCAAAAACGGGGTAGGGACACGGTGAGCCTAATTCAGGAAGCAGGATGCCCATGACCTCGTTCAGCTTCTAGGACCCAATCCTAGCTCCCTGGGCTCCCTAGACCATCCAGAGTCACACTTGCCAGGGACACTGTGCAGGGACATTGCCTGGCATTCTGCAGCCTTGTGTGAGCTGTTCACCTGTCCACTCTGCCCTCTCTTCTGCTGTTAGAGGGTAGCAAAGGACAAACCATCCTGCTCCCAGATCTCTGTCCAACCTTGATACCTGAGCCAGGCTTACCTGCTCTGAGAGCACCAAAGCCTGCAGGTGATTTCCCACATCCCGCCACCTCCCAGGCGTGAGCCACAGAACTCTGGCCCCCGTGCTCCTGTCTGCAGCTCTTCCTCAGTAATGTCAACTGTTGCTGGCTCTCAGCAGGAATCAAGGCACTGTTTGTGTACTATGAACTGAAATGCATTTGGTTGTCATGTATCACAAATTAGAATAAATAAATAATTTTTTAAAAAGAGAATTACTTATTAAGCACCTCCTCTGTGCTGAGGACAACGGCACCCAAAGCCACCAAGTGGCAGGGCTCAGGTGGCCCGTGCTGCTCACTGCCTGGACTGGCTCCGGGGTGCTTGGGGAACAAAGCTTGACTGCCGTGCACTCAGCAGCTGGAATTGAGCGACAGGGGTTTATAAGACCTCTCAGTGCTGCCTCTGAGCCCTGGCTGAGGGAACCAGGCTGTCCTGAGCAGATCTGGGAGAGCTGGTGTCTTCACTCCGTTTCCACCCTCAGAGGGAAGAGTTTGCCTTGGCCTTTCCAGCTCCTGTCTCGGTCCCTCCTCAACCCATCCTGGCTCACTGCCCATCTAAAGTTAGCTGGACAGCTCTTATTGTGCACCTTCTGCATGCTGGGCGCCATGGGATAAGGACCACTGGAACAGAGCTGGGAACCTCCAGCAGGGGTGGCTGCAGGCTGTGCTGCATGGGAGAGCCAGGCAGAAGGGACCACCGGAGGGCCACTCAAGGGAGCTGCACCACGCAGGAGGAGAGGCTGGGCCAGAGGCACTGCCGTGCTCAGTTCTCTCTCAAGCCACCTTCGTCCTGGATCCCACGCCTGATCACTTCCACACTCTGTGGCCTGCCCTGTAAGCTTCTTCCTGTGCTGCTTCTGCTTTGTGTCTACTGCGAGGTCCAGCTCCGGCCGCGCTTCCCTCCGCTGGAGAAGAGGGTCTCCCTGCAGGTTTCCTGGGCCTCGGCGCCACTGAAATGTGGGGCACGGGGAGTCCTGTGCACTGTGGGATGTCTAGCAGCACCCTGAGGTCCACCCTAGTCATCAGCAGCAATCCCACCACGAGTCCTCAAAATGGTGCCCCCGTCAGATGTGCCCTGGGTGGCCAAAACCTCCCCTACAGAGCCACCGTGATGCTCTTCATCAAGACCCTTGAGCACTCTGTTCCCCCCACATCTTTGCTCAAATGTCACTGTGGGTGAGGACCCACCTGGTCAACTGGACTGCACACATTGTCCACCCCCACCCCACATTTCCTCCTTTATCTCCTTTCTTTGTCCCCCTAGATGTTGTCACAACATATTTTGTTTCTTTTATTTGTTTAGTGTCTGTCACTCCTCCTCCATTGATAAAGTAAGCCCTGCTTCTGTCTCTGTTTTTTGTGATTTGCCTGCATGTGATTTGCCCTCATGTCGGCAGGGACACCTTAGCCATGTCTCGGCTTTGGCAGCCCCTCTCTCCCGTTCCTTCAGTCTAACTCCCAAGTGCCAAAATGACCTAGTCACTCTACACCATGAAAACCTGCAGCTGTCATGGACAGAGTACAGTCGGAAGCCAACCACACGACCAGTCCTGTTGGCCTCAACTTCGGCCTCCCCTTCTGCAACCCGCGCTGCCAACCACGGCACAGTGGGACAGTCTCCTTTTCTCTGCCTGGGATGCGCTCATCCTGTCCTCACAGGTGCATGTGCTGTACCCTCACATCTCCCTGCACATGTCAGCTCTTAGACAAGGTCTTCCTGATGTCCCTGCAGGGTGGTTCGCCTCTCCCTGGGCTTCCAATACGTCCTTCCTACTGCCACAAAATGCCTCCACACACCTGTAAGGCGGTGGCCTGCATCCAGGGCTCTCAGGTGTGGTCTCATTAAGGGCCTCCAGGGTCGTGGTCCCAGTGGCTGTGTGTCTTGCAGCGTGGGCTGCCTGTGCAGCACTGCCCACAGAGAGGCACGGAGCGAGTGCTTGTTGAGGACAGGAAGGAACCATACTTAGCGTATGATCCGGTTTCATGGATTTTGATGAAATCAACATTATCATAGCGCTGTGACTCTCAAACCGTGTTGTGGTGCAGGGTGACCACAGAGTAATCCATGTATTTGAGGGAAATGCAGACCTCTGTTGGCCACTCATTGCCTGTTGAGGTGATTCAGTCTCAACCCTGGATCATGGTACACATGGCTCAAGGACATCAGATCTTAGTGAAGCTGAATCTTTGGCTGTTCCCGTGGCAAAAGCAAGTCTTACATGAGCATTCATGTGAGTAGGAAAACGAAGGCATCGTATTCAAAGTGACCCAAGGGTTGACAACTTGTACAGGGTGCAGGACTCTTAGTAAGTGATTTTGGTTATTTAAGAGTGAAAAAATGTCTTTTCTTTCAATGTATCTGTATGTATTCTTTTGTCAAATAATTACAAAGTGTTAGAATATATAAATACTTAAAATATGTAAGCCTAATGGCTTAAAAAAATATCAAATATAAATAAGTATTAAATAAGTGTCAGGATATATATGCTTAAGATTTGTTTAAACCTATTGCTCAATAAATACTAAGTGTAAGTGAGTAGCCAATGAGTACCGTGTCAGGCATGTCTTTTGGCCTGGGTATTCTAGGGAAAACCGCTGAGACAACTGAGGGCTTCAGGAGAAGAGAAAGTTGGGGAGCTCTTCCCCAGAGAGAGGACGGCTGCAGCCTCAACCAGAGATGCTGTTTCCTGCAGATGTCAGCACCAGACATGGATCCATTGAACTTCCCTGGTGAGGACCCGGGGTTTTCACAACCAGTGGATAGCTTCACACTGACGCACAGGGCGACAGCTCTCAGGAGCACGGCCAGAGCGCATCCCCCGGCTGGGCAAGGGCACAGCCGTCAACAGGCTCCCGGGCAGGGAGAGAGACTGCGGAGTGCAGGAGAGAGAGGAGGAAGGAAGGGAGAAGGAGAGAGAGGAAGAGAGAGAGAGGAAAAGAGAAGGAGGAGGAGAAGGAGATGGGGGAGAGAGATAAATACTGAGAGAGAGGAAGAACCGTAACAGGGTAAGCTGATATAAATATTTAACAATAGAGTTTCTTTTCTTTATAAAATAAACACCAGATTATTATAAAAATGATTACTACTTAAATATACCAACATCCTGAAACAAACTTTTCCTACATGAAAATAAAAATTTAAATGCTTTTTATATATACTGCCAAAATAACATCAATTACCTTTAAAGTAAAAGAGGAATAAAATTGTACTTTCAGTATTATAAATAACATCGATTGAAAATGCAAAATGAATAAAAGTCAAAGTATTTATGTAGATGATAAACATGATGGATTTTTTAAACTTTTTCTTTTTTCTTTTTCTTTTTCTCTTCATTAATGAAGATCAAGTTATACACATTTATGGAAAACCTGACTTAAAACTTTTGCAATATTTTAATCATGAGTAATCATTTAGCAATAATCATTTAAAGGCGGTACCTAAGGAACATAAAACAGGAAACAGTTTGTCATTTGAAGTGTTTCACTTTCACAAAGAAATTATGGGTTTTGTTGTTAGGACCAGAAACAAGTGTTCCGTGACAATCCAACTTACTAAAGAAATGCGTGGTCTACGCCAACACTGTCCCCTGAAAACTCTGCTGTGGCCCATGACCCTCCCTATCTGGCCAGCAGTGGCTGCCAGAGGAACTCTTAGAAGATGAAGAGGGAGCTTGGGGCAGCACTGCCCGCCTCCCAGGGAGAGCCAGGGGCCGTGAGTCCCTTAGGGCACTGCAGGGAGTCCTTCCAGACTGCTGAACAACACAGCGCTCCGAACAGGAGCTGATTCCGAGAGCTGGTCTACAGGGTGCTTCAAGGGAAGGAGCGGCTCTGCAGCACACAGCCCAGGTTCCCCGGGGATCAGCGGGGTCAGTGAAAGGTGTGGAGAGGCAGTGGTTAGGACAGCTCATGGGAAGGCTGGGGCCTGTTGGGGGCTCAGGAAGTGCTGAAATTGCAGGAGAACCAGCCTGTGGTTCATGCAGGGATGGAGCAGAGCCTGGTTGAGTCCTGGCTGAGTTCGGGGTCTGCCTTTCTCCTGCTCCATTATCCCAGGATAAAACTCCTGGCCTTTGGGCAAGTGAGGGGGGTTTTCTGAGCTTTGCTTTTCTAGGCCAAAGCAGGTGAGTCGTGCAGAAGCAGGCACGCTGGGCGTGGGCGCTGGGGCTCCTGTGGCCTGTGGCCCAACAGTCCCCGCGGTGCAGTGGACCCACCAGCTACAGGAAGGCTGTTTTCTGCACCAGGTCTGGCCTCTGCCACCTCTCTGGGGAGGCTCCAGGGAGCTGCTCCTTCCTCTGATGTCCTGGTGGCCGTAGTTGGCTGACTTCTGCTGGTGAACGCAGCAGTAGCTGCCTGAGGAGGCTAACTGCGTCCAGACGTTAAAACAACATTCGAGTTTTCCTCACAGTGGACATTTTCTTTGTTTATTCATCAACCACAGTCAGAATGTGGCTGGCCTGATGCAGCCTGGCTCTGACCATTGTCAAAATCGACACCCATTACCCAGACCAACCAATCGCATCAAGGCGGTCTTTGAGCCACAAGCTATTCTGAATTATTGGGATGATTTACTAAAGTTACCAAGACCCTGCTGGTTAGTATTTTTAGGGGAATAGGCTCCCCTAAACTAGTAAGTAGTTGTTTAGCATTAACTAACCTGTCTTACCAGATCTAGCACAAACTTAGCAACCTGGAGACTCGCCTTTGAATTGAATAAGATGCCTTCTGGTCAGATGACCTTAAAACATCTCTTAATCATTCAAAGTCTCAATTTTCCACCTGGAAGACAAAACCAATGTTTCCCAAGGCTCCCTTGCTGAGAATTTGAACACCTTAGAATCCCTGCCCAGAATGTTGCACTAGATCCCTTGACGTCCTCCGTCCTCTGCAGCTTGGCATCTCCCTGTCATTCTGTGCCATCTTCTCCAGTCTTATTGCAAAGCATTTCTGTGCTAGGTAGTATGTTCAGAGGGTTTTTCTCTTATTACTATGCAAATTAGAGATAACAAACTAGTAGCCGAATTAATTCCCAAATCAGAGTCTGCAAAATACAAAGCAATAATATCGGTTCCAGTGTTGAGGAGCGGTATGGCAGGTACTCAGGAGCTACGTAGAGTGTGTAGGGTGCAGATCACACAGAGGGACGTGAGCCTATCAGTGCACATTGAGAGACCACTAGAGACGTCCCCAGTGAAGTCCAGAGGAGAACTTCCACAGGGAAGGCTGCCCTCTTTAGTTTTGGCTGCCCTTCAGCACACTCTCTCTGTCTAACTTACCTGTCCTGGCACCGAGAGGTGGCCTTGGGAAGGAGGGCCCACTGGACTGAGTCGGAGGGAGCTGGCCTGGTGTCCAAGGGCACAATGGATGGGTCTCCCTCCCTGGCTGCCCACCAGGTGATCTATCTTCAGTTTCATTAGATGACTTGATTAAATCAAGCAGCTGGGTGCATCTGAACAGGAGAAAAACTCTTCTTTAATATTCCAAGTAGTTTTACCTATTTTAAGTTAACTTCATAAATTTAATTTGAGTTTGGATTTATTTGTGAGATATGTCTTGATTGAGTTTATGACCTGTTATTTATTTGCTTTTTTAGGCGCTATCTTGTTCCTGTTGGTCATCTTTGTTTCTGCCCAGGGCTTCTGAAGACACGCCCCTTCCTCTCTGTGGTCTTCAGGGGATGCTTCGCCAGGCAGTGGCCACAGTCGGGGCCAGGCTCGTCCACACTCAAGCCCCACAGACACTGCAGCAGTTTCCCTTCCACCCCTTTCATCTGGGTGCAGCCAAGCTGTGCACAGGCCTCCTGTCCTGCCCCCTGCCCTGCCCCCCCATGTCCAGCTTCAGACCTTACTGGGCTGTTTTTGGTTGAATAGTTTCAAATTAAATATGTTCATGAGGCAAACAATGCCAATGAGTTCAAAAAGGATAATGAGTCTCTTGGCAGCTCCCTGCTCTGCCCTCAGCCCTCCTAAACCCAGGCTCTCCCTCCTGGAGGCAATGTCTGACACAGTTCTCCAGAAATTTCCTTTGGGTATGCAGACAGGTATAGGTGTATTCCCACAAATGGGATAATATTTTAGATATTATCTATATCTTGGAACTTTCCCTTAACATACGCCAAAGGGGTTCCTATAAAGACTCATACAGATTCATCAATTTGTCTATAACGGGGACAGGGTATTCCTTAGCTGCACCATAATTTATTCAGCCAATCTGATGAACACATGGGGTGCTCCCTTTCCGGTCTCCATATTTATGTGTTTTCTATACTGGGAAACGCTCAGATTCTCAGTGTTGCAGTTGGACGAGCTCCACTACAGCAGAGCCCAGGAGCCCTCGCATGGAGTTGCAGATCACCTCCAGGGCGTCAAGTCCTTTAGGAGCTGACCTTTTCACCATGGGTCAGCTCTGCCTGCTCTGTGACTTTAAATACGTGTGAGCACGTCGTGCATGTGGCGTCTTTTGCCCTGCATAGTGTTGTGTTGCTAGGAGAGTCATCCTGGGGTCCAGCTAGTTTTATTTTTATGTAATGAGAGACTGTATGCTGTCACACGCACACACCACACTATGCTGTCTGCTCTCCTGGTTGGCTAGTGCGTTGTTCCCGGACCCAGGCCGTCCTGTGTGAGGTGACTGAGAACATTCTAGATGAGTCTTGGTGCAGCTATAGGCTTCATTTCTCTTGGTAGAATGCTAAGGTCACAGAGAGGGCGTGTGTTCCATTTTTTAAGTAACTACCAAGCCATTTTCCCCAGGGCTGCACCAGCCCGTGCTCATGCCAGCGATGCACGTGGTTCAGTCAGCCAACGTCCCCAGGCTCACTCACCGCTGACGGTCCTTTTGGTTTTAGCTATTTTAGTGGTTGGGAGGTGGTATTTCATTTATGAAGCAGAAAAGTGGTGATTCTGGAAAACTCTTATACATGATCACTTAGATAACACACCTGTAGACATCTTCAGCATTCAGGCCAAGACTCTCCAGACCCCTGTCTCCCACACCTGCAGAGTAGCCCAGCCTGCAGAGAACCGTGTGGCGCACCGCCAGTCTCCTACTTTTTTATATGACCTGGCATCTTGATCCTCCCAAGGTTCGTCTTGAAATCTGCCCCAAGGGGCCCTGGAGTGGCCCTTCTGCTGGGATGTGTTCTGTCCCAGGCTGTGACTTAGTGCCCCACGTGTGCTGGGAGAGGCTTCTCCGTGGCACAGCATCAAGCTGTGATGCTTGAGGCTTCTGCAGCTCACGGCCCCCCAGAGCTGTTCTTTCCCAGGTGCTGGAAGTCCCTTCCTGCCCACTCAGCGTAGTGTTGGGCCAAAGGTGGGAGAGGACTGCGTTTTTCCAGATGTCACTGCCCAGCCTCCTCTTCCCAGTGCCCTGCCCCAGCCCCGCCATTTCAGCAGACTCCAACCCCCCACTGGGACTCCAGTTCCCTACCCTGGGTCCACAAAGACCACTGGGCAGAAAGCTGGGGCTATCTGGGGCTACCCTGGGGCCAACTGAGCTCTCCTTCTCTCTGGGAACACAGCCCTCTACCTCCAGGGACCTGATGTATCCTGTGCAGTTTTATAGTCATATGAAGGGGCCACCTGAGTAGCTGCTATTCACCATGGCTGAAGTCACCAAAACAAATATTGTGGACCTGTGTATAGCTATCTACTGATACCCCAATTTTCTCTAATCCCAAATTCTGAAATCTGCTCCAAATTCTAAACTTTCTAAGCACCGACATGTTGCCACAAGTGGAACATTCTATACCTGATCTCATGTGACTGGTCGGTCATGACACAGGCTTGCTAAGAATATTGAATAAAATTCAATCCAGGCTATGTGTGGGACATATATATGAAACAACGTAAATGAGTTTCTTATTTAGACATGATGGCACCCTCAACATACTGATTATGGACATGTAAATATTTGAAAATCTGGAAATACTTCTGGTCTCAAGCATTTCAGAAAAGTGATTCTCAATCTGTGCTTATTAAAAATTATAACAGTAAGTTGATATGTACAGCTTTTAAAATTTGTCTTCTAACTACACTATGTTGCTTTTACTATGCCCTGGCACACTTCAACTGTAAGTAGGCAATTTAAGTAATACATTTACAATATTAAAAGGCATGCATTCACAATAGCTAAACTGTGGAACCAACCTAGATGTCCTTCAGTAGATGAATGGATAAATAAACTGTGGAATATATACACAATGGAATATTACTCAGCAATAAAAGAGAATAAAATCATGGCATTTGCAGGTAAATGGATGGAGTTGGAGAATATAATGCTAAGTGAAGTTAACCAATTTCAAAACACCAAATGCCGAACGTTTTCTCTGATATAAGGAAGCTGATTCATAGTGGGTTTTGGAGTGGGAGCATGGGAGGAATAGATGAACTCTAGATAGGGCAGAGGAGTGGGATGGAAAGACAGTGGAATGAGATGGACATCATTACCCTATGTATGAAGACACAAATGGTGTGAATATATTTTGTGTACAAACAGAGATATGAAAAACTGTACTCTATATGTGTAATATGAATTGTAATACATTCTGCTGTCATATATAACAAATTAGAATTCTAAAAAAAGACATACGTGTGCATTGTACAGTGTTTTTCCCAGGGACTAAAGTAAAAAATAGAAATATTTCTCCTAGATCAATATTCATCACCTTTAGAAGAAAACAATATTAACAGCTTTCTTATGTAAATTTCCACTGTATAAACACCTCATACATATGTTTCTCCCTTTCTTGTATTTTCTAAGACAAATGGAAATAAATTCTTTGCATTGTGCAGTTTTTACTAATAAACTGCAATGAATAAATTTCCATGTTAGCACAAACATATCTAACCCATTTTTAAAATAGTCTAAATGCGTAATATTTCTACATGTGCTGTACTTTAATTAGCTCCCTATTGACGGACATTTATGTTGTGCCTATTTTCTCTCAGTATTTCAAATAATCCCACCTAGAAAAATCCCTGTACAAGCCCTTCTGCAGATGATAATATGCTTTTAAAGAAAATTTCCAAAAGTAAAATCGGTAGATCAAAATAAATGTGAATTTTATTTTGTTAGATATTTGATAGGTATTGCCACAGGAGAATCTCCAAGGAGATTCACCAGCCCCCACACAGCCAGCAGCAGGTGAGACCACCTGTGGGCACATCCTCTGCGGGCTGGGCCAGCCCAGCAGGCAGTAGAGTCCAGTGTGCTGAATAGGCTGGGGCTTGGAGGGCAGGAGCCTGGGCAAGGGGCAGCTGGGCAGTGAGATCCAGCAGCGGCTGGCTGCAGGGTGGTGTCTGGTTGGGGTGAGGGCGCTCCTCCTTCTCTTCCTACCGCCATAGATTCCAGCTGCTGGTTCACGTCCTTTAACCCTTTAACAACATACTCTGGTGGGCCATGCTCGGCTGGGAGCTCCTGAGGAGGTCACTGAACTGTGGTGAGTGAATCTGAGCAAGAACCTCATCAATGTGGTACACCCCAAGGAGCCGTCTCCAAAGTTGTGTGGGTTTTGCTGTTTGTTACAGTTTTATTTTGACGAATTTCGTTCTCAATATTCTTAAATCATGGCGTGTGTCGGGGGGGGGGGTTGGGGGGGTGGGTGTGTACTCCATTACACCAGTGTTTCTGCTCACTATTATAAAATGTCTTTAGCATTTGGGTCAGGTCCTTTCTAATAAATCTGATGCAGACCCCTGGTCCTCAGTCTTCGCTGTCCCTCTTGTCACCACACAGTCCTAAGCCAACTTCGTCTCCAAGTCTTGGCAGTGCAGGGAGGTGCTGGCACAGGGAGTGTGACACCATGTGTAACTTCACACTGGAAAGTCCTGCTCTTCGTTGTGAACAAATGGCACCTCAAAGGGCTTTGTATTTGTGTGGCTTCTTCGGAGCTGACTCCTCCTGCTGCGGGATCTGAGTAAGAACGGACTCCCAGGGACTCCTCGGCAGGTTTCTTCCCAGGCTCAGTCTTGGCAGCTCTGGGATCTGGGGCAGTGCCACATGAACTTACGTGAGACCAAGTCTCAGTCAGAGGCTGCCTCCCACCTCTCGGCTGAGTCTTGGGCTTTGGATACCTTATTTGGAGCCAGTATAATCAACCTTCACATGATGTCAGAGGCAGAAACACTGTAACTGTCCCCAAGCTCCTGGTACGCAGTTGCCAAGGCCTGGGAACCGAAGCTGGAATGCTGGTGCAATCGTGGCTTCCAGAAAGGCAGTGGCGCAAAGGCCAGCTGCCCTGTGCTCAAATCCAAGACCTCACCTCATCCACAGGAGTGACGGGGACGCCAGATGTGACTCCCTCCTATGAACAGTTCCCCTTTGGTGAATTCTTAAGTCGCCTCCTGGCCCCCAGTGCACTCGGTAATTGTGACCTTCTCACAGTTACCATGGAAAGAATTTCTAGATTATAAATAATGACAATGTGCGTCTCCTAGTTACCAAGCATGTTTATAAAACGAATTCCAAAGGTACATGACATTTAATTCCAGCCTATTTTTAGAAACCAAAGGATAATAAAAGAAAATATCTTTTTATTTTCAGAAGAAAAAGAATTTTAACATTTTTCCAAATCTAGTTATAGAGCAGTTGATCTATATGGCTATTAGGAAAAAAACTGGTTTTTAGTAATATACTGTCCTTGAGCATTTAAAGAAAGCACTTATAAAAATGTAGACTTGGGTGTTAAACCAACCATTATGCTTGAGTTACAACCATCATGTTCTAAGTTAGAGTCATAAAAATTACTTTGGAAATAAAAATATAGAATGTCCCTTTCGAATCCTTGTCAGACACATAAATTGGAAGGACCATTATGCCTTCTATTTCGCAAAATATTTTTATAAAGAAAGTCATTATTTCTGATCAAGAAATTTTGGAAATAAAGGTCACCTCTATTGGTTTACCAAGAAGTGAAGTGGGGGTGAGGATTCCAAGGAATATATTTAAAAAGAAAGCCACGGAACAGACTTGGAATCATATTTTAATGTGCTGCAAAAATACCAGTTCAAAAAAGATATGAGAGCAGGGGGGGAGGGGGGGCAGGAACATTTACCTCCCGCCTGGCGCTGCGTTCTCTCCTGCTGCTGTTCCAGGGCCCAAGGCAGGACAGTCCTTCTGCGCAGCTGCGGCACCTCATCATTGGGAAAGAGTCTCCTCTCTGAACCTTAAACCACGTCCTACCTCTGATCCTCTGAAACATGAGACTCAAGAACTTAATAACTTGGCCTCTAGTATTGAGAGTCTTCCTACGTGTATGTAGCCTATCCTACGTACCTTTGCAGTTCTTCTCGTCGAATTTCAACAAATATTCATTCCACACCATATTTGTTTCCTGTGCTGCTGTTGCCACCGGCCACCGGTGCAGTGGCTTCAGACAATGCGGTGTATTCGCTTGCCGGTCCTGAATCCGAAGTCTGACTGGTCTCCTGGGCTGAAGTCGTGGTACCGGCTGGGAAGCATTCTTTTTTTTGGGGGGGTGGGGGTTCCAGGAGAATTGTTCCCTGTCCTTTCATCTTAACTCATTAGCCCAAAGGCGACAGCAGCAAACCGAGTCCTTCTCACATCACCCCTCCCTCTCCCACCCCAAGTCCCCTCAGACTTCTCCCCCGCCTCCCTCTGCCCCCTACACAGGCCTGCCCTTGGCACTGGTCCCTCCTGGGTGACGCAGGACAGTCTCGCACCTCATGGTGGCCAGCGTCATCCCATCTGCAGAGGCCTCTGCTGGGAAGGTAGCTCACACACAGGCCAGGGGTGAGCAGTGGACACCTTTGGGAGGGGGTGATTCTGCTCACGGGTGATGGCTTCTCTCTCAGCAAACATTTCTTGAATATCTGCTACCTGCTTCGCAAAGGGCTGAGCAGATGGCAAGAAGCATAATAGGTCCCCACACCGAAATAGCTCAAATGTCCATGAATAAAAGGCATCTATACGGGGAACCTGCCGCTGGGCATGGTCTCACTTGTTGAAACTGAAACACCCGGAGATCCCCCCCTTCCACTCACCCTTCATCCATGTTTCAATAAGAAACTGCAACTTAGCTGGGCACACCCTCATCCCAGCTGCCGGAAGGCTGAGGCAGGAGGAACACAATTCCAGGCCAGCCTCGGCCCTTAGTGAGCGCCTCTCTTCAGCCCCCTTCCTTTCTCTTCCTGCTTCTGTGGCGGGCTCACCTCTCACTTCTTGAACTTCGTGTCTTTTCAAACCTTCTCTCCACCAGTGGCCATCCCTCTCCCTCTGTGACGGGTAGTGGCATGGGAATGTGGCAGCAAGTGGTGGTGGATGCAGACAGATGGTCATCAGGTGTCTGGGCACAGTGGGGACAGGTACCCCAGGGCTAGATCGTGGGCCTCCTCCTTCCTAGTTTTTTCTATGCATTGCCATTTTGTTCTTTCCTTCTAAATCTATAGGAAGCCACACTGTCATGAAATTAAGAGTTATTTTCAACCAAGTCTGATAATGACATGAATTAGTTTAATTAATGGCAGGCAACTCATGATCCACACTCCAGCTCCATATTAGCTTCCTAGCTAGGGATAAATTAATATGAATTTTATAATGGTGCTGGTCAGAGGCCAGAGGTAGCTCCGGAGGAGGCGGCTGCCGCCATTGCATGCCCAGACGAGGCCGCGAGCTCTGACGTACAGCTGGGGCAGACCTGGAAGCTGACCCTTAGTGAAAAGGACATCACCCTGGAATTCTAAGAATTCAAAGTCAATTACCAGACTCCTGTGGAGGTGGGAGTCGTGGGAAAGGCATGATCCTTACATGTCAGGGCAAAGACATGCCACATTTGCCAAATGACCAAAGATTAGAGTCATCACCTAGAGCCACTCGGACCACAGGGCAAGGCCCGCGGAGGGGGCCTGAAGAACAGAGGCTGGACCTGGGGTAGCACAGACCCGGCCCCAGAGGCAGAGCAGCCACCTGGGCTGGATGGACGCCTCAGTCTGGGTGCCCGCGATTCTGTGAGGGGAAGCCCGAGCGGCCCTGGGTCACTCTAGGGCAGCTTTTCCATTTAAGCATTATGTCTTTGTGAATGCACCAGTTTTGGGCCTCAGCATCCCTTACCTCCTTAAACAGCTCCCCCGAAAAATCTTATCTCTGTGGGTGGTGTCTTGTGACATTCATTGTACTGGAAATTAGAGCTTAACGTTTTGATATGTGTTAATTTATCTATGATTGGTCAAGAAACTCATCACATGGCATTGAAAAATAGCATGTATTTATTTAAGAACAACTCAAAAACCAAAACACCGTGGAGAAAATGCCATGCTGTGCATTTTTGGAAAATCTGTCAAGTGTCTGGTTTCTCAAGGGAACAGGGTTCTCCTCTCTGCTCCCCAGTGCCAAGGTACTCACAGCCAGTGGAAAACCAACCCTGTGCCCTTGTCGGGCAGGAAAGTAGGGACCAGGGTTGGCTTAGGCTAGCACAGCCCCTGGAGAACTGCATCTGGGCCTTGGCAGGCCCAAATCCAGGGACACGTGAAGAGGTAAGAGCTTGCTTTCTTCTAAGGAGAGCTGGCTGGAGCTAGGAGGGAGCAGCTCAGAGGATTCCAGAAGGGCACGGCTGATATTGCAAGGAGCTCATAACGAGAAAACTGCAAACGCTGAGCCCTGAGAAGTCAGGGGACGGATCTCTTCACACCAGCCTCTGTCTAGATGGTTCAAAGAAAGCCCTCCCACACCGGGACTACACAACACCCATCAGCATGGAACACTGTTTCAAGTGTTAGTTTCAGCCATGAGGGTCCCAGGAGCCAAGATCTTCATTCCAAGGCCAATCTTTTAGCATTCACCAAATGTACTATTTCAGTACAAGTTAAACGTTTCAATAAAGAAACTGCAGTTCAGCTGGGCACAGTGGTGCATACCTGTCATCCCAGCTGCAGGAGGCTGAGGCAGGAGGATTGCAAGTTCCAGACCAGCCTTGCTCACTTAGTGAGAGCCCCTCAAAATTTAAAAAAGAAAGAAAGAATGAGACCTCAGCCTGGAGCCAGTTCACCTATTTATTTTTGTGTCCTGCTTATGTTTGGATTTATGCTTCAGTTGAGGCTGACTTTTGTAAATATGTTTATAGAACTCTGTAGTTCTTTATTATTTATAATTCAGGCTGAAAATTTGTGCCCCTGTCCCCAGGTATTGGATGCAAACAAGGCACTTTCAGCTTGAAAGAGTAATGGCAAATAGTTCCGGAGGCTTATTAGTGTTTTATTGTGGGCATAATTCTTCTTTCCAATCTACCCTGTGATTATCTATTCAGAGGAAGCACTTAGTCTCCACTTAAAACATAGGCAGACTTTCCATTAACATCCGCTAAGGCTGTGAGCAAAGCCACAGGAGCCCTTGCGAGCACAGTGCAGATGCCCCGAGGCGTGACACATGCAGCTGTGGCCACCCCAGTTAATGCAATAAGAAAAACCCACTTTTTTCCTGAATAATCAATTGCAAAAATCATTTTTGTACTATAAATGTGTGTGGCAGAATGGAAAGTTTCTGTTGCTGAAGAAGAGAGGGAGAAAAGGAAAAAAAAGTCAGCAAACAAAGAACAGAACCCCAGTCTCAGCTAAAAATGGCCCTTTACGCACCAAGGTCCATCTGCGGCCACTTAGGAATGATGAATTTTTCACAGACCCCACAGTGGAAGAGGGCAGCCTTGCCCTTTTGAAGTCAACAGCACAAGGATACCCACTTTCTCCAATCAGAGGGCACTTTGATCAGCTGTCAGCAGTCGGGCTGGACACGGCAAGGCCCAGAGCAGAGGTGGGTTTGCACAAATAATTCATGGAAGACTCGAGACCCATCATCAATTAAACAGTGGTTTGGGCTTATGTTTCCTATACTCACCCAGGAGGTATAGAACCATGTTCCGCATCACGGTTCTGGGAAAATTGTCCCTGAAGTTGCTGAGTTCATTAAGTTAAATCCTATAGGCCCTGCTGAATTTTTGTTGAGAAAATTATTATCATCGTCGTCACTTCTAAAGCTTTGATGCCTCTGATTTTGATGCCTGTTCTCTACACAGCCGCCCCTCCCTGTGCCCACAAAGACAAGAGGTTTCACCCTAGGAGGTGGGTGTGGTTGCCAGGAGAAGTGCCACTTGATCTCATGCTACAGGGACCACGATGGCCGGTGACCCCAACGGCTGCTGAATCCACCATCGCAATTCCTCGGCAGCGACATTCCCCACAGGATGTCCCCAAGTGGCCACTGAATACCTCAAGCTCTTCCCATAAAGCTGCAAGGGTCCTCCACTGAGCCTCACTGGCCTCCTGTGGTGTGAGGCCACCACGCCCAGCCCTCTTGCGTGCCCTCTCCTTCCACAGGTGTCACCGGGCCTCAGTCTGAAGCTCTCCCCTGTAACTTGGGCCACTCCAACCAATCTCCTGCACGTCCAATCCTGTCTTGGAATCGGTCTAGACAGACCTGAAAGAGTCCGTTTTCTTCCTGTAAGTTCACGGAAACACATCTCACTTGAACAGAATGGAAAGTCTCTGCTGAATGTTAAAAGCTAGAATATAAAGGTTCAAAATATGAATTATACGATTTCCCATGAGTGAAATTTATCATAGTCTAATAAGTGCCTTTAAAATCTAGGTGATGAGAACTTGTAAAAATTATAATCCATGTTTGGAATAAAATGTGTCGTCTCAGGGCGTGGGATGGGCCGAGCCACAGATCAGACTTGGCTCCACCAGGATGGCTCTGGGGACCTTTTCCGTAAGCACAGTTTCATAGTTTTCACCAGATAGTCCCCATCGTGTAAGAAGAGTGACGGGCCAAGCTAGGGTTTGAAGGCCTCCTGGGAAGGGGCAAGTGGTGTGGTACCTGGTCGGGAGCCTCTAAGAGAAAGACTGAAAGACACGGATAGGGAGGTCCAGGCCAGATACAAGAAGGCGTCTGTGGGGGTCCCAGGGCAAGCAAAGCTTCTTGTGGGACATGAATGCCACCAGAGGCTACTCTCCATAGAAGAAAGGCCGGACTGCTGTGTAGACAGAAAGACTCAGCAGGTGAGGTCAACCATCCTCTACCACAGGGCACACCAGGGCAGAGTAGCAACGAGGTGGGAACTGATACATGGAGCCCAGCAGCAAATGCGTCCTGTCTCTACAGCTGTTTCCCACTCTGCCAAGAGGACTCAGTCTCATGGCCCCACGGAACACAGCTGAGCCCCCAAGAGGCCAGCAAGTTGGGAGGAAGCCACCCAGTTTCGTGGTGGCAAGTTGGTTCCCTTGGAAGGGACAGGTTTCCTGGCTGTGAGTTCCCCTTTCCTATTTTGTGCAATCCACCAACATCGCTCTTCAAGATTTGCAGAAGTTCAGTCATCTGCCAGGTGCAGTGGCACACACCTATAACCCCAGTGACTCAGGAGGCTGAGGCAGGAGGATCACAAGTTCAAAGCCAGCCTCAGAAATTTATCCAGGCCCTAAGTAACTTAATGAGACACTGTCTCAAAATAAAAGATAAATAAATAAAAAGGGCTGGGATGGGCTTGGGTTGTACCTCAGTGGCAGAGCACTTGCCTCCCAAGTGTGAGGCCCTGGGTTTGATCCTCAGCACCACATAAAAATAAATAAATAAAAATAAAGATATTGTGTCCATAAAAAAAGGTGGGGAGGGGAGGCTGGGGATGTGGCTCAGTGGTGAAACATCCCTGGGTTCAATCCCTGGTTTCCAAAAAAACAGAACAAGTTCAGTCCTCTGACTGGTGTTTGATGGGCATTTGGTTAGAGAAGGGCAGGGGGAGTGGCCACGTGATCTGGGGTCCCCTTATTCTCACCACATCATGCAAAGCTGTTGGCCTACAGGGCCAACAGCAGTATTTTGAAGCCAGAGGTAAGGAACAAACTTGTGAGGCTCTGTGGCAGGTAGGGTTCCCCTCATATACCATGCACCCCAGGTCAATGCCCGTACAGGGTGGTGTGCAGCACTGTGCCCAGCGGGTGAATTTCATGGAGGGTGTGCACAAACGGGAATGTCCTCATTCCGCACTCACTCCTAGTGGCTCACCTGGAGAAATCCATTCCTCCCAGCCCTGAAACTCAACACCCCATCAAGAGGTGGAATGCTTCCCCCAGGGGACACAGCAAGTCCCCTGAGGTTGTTCATGTGCTTCCAGCTCGGGAACTTCAAGTTCCTTGTCGAGTCCCTTATCAGGCGAGGAAAAAGTCGACCCTCCTGGCAAAGTGAGTTGGCCAGGATCATCAGCTGCCACAGAAGGGGGCAGCAGAAAATGGACTTGCTACCCAGGTGGCGCACGGGGCCCATCTGAATCTGACGGTAGCTGGACAAACTCTCAGGTTGAAAAAGGAGTGCTCACAGGTGGGGCAGAGCCCTCAGGGGCGGCCCGTGAGGGAGACCAGGCTGGGAGGCGCTTGCATCATTTGAAGCCCTCTGCCCGCTGTCATGGTCTGCACTGTACAGTGACAGTGACCACAGGTTTCCAAACAGGACCCAGCAAGACTCTTGGAGGAGCCTCCAGGGCTGAGCTGCAGACCCATGTGACATAAGGAGTGGACCTGTGGGTGGCAGGTCTGCCCTCTAGGACAGGGGTGCTGCCAGAAGTGTTCCTGGCCAAGTTCCTCTCAGGAAAAGGTCGTGGCTAAAGGTGGGGGAGGACACCAGGGCCCAACAGGCCTGCCTTCAGGAAGACTGCTTAAGGGATCGTGGACCTGGAAACCAAGAGAGAGCTGTGCTGGCCCCTCCTCCTGAGAGCCTTGGTGCCCCTCTGAGGGCATCTGTGTGTCTGTTTGGGCACCTGTCCAGAGCATGCTGATGTCGTCCTCCAGCAACCCCACAAACTGCTCCTTCCCGCCTCCCACCTCTGTGGCCCTGCTCCCTGCAGCCAGACTATGTCAACAGCTGGTCCCAATGGCTTCCCCTGCTGTGAGGGCAAGAGGGTGACCTCCAGGTGACCTGCAGGTCGGAGGCCTGGCTCAAGGAGCACTGGGTAGGGTAGCCCAATCCCCTACCTGGGCCTCACCTGCTGAGCCCCTGGACCTGAAGCTCTCTCTTTCAGCCTCAGCAGTGTCCCTCTCTCAGATCACCTTCTGGAATGTTCTTTCTTCCTTGCCCTTCACCTAGCCACGCTCCACTCAGACTTCAGCTGGAGTTATAGTTGGTTGGTACCTTTTCTGAATCCCACAGAAGTGAAATCCCCTATAAAGAAGGTGCCCTGTGACCTGAGTGACCTCACATCGGTCTGGCATCTGGCCCCCCAACCTGTAGCCCACTCCTAGATGGGTTTATACCTTCCTCATCCTTCAGTTTCCAAAAGCCTCACCGTAATGCACCATACTGTGCCTCATGGGAATCAGCTATGTTAAATGCACATTTATTTAAAAACCCCATATCCTTAGAGAAGCTGAAGAATCACGAAGGCAACGATATAGCCATCACGTTCCTCATTGAACTGGCATGTGGTAGAGTCTTTGGCACATTGTAGATGCTCAACAAAGATTTTTTAAAGGAGGAGAGACTGAATGCAAAATGCTGGCGCTGAGACATCATCCCACAGACAGCATGCAATCAGCTTGTGCTACCACCTACTATTTGTGACACTTAACTAGTCCCAACAGCATGGAATGCTATCCTTTTAACAGCATTTTAACAGAGATGAGAATGTTGCAGGTCTTGCTTTGATTTGCATCTCTGGTAACTAGGAAGACAGACTTTCCTCCCTGCTCTTCCTATTCCATTGTGAAGTTTCCATTCAAACCCGAGATCTTTCATTTATTGTGTCTTTTAAATGTTATTATGTCTGGGAATATATTAACTTATTATAGGCATCGGCCCTCTATCTGGTTACTTGATGTAAATGTCTACTTATTGGTTGTTGTTTGTCCTCTTCTCTATGGTTAATATTTTATGGTCAGAAATCATAATCCATTTCTGTTATGAACTGAATATTTATATCCCTTAAAATTTGTATTTTGAAGTCCTAATCCCTTGAGTGACAGTATCAGGAGGGGACCTTTTGGGTGACTAGGTCATGAGGGTGGAGCCCTTGTGAATGGGATAAGACACAGGAACGCTTAACACTTCACGTCTCTGCTCTGTGCCAAGCAACAGACGACAGGTCCCCACAGACCAGGGAGCAGCTCCTCCAGGGAGCCCCATGGCCGCACCTTCGTCCCGGTGTCCAGCCTACAGAATTGTGGGAAAGACCGTTTTCAAGCCACAGTCTGTGGTGGTTCATCACAGTAGCCTGAACTAACGGAGATGATTTCTTTCTTAATTTCATCTTTCTTTTGCCACTTTTTTCAAAAGTTATAAAAATATTTTTTAAAAAGAATGTCTTCTGGTTTTTTAATAAGTTTTTGGTTTTTAATTCTTAGCCAAAGTTTCTTTTGGAATATGATATATAATGTGAATTTTAATAGTTTTCTCCCCATTCTCTCTTGCTACATAATAAACTTTTTAAAGTAACCAGTTAAGGATGAACTCAGTCCAGTTCATTGTAGTTCAGAATTGCTATGCACACACAGAGAACAGAGATGTTTTGTGTATACCAGCAGCATCAAGAGGAGGACAGGAGCATGATGGGACAGTCCCTGGGAATGCAGGAAGGGGCACGCACTCTTGTATCTCACTGGATTAGGTATGCATGTGACCACCTGTGGACCTGAGTGCCCCCTGTGCTCAAGACTGCAAGAAGTCCTTTATGGAACACGTTCTCCAGGCCACAAGAGGGTAGCATGAGGTTTATGTGAATGGTGCATGGATCTGGGGCAGCTCTTCCTCACACACAGAACAGTCACCCTACCACATGCAAGTATGAGGATGCAAGGATGAGCAGGGTTTGCCCTTTGACATTGATAGCACTGAAAGACAACTCTCAGTCAGGTACAGATAGACTGAGGGCTAGTGAGAAAGGGAACTGTAAATATGAAAACACACGTTTCTCCTCATCTGGACATCACGTGCAAGTCAACGATGACAACAGTCGTCTGACATTCTTAAGTCACATCTTTTCATTTATAGTTTTCTTTATATTTGCTGAGATCTTCCAGGACTCTCATGGATGCAGCCTGTGAGGACTTAACTTAAAGGAAGGCACATGGGTCTGGGTTGTGGTTCATGCTTATGAACACGTGCAAACCTGGGCCAAAGGGACACCAATCCTCACTCATTGATGATCGGACAGAATGAAAATGTTGGCTCGGAGCTGTTTGCAAGGTTGTATGTTAAAAACAGATGGGGGCCAGGAGCAAGGCAAGGCCACACGGACAGCGCTCCTACTGAGGATGCAGCTCTCTCTGCAGCAAGTGTCCACCTGCTCAGACCAGCCCGAGCCTCCACACAAGCTGGGGCTTTCCGCCAAGGGCATTGATGAGCCATATGCCATTGAGGAGTGCCTTCCTACGGCTGACTTGTGATCATTAGTTTCCCAAAGCCTCCAATAAGCCTCATTTGTATTCTTTCTTTTTCTCAGGGAACAAAGTAGATCTCAGCCCACTTCTTTTCTTGTATTTGAACTAATGATTAGGTCTCTCATTTGTTTTATTGCTTTCATTCTTGAAAGAAAAAATGATGACTGTATCCATGAGATATTTCAGCACAGAAAGAAGATGAGAACTCTCCAGGAGTCGCCATGCACCCGTGTAACTCCCCTTTCAGCCACTGGATTAGGTTTAGCTTCCCTGCATATTAACATCGCCACTTCCTTCTAAAAACATAGTTGTTCTGTTTTCTTTGTTCTGTTTTCTTGGTTCAACTGACCTTGTACTTTACATGTGATGGTGAATTCATTTGCATAGAGTTACAAAATGTCAGAATGGTAAATGAGAATAAAAACAGTGAAAAGAAAAAATTCAGTATTTGTTTGCTTTTTTTTTAAGATTTAAAAATATTGTTGAGCCACTAGTACATTAACAACCAGAAGGTCAAACCCAAATATTGAATCCTGCTTTTAAAAAAAGTCCTCAGGTTTTCCTTCCCCCTTTCTAAAGTCCATATTATTCATCCAAAAGATCTGTGTCTACTACCAGTCACCATAACAGCAGTATCATCTTGAACAAATCAGATAGAAATTTCTGACTCTTGGTTTTAGATCCTCAGCATGGAATCAGCCATATATTTCCATCCAATGTTCTGTTTCACAGATGGGAGGATCTTAGCATCTTTCTTATTTTCCCTCCCCCAGACATTTTTGAGAAAATTTTAATAGTGCATAAAATTGAAATAAGGTACAAATAACTTGAGACCAAGGGTATCGCCATGTTTAAAGTCCAGTTAAGCTGGGCCACTGGGCAAGTGTTCAGGACATTGTGGTGACTTCCTTGCTTCCACAAAAGGGAGAAAGCAATTTCATTTCGAACTTTCAAATCACAGTTAATGCTGAAGCAAGCAACTTCTTTTTGTTTGTTTTATTTTTTAAGAAAGTAAAACCTGTGAGACCCACTCACATGTTACCAAATATCATGACCTCCTTGGAGATCAGGCATTTGTGCACTTGAGGAGACTTTGCCAAACCCCACAGAGCTAGGTTCATCATGGTTTCCACAAGAACCACAAGAGCAAGGTCAGGAGGGGGAGGGTGGTGGCCTTGGGGGTCGCCCATGGGAAAGGCAGCCTCTCTCCCAAGGCCCAGGGAGGAGGCGAGCCTTTGCACACAACTCCATGGGACTGTCAGACTCAAAGCCAACCTCAGGCTCAGCTGTCGAAAGAAGACAGGACAGAAGCAGAGTGAGGAGGAGGGCCTCTCTGGAGTGGAGGGCACAACTGGAGAGAGCACAGCCCTTGGCTACAGGTGGGCCAGGACCAGGGCTCCTGCCCAGGATAGGCCCTGGCTCCGGAGCACCAGACGGACAGAGGACGCAAGCCCTGTGCCTGGGAGCGGGGAACCTTCTGTGGGTCTCCCAGGCACCAGAGCCCCAGACATGAAAGGAAAGAGTGTTTCCAAACCCAGCTTTCCTGGAGTGAACACCACCCTCCAGCCCTGGGCTCGGGCCTGAAGAGGACTGCCCCAGGTGACCTTGGTGACTACTGGCAGTGTGTGGAATGTGGCTGAGGCTGGGAAAGAACCAGAAGTTGCTAAATGTGGCCCCTACGTGAGACAGACACATGCTCAGCTTCTAACTGACTCAAGTGCGTTGAGGACAGACGTCCACCCAGCCAGAGCAGACGTCCAGAGCAGCCACCTCGGCCTGTGCTGGAACTGGCCCAGGTCATCCAAGGAGCCCTGGACATGGACCCAGCTGGTGTGTCTGGATCACGAGGGAGAAACATGGAGGCTGGGGAGGGAGGCCGGAATGTGACAGGTGTTCTGAGCTGTTTTCCCCACAGTTGATGCCAGATCTCTGCAGAAAGAGCCAAGAGTGAGGGGAGAAGGTTAAAGGGGCCCCTGGTGGCACGGCAGGGCAGGACACCTTCATGATCTGGAGTCCTGGTGCCCTTCCCACCCCTCAGCTTTGAAACCCTCTCTCTTCCCAGTGTAGCCTCCTCTATCCCAGGTGATTTTTTTTTTAATTAAAGTCCATTAACATACATTTTGGTGATAACAGATTGAGACGTTTACAATAAATATAATTACAAACGTAAGGTCTTTTGCAAAGCAAGAATGGAAAGCACCAATGAGCCAATTCACTCCTGCCGTGAATAAATAGAGAACTGTGAGCTGGAAGACCCTCACTCACATGAGAACAGTGTTGAAATAGAATTAAAATCTCCGCAGTAACTTGGTGCACTGTTTTCCCAGAAAAGCACTTTCTTTGCTGAAGGTCGCCTCTTTGCCGATCTTTCAGAAGGTGAACAACCCTGGCACCCCAGGTTTCTGGCCTCAATATTCCCCTTGTAAAGGAGCCTGTTCAGCGGGTGCGTGTGACATCATTTCTTAATTTCTGTGGCCTGATATTTGCTTTCCTGTTGACCTGTCCTTGTATTTCCCACTTGGGACCCCCACCCAAGGCCTTCTCCTGCACAGCACTGCAAGGGGAGGTGCTCAGGAAGAGGGCTTCTGTGGTCTCCTTGCTCTGGCCACCCTGAGCATGCCTGTGGTGCCCGGTGTGGGTCTGTCCAGTCCCACTGCATCTGGCTTTATTCTTCTCCAACCCAGCAGCCACGCCCATCTACAGGATCTGATCAGATGACTACAGGCTTCCAAGACAGGGACTCGGGCATGTATGGGGTGATGGCCTTTGAGGATCCATCACAAGGTCAATTTGTGTGAGATGCTGGCATTCAGGCAGCTGGCCATGTTAAGGGGTAGGCGGAAGGTCAGGCAATGGGGACAAGGAAACAGCACATTCAGTGATGAGGCATTGCCGTTTGTATCCACCTTCATGTGTCAACGCCTCAACTGCAGCAGCTGGAGGCCCAGGTGAAGATCCGGTCGAGCCAGTGACCACAGAGCAGTTTAGGGAGTCGGAAGAAGGAACGGACCGGAGCTGCAGTGCTAAGCCACACTGTCGTTTAGTCCAGACACAGAATAAAATGACGCTGATGGAGCAGGGTGGGGTGAGACAGAGAAGCGCAGCCTCACCAGGGTATGCCAGGCTCCAGCCTGACACCAGCACCTTCTGGTTCCGCATCAGAAGGGATCATCTGGATGGGCCAAGGTGCTGACCTGTCTCTTCGTTTTTCTGATTTTGCCTGAGTGGTCAGGTTCCCTGGGAGACCAGTGGCCCAGCTTTTGGTAGAGGGTTAGCACAACATACCACGGGCATTGTCTTGAAGCCTCTTGGTTTATATAGCCTCTTTTTTCATGTTTTTAACAAATATGTGTTGTGCCAAGCACTGTGCTTTATGTGGGAGATGGAGAGCGAGATCCTGGCGCTGCAGAGACCTGGGTCAACAGACCTGTCTTCAGCCGGCAGGAATGGATTTCCTTCATGTCCCCATCTGGACACCAGGAAGGCTCCTCGCTCTGCGGTCTGTGCATGGCTCTCTCGATGCCCAGCCTTGCCCATTGGTTGATGGTTTCATGGTCTTGGGCTGCAGAATCCCTCTGGTTCCTCGTCTACACATTTGGGAAAACGATCCTAAACTCTCAGGGTTAACCAATTTGGAATTTCAAAGGACTTGAAAATCTCTTTCGTGGTTTTCCATATCATTATACCAGCAGTGGATTGATAGCTCATGTGCAGTTTTGTTAATTATAACCAATAAGCTATTTGTCCTTTGTTACATTCACCACTGAGAATCTTTAGTCTTAATTAAATTCACTGTTAAGTGCCACGTGTTTCGCTCGTGAGGTTTTCCTTTCTATACCCAGGACTCCTCAGCATAGACAAGGCTGTTTCCACACGCCTGCTCCCAAAACACAGTGATTTTTCGTTTTTTTGTGGGTTTTTTTTGAGTTATCTGAATATTTCATATTAGCTCAACACAGAGGAAGGCAAATTTGCTTCAGAATGAGAGAGGGTGGTGGAGAGAGAATGAGAGAAGGAAGAGAGAGAGAGGGAGGATGTGAAGACAGTGCATTTAAACGCTCTGCACAGAAGCTGGGAGGCTAGTAGTGGACTTGTGAATATATATTGTTCAATGTACTCCTGTGTGTTAAAGATGAACAGAGTGATGAATAAAACAGTATAATAAAATTCATGGAGCCAAATATATATCTATTCTCTGTACACAGAAACATAAGCACCGTGAAGATGGTTCCTGAGCTATAGTAAGTAACAAGTTACACCACTGAGCTATTTTAAAGTAGTACTTTGTTTATAATAATGTCTTTTAATAATCCCAAATTTCTAATAAAAGCAAAATAAATCACCCACCTGGGATATCTATTATTACCAAATTCCCTGTGCTCGGAACCAAATCATTCTTAATTGCATGTTAAAATCTTAACTATATGAAAAGATCTTTCCAGAGAGTATTTTCCTAAGTTTACTAATTAGACCTATTTTTCTCATGATCCACAAGACTAAAATTTATTTAATCAGTGAAGCCAAAGCCTCATCTCCTTATGATGTGTGAATAGGGCTGTTCCCTTCTCTTAGACTGAAATGAGACCCACTTTTAACCAGCAATCCCCTGGCTCTTCCATTCCACTAAGACACGCATGATTTCCTCTGTAGCAGGCCCGGAATCCCAGGAGCAAGTCCCACGCCTGTTTTCTTATTTTTAAATGAATTTTACTTACTTATAAAATACTCAAAAGGGCAAGTGACAACCTCCTCCTAACACAGCCAGCACTTCTGTGCGTCCTGATGAGCACCTCATAAACATCACAACTCGGGGTGCAGGGTGAAGGGGGGCACAGGGTGAAGGGGACAGTCCCCAGCCAGCGACCTGTGCAGCAGCAGGAGGTGGCAAAACACTGACTCTGAGGAAGGAGGCGGACTCCAGCTTCCCCTCCCCTCCTCACTGATGACCCCACCATGTCCCCCCATCAGAGAAGAGAAGGCAACTCCGCCACCCCAAGACATGCAGGTCTGTGAAGGAGAGGACATTGCTGTGCAGGGCAGAACTCCTGGAGGCAGGAGGCCCTGTGACCTGAGGTGGGGACAGTGGACACTGCTGGCCCTGGAGAAGCAGAGGAGAGGTTTCCAGGGGAAGAAAACCAGACGCCAAGGTTTTCATGACATACAGCATGTGCTCTGGGGGACACTGGCCCCCGGCCCCCACCTGGGGTGTGGTAAGGGCAGCAGCCTTCACAGTGCTGCCGAACCCATCATTGGCCCAGAGCCAAGTGAGCCAGTCAGCACGCACATCTGGAGTGCCCATGGGGCCAACGGGAAGGGTCAGGGTGTACTTGCCCATCTCCAGCAAGCAGGAATCTTAGTGCAGCCCTGGGGGCTCTGATTATGGTGGCCAGAGCCAGGGTGCCCCAGGCAAGGACAAAAGCCAAAGAGAAGGAATGAGCAGCCTGGGCAGCCCAGAGACCCCACAGAGGCTGGGGAGGCTTGAGCTGCCTGGGCACATGTCTGGCAGATGGTTTGTGTTCAGCCAAGGGGAATGTGGGCACAGGGCAGACCAGGAGACCAAGTCCTGCAGCCAGTCATGAGTTCTTCACAGTGGGGTTAAGTAACCCAGGACAGCAAGGCCCTACTGAGAGCAAAATTAGAGCATCTGCCCCATGCCACGGCTTTGACCCTTCAGCGAAGAGCCACTTTGTGGAGCTGCATGATGAAGGCCCTCATTGCCACTGTCTTGGGTGTGTGTATGTGTGTGTGTATGTGTCTGTATTCCTGAACGTATCTTTGCACATTGATCTGAGACGCAGTTAAGGGACTTGCAAACAGTTTGATCCTTCAGGTTTTGCTTCTAGGCTCTGTTGCTTGGTGCCACAGCAACCATTAGTCCTGGGCTGAGCCTGCCGCTGCTGAAGCAGCATCCTGCACAATCTGCTGGGGCGCCACAGAGCACAGGCATTTCCTCTGTGGCTGGTGGGAATCTGTGACATTCCTGGGCTGTGTGAGCTCTAGGGACTATTCCTCCTGGCTGTTTTGAATAGTTCTTTCCCCAGCACAGGGTAATTTCCTTGTGTACATTCAGGTGAAGACCCAGGGGGGACTCTGTAGTCTCCAGAGTTCCCTCTCTGTGGCTCTCTCCTGCCTGGAGACCTCCCAGGAGGCACAAGCACCTGGTCTCTGTGGATTCTCAGTTCCATCTCCTCAACTCAGGGACTCGGGGCCTTCCTCCTGGGAATCCTCCCCCACCCCTGCATTGCAGCCTGGAGACTCACCTGGCAGGAAGTGTTGGCCACGACAGAGCTTGTGCTGTCTGTTTCCATCTCTGAGGATCGTTGTCCCATGCAGGGTGAAGACCAGTGCTTTGTACTTTCACCTGAGTGTTTCAGAGGTTTCAGGTAGGTGGGAAATCTAGGCCCTGCAACTTCATTTTGGTTAGAAAAAGAATGGGAATAACCAAGACCTGCTTTCCTAAAATTATGAAGACCCTTAGGTAAGTGTAAGGAGAAACAGGACGGAACAGCAAGTCAGTCAAAACCGTGTCCAACATGACAGAGAAGCAAGTTCAAACAGAGGAGTGGCTACTGTGTGTGAGGTGAGCAGAGGGCCAGGCTCTGTTCAAAGCCTTTGCAATTTGTTTTTCTTCTCTCTCTAAAATATCCTTTTAGTTACCTACTTTCAAAACCCTCATTTAGTAGCTGAGAAAACTAAGACCCAGAAAAAATTTGATAAATGGCCCAAGAAACAATAATTTGCCAGAGCTGGAGTTGAACTGAGGACATCTGACTTTGGGATTGTGCAGAAACACTTCAAAAGGAGCTCAGACCAAAGCAGAAGCATCGGGCCATCAAGCAAGAGAAGGACTGTGGATGGGACTGATGTCACAGCTGCAGGTTGTCTTGTGGCTCACCACAGCCTGTGTCCCCCCAAGGCCAGAGAGGCTAGGAAGAGGAGCTCCCACTGTGGCATGCTCAGGCCCACGACACAGCCCTCTCCTGCACCACACTGCTGTCACTTCTCTGAGGTCAGCCCAGGCTCCCTCTCTCCTGGCCCTAAAGAGCTCCGATGTTTTAAACAAGGAAAACAACAGCTTAAAGCATCCTCTCTTCCTAGTGTCTTGTGTGACGCTCAGCACACCTGTCTGCACACGCCCCACTATGTAGATGCCCAGGCTGATAAACACCACCCGCCGTGCACCTTACACAGCCGTGCAGCCAGAATAAGCTTTGTAGATGGCTGAGCGCGGGCCCTCCGGCCTTTCAGCACCCGAAGTGGCTCTCTTGAAGGTGGAGTGATGGTCATTTTCCACCAGGGTGATGGCACGGTGAGGCTCTTCTGGCTTTGGGTTTGAAGGCTCCGCAGACCCCAGGCTGGAGCTCTGAGCTCACCCAGCCTTGGTCCCTGCCTCTGCCTCAGCCGCCACCCAGCAAAGGCCTCCTCAGCCTCATGCCTTCCAAGGTGTCTGCCAGCCTCACTTCTGTGTCCCCATCCCTGGGCTTGATGTCAGAGACCTTTGCTGAAGTCATTGCACGGCTTTGCAGCCGCACATGGACATCAGAAGGGAAAGTAGAACTGGGAGCCTATGGTTTATGGGGCAAAAGAGAATAAGCTAAAGGTCTCCAGGTGAAAACCAGTGGCAAGGCTTTGGGACACACTCCCAGGTCAGAGAATGTCCCTGTCGGGCAGCCGTGGAGGCCCTGCCCACTAACAAGCAGCCCAGGTCTCAGAGGCTATGGCAGCACGAGTTTACTTCTGGCTCATGGAGCATCTGCTCGGAGACAGTCTGTGTCACTTTACATTGATGTACAATGACAGGTCAGCCACCAAAGTGGGTGTCAGACTTAAGGTTCCCCAATTCCCCTGTCAGAAGGGCACTTGAGCCGCATGACTAGGCCTGACATCCATGGGCACAGAAGCAGCAGCACCTCCCTTGGGAGAAAGGATGGACAATAAAATCTGCCACAGACCTCAAGTGGCAGAGCCAGCTGCAGCCCCCACAGCCTTGCCCAGAGGGAAGCCTAGGTGTAGATCAGTTTCCAGAACTGGCTCTGGGGCTGCCCCATCAGGGTTCAGACTATGGGAAACAGCTTCTGACACCAGGGGCCGTGCAGACAGCAGAGGGAGGACTCCGTTCCTGCTGGGCAAATCGCCATGCGGCCCAAGTTATTCAGAGGGGCCTCTCAGGAGAAAGCTCACCCCGCCCTGCCTTGTTCTTGGAAAGCAGGAGTGAAACTCAGAGCACAGATGCCAGTCAGCTAAAAGGACCAAAGACAAAGGGGCTGGCTTCAGAGACTTGGGCAAAGACATCCCTCAGGTGAAAGGCCTCCCAGCCCTGGGGGGACCAGGTGAAGTGCAGCTTAATCGTCTCATGTAAGAAGCAGATTACCTTATTCACGTAAGGATATTTTAGATAAAATAAAGGTAATTGCTGAGCCCATAGCCAACACCCAGGAGAGGAGCTCTCTGAGTCGGTAGCCAGCATAAAAGCTTTGTTTCCCTCTTCAGAATGTGAGACTGGAGGTCAATTTAGCCACAGAATTAGAGCAGTCATCGGCAAAGAAAATGACTCAACGGAACCGAGGAAAGGCTGACTTGGAGAAGAACCAGACGGTGTGGTAATGTCGGGAACACCGCACTGGAATGTTCTGACGGTGCTCGTGGCTGGGGCAGGCCACCGTGACCATGGTTCAGAACTCCCTGAGCCACGAGCACCAGACTCGGGCTGGCTGACCTTCAGGTCCAGAAACCACTGCTGCCTGGAAAGCCTTCCCACCGAAGTAGGTCATGCCTCGAAGGGCCAGGGGGACGGCTGCTGTAACTGCACGCGGGTTACAGGTCATCACAGACGGTGTCCTGGCACCTCTCCATGTGTTGAACAAATTGTTTTGATGATATTACTGTGTGTCATACTAACGAGAGAAAATCAGGAATCGCCTCTCCCATCTTCCTCCCTCCCTCTCCCTCTCTCTCTCTCTGTCTCTCTGATATCAGGTGCAAATTAGTGCAATACTTTAGAAACACAGATCAGGGAGAGGATCAGTCAGGAGTCTAGGGTACACTGCTCACCAGCACACACCCTCGGCTCCACATACCCACACGCAGCCGTCTCCACCAATTGTCTGAAGCTTAAAGCCGAGCTAAATGGAGAGGGTGGTAACAATGTGATCAAGAGACACCGTCATACTTCATGAAATTCACAGCATGAATCCCACTGGGGATTGTAATGGGAGGAGACCACCAACGGCCATTCGTGGGAGACAACTGTGTTGACAGAAGGGCACAAGACACCAGGTGAGGGAGCAATGACCCATGAAGGAGGAAGCCCAAGAGAGCAGGACCAGAGGGAGCCGCTCTCCGGGTGTCAAAGACAACGAAGTGTACTCTCAAAACAGGTCACTCTACTTGAGGTCCAAGGCCACCAGGGATTGTTCAAAAGTGGTTTGGGAAGAGTCACGAGGGAGGCAGCCTGGACAGTTCCATTCTAATGTCAAAGCACCCCAAGGGCGTTGCCAGGCAGGGTGCCAAGGCTGTGCTGCCTGCCCAGGCCTTATGGAGCCCCTGCGGAGCTCTGAGATCTCCTGCATCAGCAACCCCAGAGAAGAACTAACTGCATAGTCCACCGTGAATCCTCCTGCATGAGCATGTTCACACACACACACACACACACACACACACACACCACTCAAACAAAAGCTTAAGTCGCGCCTCTCTCTACCACATGTGACATTTGCTGGTTTCTACTCTAGTCTTCTGTCCATCCCATCCCATTATCCCATACCTGACTGCCCACTCAGACACACCCCCGTTAGCCCTCCACATGGGGTGGAGGCCTTGGTCCTCAGGAGACAGGAGACAAAGAAGAGGAGGCCTACCTTCCATGCACTTAGGCTCCAAAGAACTGCAGGTCTCAGGAGGGAAGAAAAAGAAAGAAGTGGAGGTGAGCGGGGTGCTGGGGGGAGGGCCTGCCCCCCGTGGGATCCTGTACCAACCCTGCAGCTGACGGACACGGTAAAGTCTGCCTCTCTACAAAGCCCCAGTTTGTAGGTACTAACAGCAGCCAAGGGCTCATTGCACAGGATGGGGTTGTGGCAGCCAGAGGGCAGGTAAGAGGAGAGGGACAGGCTTCTCTCCCTCCCTAGCTCCCTTATCTCTGGGCCACTTGGGAACACACTGCAGATACTGCTGGAAGCACACATGGAGTTTCTCAGGTTCCCCGTGGAGGCCAGGATTCCATGCTTCCTCCAGGACAGTCCCTGAGGTGGCAGGATGAAGATGGGGCAGTGCCATGGAGCTTGTCAGGGGCTTTCTGGGTGGAGGAAAGGAGGCCTCCTGCCCACTCACTTCCGTGGCTTCCCTACCCACTCTCCAAGGAGGGAGTGTCCATGGGCCCTGTGCACCTGGCGGGAGCATCACAGGCCCAGGGGCTTTCCTGGCCTCCTGAGCTCGGCCTGGCTTTTCCAACGTTCACAAGATACACAGAAGGAAGGGCAGTCGCCCTGAAGTCTGCAGAGGACACTGAGCACCCCACTGTCTCTGCAGCCTCCTGGGCACGCAGGGCCGCTTGCCACTCTCCCTCACAGGCCTGTGTCCTCGCCTCTCCCCACTTCCAGCTGACCTGGCATTGTACCCAGAGTCGGATCCCTGGGCCATTTTCTGCTTAGTATTCCATCCAGGTCTCTGCTTGGTCACTTCCCCTCCCGGTGGAGAACGCTCCTCAGAGAGAAGAGAGAGGGAGGCAGGGACCGCCTGGGAAAGGAGGCTGATGGAGAGCTCATCCCTCCCAGCTCGGCTTGGGCCAACCTGTTCTCTCTGCAGCATGAGCAAAGGCAAAGAGGAGGTGATTTTTTTTTAGCCACACAGATTCCAAAACAAATTTGCAGAACTCCTGGCCACAAATCCATAATGGAGTCAGCCACATCCTCTCCTCTGTAAGGAGTAGGGCTCAGGATTTTCCATTTCTAAAATGCTTCTCAAAGTAGATGATTCAAAGAACACTTTAATAAGATTAAAGGTTGATTTGCAAATGCAGGTTAGACACACTCAAATGTGCGATCCCTTGCACTGATAGAACTAAGCAAATTCTAGAAATAAAACCATTAGACTAGTGATTAAATAAGAATCCATTTTATGGAGATGCTGTGATGCTAAGCATGGAATTTCACGTAGATTCAAGTCACAACAGGGGAAAGATGTCAGTAGCTCCTTCTCATAAAGAGGAAATAGCCAAAGAGGCAGCTCCTCTGGAAACACAGGCAGTGTGGCAGATTCAGGAGGTGTCCCCAGTGTCTGCATGTCCTGTGAAGATGCTTCCTCACAGAACCGACTCCCAGACACTGAGGAGCTCAGAAAAGAGTCATGCTCTTATTGACCTGTGATTATCATCCTGTAAGGTGGCTTTGTGAACATAGTGAGTTAAGCATTGAGCTATCAAGAGCAGCCAGGTACTATTCCCCGGAAAAGAGCACATGAAAATGCAAAAGGAGTCACTTCAATGAAGTCCCCAAGCCAAAGGACCCAACTAGCTCTGAGGCTTAGGGAAAACCCCTGCACTCACAGACAGGGGCAGCGCTGCAGGTGTGAGCAAGCATCCCTCCTGGTGGGGACTGGTCGCCAGGTCCCGGCCAGCTGGTCCTGCTGAAGGGCACAGGGTCCCTCTGCTTAGCACCATTTTGGTGGGAGAGGGAAGCTGACTGGATTTTTCCATTTGTTTGCAACATTAGGGGTTAAATGAGGGAGATGGATGTGCTTTACTTGTGGGGAAAGTCAAACAACCCGGTGGGTTTCTCATCCCTTTCTCCCGCCATAGACTTTGATGTCAAAAATATGATCAATCTCCAAACAGTTCTGATAACAGCACACACACTTAGAAGGTTCAGTTTATAAGAAATAGATGTGTAGTCTTTTGAGGAAGAGAAAAGGGAAGTGTCTGATTTCCCTGGGATTATGTGGTCGGCACTGGATCCTTTCCCTCGGGAGCGTGCGTTCCCATCCCTGGGAGTTGCCTGTAAAATAGCTCCGCACAGGGGTCAAGTGCTGCCGACTCAGCACACTTCCCAGCCACCAGACCCTCTGCAGCCGTTACATGTCCTTTAAGATCAGACACCGAGAGACAGTCTTTAGGGTCTCACGGGGCACACAACCCAGAGCCACGTGGGCTCTGCCGGGATTATCTTAAAGCAATCCATCCACTTTGCTCCCCAGTCCCCCACCGGGGTTCAACGCAGCTAGGGGGATCCAAGGCTCTGCCATAGTGTTCTTTCTTCTCAGGGCCGTTAGGAAACGCTCTGGCTGAGTCTTCAGTCACCTTAGGTCTCCGAGGCTCCCACTTGGCCAGAGACCCTGGGCCCCTGCCTCACAGGTGTGGAGCATGCCGGGAGTGAGCTCTGTCACAGGGATGGACACCTCTGCACATTTAACCTGTCTCCAAAGGATGGAAAATGTGGAGACCCTTTAACTGGACATGAGCCCAGGTGTCTGAGATTCCCAAACCTATGACTTCCTTCAGCTTGCTCCTCCCTGCGGAGTCCCACCTGGAGCCAGTGCCTCGCACATCCTATGGGTCCATATCTGCTGGAAGAATAAAGACGTGGATGGATGCAAAAGTATTTTTATAGAAACTGCTCTTTGTTTATTCATCTTCTATGTGAAATTCTTTATTGTGAAATGAAACATACAAATAGGAAACACCCAAACAAAGGTCTAGCTGGGCGAGCCATGAGGAACTCTCGCGGGTCAGGTGAAGAGCTACTACCTTGACACGCTCCCTGGAAGCACTCCCCTGGTCTCTCCCTGCTAGTTCGCCTTTCCCTGGCTGAAGTTTGTGGTAGTTGCCTCTGGGCACTTCTTTATGGTTCAGTCTCCGGAGGGTACTTCCTTAGAAGGTACCTGTAGGTTTGCCCATTAAGAGGATTTTTTAAAAACCACATTTATCTTCAAAGTCTCTTAATCTGCACCACTTTCCACGTTGCTGTATTTACTTACTATGGGTCTGCGGGAGGGTGGGGACCCTGGGTCACTGGTCACTGCTCTTTGTGCAGCATGGCTCCGTTGTTTGCTTCAAGTCCCCTCAGATGGATGGATGGCCGTTTCCAGACCTGATCAGACCCGAGCTGAATGTCCACAACAAGCACACAACTGTAACATTTCATCACTTAGGGTGGTAGCTGCTGTCCATGTGTGAAGTCCAGGTCTATCCTTCACTGGGGCAGCAGAATGAACACTTCTTAATCCTGTCACTTTTTAATTAACTGGAATAATGTTAAAAGGAGAAATTTTCTCTCATTGCTCTCTTAGTTTTTAGTGCTATCTTTTATATTTAAAAAACCATGACAAATGCCTAATTTTCTCTTTACATTTGCCTAATTTTCAAGACACTGAATAAATGAATTATTTGATTATCTGCAAAGTGCAACCAGCTGGGTTTTTTCTTAATACTATAATTAACTCATGAATTTGACCCTGATCACTGCTTTTCAGATCATTATAATTCCTTTTTTTAAATATTTTTATTAGTTATTAATGGACCTTTATTTATTTATTGGCTTACATGTGGTGCTAGGAATAGAACCCAGGGCCTCACACATGCTAGGCAAGCGCTCTACCACTGAGCCACAGCCCTAGCCCCGTTATAAATTTTTTTGAAGCTCAAATAGTCCCATGTTTGACCATAGGGGTCTTTTTCAATTGATTCCTAAGTCTTGAAGTGACTCTGATCTTTGACAATCTTCTTGCTATGTCAGGATGCTCCAACTCTGTTCTTTCCATGGGAAATGGTAATTCAAGGACTCAGACTTGGCATTAGGGACATTCATTGCTCTCTGGATGGTCACTGCTGTTAGGTTATTCCAGGAGGAAGATCTAGGTAAAACAGGTAGGTAGGTAGATGATACATAGACAGACAGACACATAGATACTTACTTTGATATTTAAAGATGAATTCTACTTGAGAGCTTACCAATGTCTGCAGTTTAAATGCTGGTCTACAGGATTTGCATTTAACCTCTATGTTAAACCTGTCTCTTTCATGCTAAGAATTCCAAGCACACACAGATGATGATGCATTTAAAATATCCCATAACTACTCCTGCTTTCCCACATGACCCAAGTTTCAGAACAGCAATACTAAACTACCACCACCAAATCTGGATCAAAAATAGCTAAAATGTGTATCTGTACCCACATTCTCTTCCTGCAGTTTATCTGCATTTTTCACGCCATATTGCAATTTCATATGAAGCTCTCTTCTTTATTCTGCACTTCGTCTTGTTTCTATCTGTAATTAAACACTTATTTTTCCCTACTAGAACTATGTCCATTTCTTCTGTAGTTGTTCTGGTTTTCTGAAGATTGTTATCTAGTGGACTCTGTGGGCAGAATCAGAGAAGGAAATCTAGATTTTTAATAGTCCATAATAACTTGTGCTTTGATTACTTGATGGACAGTCGTTTTGGTAGATATAAAACCCTTCTCTCACATCTCCCACCTTGAGGGTTTTAAGCATATTGCTCCATTTTCTTCTGGCATAAATTATTGCTGTTTGAAAAATAAATCTGACAACCATCTCATTTCTTCCTGTGTAAGCCATTCCTTGTTTTCCAGATGCTCAAAGAACTGAACTTTTTTCCTCCAAGAGTTAGATAATTTTACTGGGATATGTCTTAATTTTGTTGATTCTAGTGGTATTCTAAAGTTCATGGAGTGCTATTTCAACTTACAGATTTGAAATAGACTTGAAATTCGTTTTTAATCGCAAACAAGTTTTTATCTATCCTAACTTTCAGTGTTTGTTACTGTCCCTTGCTTTAGACCCACAACTCAGAGACTCCTATTAGCACACTTTGGTCATCTCTGTCAGTCCTCGGCACTGGTAAATTTCATTCTTTCCTTTATCTTCGTTTCTTCTGTGATTTTCTCCTCCTTACCCTCCCTCTCTGTGTAAATTGTGGTCATTCAGGCTTGTGCTCTTTTTAGTTTAGTCTTTATGTCTTGAACTTTTATTTCATATTTGTAATTATTTCTTGAATTCTTCCACCTCCTTTATGAATTTTTATGATTCTGACTGATGTTCTTTGATGCCTTGTATCATTTTCTTAAACCCTTTATCTTATTTTGCAACTGTGCTTCCCAGTTTGGTTTCCTGTTTCTGTAAGGATCACTCTTTTTTACTTGAAGTAACTTGTGTGGAGTTGGGTCTCCATACTTTGCTGTTACTCCTTTAGTGTGGATTCACTTTTTCTGAATTTTTAGAAGGGTGCTTGCTTTGGATGATTGGTCTAACTTGTAAAACTCCCCTTCTGGTGTTCTGGGCAGTATTTAAGAATGAAGCTGCTTGCTCTGTTTGTTGGGGGTGGTGGACCAGGGGTTAGGACCAGAGGCATTTAACTGCTGAGTCACACTGCGGTCCTTTTATTTTTTATTTTGAGACAGGGTCTCACTAAAGTTGCTTAGGGCCTTGTTAAGTTGCTGAAGCTGATCTCAAACTTGTGATCCTCCTGCCTCAGCCTCCAGAGTCACTAGGATTTCAGGCTGCACCCCTGCTCCCAGCTCAGCTTACCTTTTGACCCTTGGTATCTCTGCCTCCCTGCACTTCAGTCTACACCCTCCTTCTTCCCTTTCTATTGCCATTATCCTTCTCAGTGAGGTTCCTCTGTTTCAGTGTTTTCTCAACCAGGGGCCTGGGAGGATGCTCCTGAGGACCAGCTCCAGGAGTTCACAGCTCTGGATCCAGACTCTCCAGTAACCTCGTGCCACAGGCCTCCTGCACCCAGAGTAGAAGGGTCTCCACCCTGCCGGTCCTTCCTGGTTGACATGCCTCCTTGCCTCTGTCGGGAGCTCTTGGGGGCTCCTTCTTCCTTTCTCCCTAGTGCTTTCTGACACTCCTTCTCACATAGATGTCGGCAACGTGCAGGTTTTGTGGATGTTGAGGGATCCTCCTGCGACTGGTATTTGGGTTTAGAGAGGACAACTTATGCATTTGAATGTACAGTTGTTGATGGTTTTGGGGGGAAGTAAAGGGCTTTAATTGCTGCTTTTATATAAGGGTTCCGGGACGATCCAATCCCATACGGACTCCACCAAACATCTTCCAGAATTCCTGATGACCATTTCCAGATTCCAATTCATCCAGATTCTAGATTCTTTTAGGGGTAAGGGACTCAATACAAAACTTTGCTTTCATGTACCTTAGTAAGCTTCATATACACAGTTCAATGACTATGAACTACATCATATCTATTTTAGGTGGTGGAAACTTAGAATTGAAAAAAAAAATTTAGAGGTTCATTAGTCTGATATTTTCATTTTATAGCCCTGAAATTTGTTTTGAGTATTTTTTTCTGAATATGTCATTTCTCAATTTTTTTAGCGCTTTTATTAATAAAGGATTTTCAAAAGTATAATGTGATCAATTTACCACCTTTTGAGGTTTCTGAGTTTTGGGTGATTATATAGAAGCTTTCTTCTGAGTTACTGAGAAAGACGTCTTTGTGTGAACCTGGATTATTTGTGTGTTCACAGGGGTTTATTTTTGTTGTTGTGTTTAGCATTAAAGTGTTTAATCCATCTGAAAGTTATTGCAGTGTTGGCAATGAGCAAGGAAATTTCACTTTCTTGTTTTTGCTGAAGATAATAACCATCTGCAGTGGTTCCAACACCACGTATTAAATAATCAAATCGGCGGTTCCCAAATAGTTATAGATGCCATCTTTATAATGTGTTAAATTCTTGTATACAAAACTCTGTAATTTATTTAATTTTTCCTGGGAACATCCCTCATAAGCAAGGTAACTGACCTCATAAGCGAGGTACTGTGTCGGATTTGGGGTGCTAAATAGAAATACTTGTATGTAGCTACAATCTACATATTCCTAGCTTATAAACCTTTTGTTAAATTGGAAATTGATGCAGATTTGTTTTTATAATGAAGCCTTCTAAGCCTCAATGGTGATAAATTTTTTTTCTTACTACTTTCATATAAAAATTGCATTGATAGAACTTCCACTAGAGGCATCCTGGTATTCCAAAAATAAATCACCCTGCTTCTTCATAGGGTGTTATTTTTTACCATAAATTTAGATTTTATAAGCTAATATTTTATTTTGCCTTTTTGCAACATAATCTGTGAATAAGATTAATCTAGACTTCTTTTAAAAATTGGAATCCCTTTTCTAGGCTTTCACATTTAAACAGTATCTGGGTGTGGAGCTTCCCCCGCACACCTCTCCCAGCCTCTGCGTTTCAGGTGAGTGCTCTGTAGCTTTAGTAACCTCTAAGATGATTTATCTGCTTTGTTTGTTCTTGTTACCTGCCATCTGTTTTGTAGCTGTTAGGATCATCTTGATTCTCAAATTTTTGTGCATATGCTTGATCAAAACATCTTCTTCTTTTTTTTTTTAAAGAGAGAGAGAGAAAGAATTTTATTATTTTTATTTTTTAGTTTTCAGCAAACACAACAACTTTGTTTGTATGTGGCCCTGAGGATGGAACCCGGGCCGCATGCATGCCAGGCGAGTGTGCTACCACTTGAGCCACATCCCCAGCCCATCAAAACATCTTCTATGTGATAATATTTTTACTTATTTTACTAATCATTTCAATATTTGTGCATGGATGCTGTAGCTATTTTACTCCTATAATTAAGTTAGCTTCCAGTGTATTCACATTTAAATTTTTCCCGTTTTTATTCAACAATTATTTCTCTGATTGATGAATTTCTATGTGTATTTATTAGTACCCTTCATCTGCAACTATTAGGTGGATATTTTTTCTTTTCTAATTTATTCAGTTATGTATGTATTTCTTTGGTTTACACTCTTCTTATTCACAAATATAGATATTTAAAGCTATTAATTAACTTCTAAGTACAGATTCTGATGGGTAATATTTCATTATCATTATTTGTCCTCATCATAAAAATCCAGTTTTTACCTTGGAGTTCAAAATTGTCATTTTATGTTTTAATATATATAAATAATTACACATGGTGATATTTTTTTGTAGGTTCAAAGATCAAGTTGTGATTCAGTTCTCCTGTGAGCAGGGCAATGATCACATGTCATCAATAGTTCTGAAAACACTGATGGATAAGATGGGAAAACTGCTCCTGGCCCACACGTCCCTCTCCCTCCCTCTCTTCTCTTCTTCTCACTCTTTTGAGTAAATGTTTAAATGATTTTCAATTCTAGACCAATGACATTTTAAAGCAGAGTAACTCTTTGAGATGTTTGTACAAAAAAACAAAAAGGAAAAGAATTGCTGTTATTTACTACATACTAACTTTTTAAAATCTGATGGGCTTACATACTTTGTACATAAAATTTTAAATTATCAGCAATGACTGTGCCGTGAACTTGCCATGGTATCTTGTGTGTCCATCACCAGCCCAATGGTTCTGTGGCCCAGAACTGGCTTCCTTTCATCTGCAGACTCTGCTCATAGCCAGAAGACCAACCAGAGCTGATGATGCTCATCAAGGAGAAGTGAACATAATGGCAAGCTGTTTTCCTTTGCTGAGATAAACTATTTGACTTGGAAACTGAGGTGTGCTGTTTAGTTACCTGTTAACCTGCCCCAGGAGAGGAAGGGTGCTCTCAGAAGACCACAGATTGTTCTGCTGAAGTGAAACACGGTGAAACATGTAATGTTTCCAACAGATGCATGGTCAGATGGGGGGCATATGGATGGAGGGGGACCCAGGGACCCAGCGGGGAGCAGAGGGTCCCAGGGCTGGACTCTGTGGTCCATGCTCTCACCCTGCACACACTTCTCTTCCAGAAGTCTGCTCCCAGTCCCAGCACCCCACCAGGTTCCTCTACATCTAGACTGTCTTAAGGCTGCATGAAGTGGAGTGACAGTGGTGTATCCCAGGCCCCTGCAGGAGGCTCAGCCGCAGCAGCACCTCAGTTAGCTGCTGCACTCTGGGCACCTTGCCTGCGTGCCCCCCCAGGTCCCATGACCACTCTCCAGGATAGTTATTTTATTATCCTAATTTTATAGATGAAGGAATGATAGATATTTATTATACTAAGTATTTCATACACATTGTCATTTAAATCCTACAGCAACACCAAGAGGCAGGTAGTTTAATTTTCTGCCTTTCACAAAGAAGGAAATGGACACAGAGATTATAACTTGGCTCATTTCATGGATGGAAGATAGAAAGCTGGGACCCAAGTCCAGTTAGATCTAAACACCTCCAAAGAGTCCCCTCAATTGAATTCTGTTACAAGATCCTTGCACTGGAGTTTGCTCTACTCGTTGGTCACACAATTCTAAGTGTCAGTGATGGGGGTGAGGAAGAGACCCCGCTTTGCGTTAAGACTGCTCCTTCACGCCCGCTGAAGCAGCCCCCCGGGAATGCCATGGACGCTGGATGTCCCGTTGATCTCCCACTGTCGGGGCTCTGTTCTTTTACTCTACAATGTCTCAACTGCAGAAAACATTGTTCTGACCTGTTTTCTCCCATCAGCACTGTGAACTTCTGAGTTCTCTCGTCGAGTTTCCTGACTGCCAGCCATCCCAGAGGGCATCTCCTGGCATGGGTCTTCCCCAGCTGTAGGGACGCCAACGTAATGCACAGAACCAGAGAACCACGCTGCTGTGATGGGTACATCCGTCAGGCAGCAGTATTGAAAGCATCAGGTGAAGGGTGTCAAGACTTTAGAACAATTGGCCCAGAAAATAGCATTGATTTAGTTACAAGCAAGGAAAATATCCACAACCAAGCAAGAGAGGACAGGAAGGGGGCTGAGCAAACAGCATGCCCGGGCGGTCCCTAAGGTAACTCCCATGGAATTAGGGGGAGGAAGGCGAATCCCACAGCTCTCCAAGGTCAGTGTCTACCCTTTTTCCTGCAGTTCGTTCATAGTGTGCCCAGGGAGGCCCCAGCATGTCCTCAGTAATTCATACAACCCGAGCTCCGCATTTAACCTCTGGTTTCCTCATCTGTAAAGACGGAGATTGGACCAGCTGGTCTTAGGGCCCCTTCCACCTCCTTAATTGGATGGAATTGGTACTGAAAGTCACTAGACCCCCTACACACACACTGCGTGTCTGGTGGCACTGTCCCCTTTATTCTGCACGGCAGAGCCTAAGGCACGGCTGAGGCCCTGGGCGAGCATCTGCTCAGCTGTGCCCTTCCAACACTCCAGTCCACAGACGCGGGGGACCTCACAGGCTCTCTGTCGAGGAGGCAGAACAGACCAAGCAGAAGGCCCTTGGTCTCACAGTAGGACTGCCATTCTCTCCCAACAGTGACCACGTGCAGTCAGGGCTGCAGCCAGTGGCCCTCCCCATCCCGGTGCGCCTCCTTCCCTCTCCTGGGAAGCGGTGTCTCTGTCAGGTGGGAAGCCACTCCTCTCCTGGTGTCGTGGTGCGCGGCCTGGTTGCCAGGGATCGCTTAGCAACAGATCCCAGCCTTCTGCCAGCTTTCCCTTCCTGCCGACAACCTGGATTTCACACAGCTGTGTTTTCTAGAAAGCTCTGTGGCCCGGGTGGGGGTGGCGAAGGGACGCCTCATGACAGACACACAAGGACTCTGGCACTGGCTGCCCCTGCTCGAGAGTCCTGGGAAACTGTAGGTGAGGGCCTGGCGCTCCACACAACTTACTCTTAATCATTGGCTATTAGTAGGCAATCAGTCAGTGTTCCCTAGAGAAGCTGATGACATGCGCCAGGCTCTTGTGAAGAGACGTCAAGTCCACCTAGCCACAGACGTAAAAACTGACAGTAACTCACACCAGTGGGCAGGGGTGGTGCATGAGGAGGTTCGCCCCCCCAATCCCCTACCCCCTGTAAAAAGGGAAGCCACATTGCTGTTTTGGAGAAACCTTCATTTCAAGGACGTGGGTCGGTCCCATGGGTGAAGGGTAAACTACGGCATCCAACAGGTTGTTTTAACTTAGCTCCTCACTGTCCTTACTTGTGCCCAGTGAGGGCAGGAGGCGAATATTGTCACAAAGTAGAGCAGCATCCCTGTCACAAATGTCCCTCATTTGACTACTTCCCTCCTTTGACTGTGGCCCTCATGAAATCATCTGACACATGTGACTCATCCTAATAGTGTCTAGTCACACAATGACCTCATGTACAGTGGACATGAGAGTCACTCCTGCGGAGGACCGCACTGCTTCTCATTTATTATTCTACCGACACACCATCACAATTAACATAATTAACATATAATAATGCCATTAAGTCCCTTCCTTGACATGACAGTTGATTGATTTCCTCCTCTTTCTTCATGAGATTATTATGTAGCGATAAGGAAGGTGACACTGCAGACAATACCTGGGGGTGGGCCTGAACTAACCGCAGGAGAATTGGTACAAAACCCTGCACCAGTTTCCACGATTCCTCACACCAGCCTTCAAATAAATGAACTGTATTTCCTCAGGTAAATTTGCAGATCAATTAAATTTTTTTCACACTTCTTTTCTGAATTAATGTGGGACTAAATTATGAAATGGCTTATTTCACGTTCAGACGGTGGGCAACTTCCCGTTAATTGGTGGATGGAGCGCGGCAGCCAGCTGACAGCTTGAAGAGCGCAGGGCACAGCCAGCCTGGGATAACCATTGAGTCCACCTGTACCTGCACAGGGTCCTGTACTCCACCTGCACCTCTACTCCACCTGCACTTGCACCTGTGCAGGGTCCTGTACTCCACCTGCACCTGCGCAGGGTCCTCTACTCCCCTGCACCTGCTCAGCCTCCTTTACTCCACCTGCACCTGGGCAGAGTCCTCTACTCCCACCTGCACCTCTTCAGCATCCTTTACTCCACCTGAACTTATGCAGTGTCCTTTACCCCACCTGCACCTGTTCAGCATCCTTTACTCCACCTGCACCTTCGAAGGGTCCTCTACTCCACCTGCACCTGCGCAGCATCCTTTACCCCAACTGCAACTATGCAGCATCCTTTACTCCACCTGCTCAGCGTCCTTTACTCCACCTGCACCTGCACAGGGTCCTCTACCCCACGTGCACCTGTGCAGGGTCCTTTACCCCACCTGCATCTGCAGCATCCTCTGCTCCACCTGCACCTGCACCTGCGCAGCATCCTTTACCTGCTGAACTTTAGACAGAGAGCTTGTGTCCTGGAGCAGAGGTTCCACTCAGTCAGGAAGGAGGGGTGCTGGCACTCCCACAGCGTGTGGGGGAGTGAACTCGGGTGACATCAGGGTGTCCAGGGGTGACAAGAAGGTGAAGAGCCACCTCAGCACTGCCCCACCACTGCGGAGGGCGCTCTGCGCGTGCCATCTGCAGGCTTCCAGAACGTGCCTCCTGGAGGCTTCCAGAATGTGCCTAGAGGAGGCTGTGTTCACGGTCATTGGCTTTAGCTCTGCAGCGCCTGAGCTGTGGGCGTGCTGGCTCCTACACGATCCCGAGGTATCCCGCTCACGTGAGGTGACACGGAGCGCAATGTCCTTTTCCTCTTTTTCTTTTAAAAACAGACAATGGCAAGAGTTCCTCCTCCACACCTTTCGAGGAACGGATCGCATTGTGAGGTACCGGGCTGACTGGGCAGCGTCGGTTTCCGTTTCCGCCCTGCGCTGGGGGTAAGGTCTCAACCTCGCTGCTCAGGTTTAGTAATGAGGTCTTTCTGGGTGTTTATTTCACATGTCAGCACTGAAGCAAAGAGCACTTAGCAGGAAGGAAGATGCTCAAAGCCGGGAAGGCCCCAGGGCCCCCCACTAGGCACAGGCAGTGGCCAAGGAGGCTGCAGGGGGGTGCACCTGCACAGGGTCCTCTACTCCCCTGCACCTACACAGGGTCCTCTACTCCACCTGCACGGCTCAGTGTCCTGAGCAGGTGCAGGTGGAGTAGAGGACCCTGAGGACCAACTGTCCTCCTGGGTCTCTCCCACTCCCCACGCCTGAGCAACAACTGGCCTGTGCAATTCCCACACATTTTTAAAATAAAGATAAGAATGAAGAGAAGAGAGAGAAAAGAGAAAGTTTCTCTCGTTATCTCACATGCACACATACACACCCTTTAACAGAATCCAGCCCACTAATCAAGCCCAAGTGGCTCAAATAGTTTCAATATGGAATGTTCCAGCTTGTCCAGTGGGAGGCTAGGCACAGGGCAGTACCATCCTGGGAAGGGGGTGTCTCCAGGATGGAAGCTGCTCTGCTCCCTTTATGACTGTGGAGGGCTGCGAGTGGCTTAGGGTGTGGACTTTGGAGTCAGGTCAAGGTGGGGAACCCAGCTCTGACATTCCCCACTATGTGGATCTGGAACTTCCCTGACCCCTTCAGTGTTTTCAAACCTGAGTCACCTCCCAGGGTCTCTGGGACCCTTACAGAGACAAAGTACCCATGGCCTCGTATGCAGGCCTAGGACAGTGCCCACTGGGCTGACGGCAGCTCCTTTTGTTCCACATCCTTGTTTGGACACAGGCTCTGGCCTTACCAGCTCGGACAGAAACTGGGCTGACTGTCTCGATTGTCTCACTTAAAGTCACTTTAATCTAGAAACATGATTAAAATTAAAAATTAAAAAGCAGTGTGCAACCACTATGGAAAGGAGTATGAAGATTCCTCAGAAAACTTAGAATGGAACCACCATTTGACCCAGCTATCCCACTCCTTGGTTTATACCCAAAGGACTTAAAATCAGCACACTACAGGGACACAGCCACATCAATGTTTATAGCAGCTGAATTCACAGTAGCCAGACTGTGGAACCAACCTAGATGTCCCTCAATAGATGAATGGTTAAAGAAACTGTGGATATATACTCAATGGAAAATTACTCCGCTTTAAAGAATAATGAAATTATGGCATTTGCCAGTAAATGGGTGGAGTTGGAGAATATCATGCTAAGTGAAATAAGCCAATCCCACAGAACCAGAGGCCAAATGTTTTCTCCAATATGTGGATGCTAGTTCACAGTAAGGTGGGGGCACTAGGAAAGAATAGCATTACCTTAGATTAGGTAGAGGAAAGTGATGGGAGGGGAGGGGAGGGGATGTGGGGATAGGAAAGATAGTAGAATGAAACAGACATTATTACTGCATATATATATATGTGACTGCATGACCAACATGATTCTGTACACTCAGAAAAGTGAGAAATTATATCCCATCTATGTATGATATATGAAAGTGCATAAATACTGTCATGAATAACTCATAAAAACAAATTTAAAAATTTTTTTAAAAAGCAGTGTGGAATGGGAGGGTCACATACCCATGTTTGCCTGTCAGTTCTTATTGTCTGTAGTGTTCTGAGTTAGCACTAGCCACACCACCTGGAGAGGAAGCACAGGCCGGGCTCCCATGGGCCTCTGTGCCCCTGTTTCCATCAGCCTTGTTCTGCATGGCTCTGTTGCAGACCCCTTGATTATCACGTAGTGTCAGCCCACCAATGTTGAACCCACAGCCCAAAGCACTTAACTTAGCCCGCACAGAGTTCGCCTAGCGCACTGGTCTTGTGAGTGTCTCACAGCCTTCTCGGGCCTAGGAGCCTGAGGCACCAATGCAGCCCCACCCATGCAGGCCATTTTAAATACCATGTCACCATGAGAAAGCACAGACCTTGTGAAATGTGGCCCTCACAGAGCCTGGAGAGGGCTCCTTAGTATTACCAAAGCTGAGACAAGCAGGAGAAGCACCGGTCCCACCACAGATGGAAATGCCAATGTGGGGCATCTCAAATATTCACCCACACTCTACCCAAGTCCACAAGGCACCAGGAGTCTAGAATTTGAGTTTACAAGTGAATTTTAGTGAGCAGGAAAATTTGCAAAAACATTGAGAGTCAATGCCTGTGACTCTTACAGCATGTACTCCAATGACAATCACAGAAGCCGTAGGACAGCCTAACAGAGCTGTACCCAGACAACCTAGGTGTCTGTTGGCCCAGAGAGCTGCTGCCCATGTGGACCTGGGCTCATGGACAAAGGCCACTGTTATGGTGTGGATGTGAGGTGTCTCCAAAAGCTCATGTGTGAGACAATGCAAAAAGGTTTAGAGGAGAAATGACAGGGTTATGAGAGCTTTAACCCAATCATTGAATTAATCCCCTGGCGGATTAGCTGAGTGGTAACTGAGTGGCAGGTGGGGTGTGGATGGAGGAGGTGGGCACTGGGGACATGCCTTTGTGCATATATTTTGTATCTGGTGAGTGGTGTCTCTGTTTCCTGAGATCCTGTGAGCTGCTTCCCTCCACCACACTCTTCCACCATGATTCTGCCTCACCTCCAGCCCTGAGGAATGGAGCCTGCTCTCTATGGATTGAGACTTCTGAAACTATGAGCCCTCAAATAAACATTTCCTCCCCTAAAATTGTTCTGGCCAGATCTTTTAGTCACAGCAGCAAAAAAGAAACCTGAAACAGCCACATGTTGGAAGCGTGAGAACAGAAGTCCCTTCAGCACACAGGGCTGACTTCAGCTTACACTGAGGTTCCAGATCGCTAGGACCCATACAAACAGTAGCTGAATTCCGACATGCTTGCAGCTCTTCAGGATGCGCTGTGAGGTGCTCACAAGAAGAAGATCCAGTTTCCGAGTTGCTGAGCTCAGGGCTGGGGTCCCACACTAGCTCTCACACCAGGATGCCTGGGGCTCATGCTCCTCCCACAGCAGGCTCGGAAGACTGGGGACCCAGCTGTGGGCTCTGAGAAGCAGGGGCAGCCGCAGCCTGGAGGCCACAGGGGTTTGTGGAGACCCATCATCCCCTCTCCGTCCTGCTGAGCAAGGGTGGTGTACCCTCACATGGGGCTTCTGGACAGTGAGATGTAAACTTCCCAGGCTCTGGCTTCCAAGCACCCTCCCTGCTCAATACACAGCCCTTGGAGAGTCTGGAAGATGCTGCCCCAGGGTCATTTGCTAGGGGCACTAGCAAGTGCTGAGGAAGGAAGGCCATCCAGGCTGAGGGTCCTAGATGCCAGAGCCCCATGCAGAGATTTGACAGGGGTTTAAGGTAGAGAAATGGAACTTCAGCAATTTTTCATGGACTATTTGTGGGACAGGAGCTGAGGACCAAGTTGTAGCCAGGGCAGTCCTGATTCTGCAGGGAGGTATAATTAACAGAGACTCGGACTTTCTATCAGCAACTGTGAATTAGATCCAGAGATAAAGCTGGAAGTCCCAGGCACAGTGGTTTGTGCTGGAGGAGAGGGTCTGGGAAGACTCTCTTCATTATGGTTTAGATATTAGGTGTCCCCAAAAGCTCCTGTATGAGAAATGCAAGAACAGTTCAGAGGTGAATGACTGGGTTATGAGCGCCTTAACTGGGTGGTCGCGCAGGGTGTAGTTGAAGGATGTGGGTCACTGAGGATGTGCCCTTGGGGTTTATATTTTGTCCTTGGTGAGTGAAGCACCCCCTCTTCTCTCTCTCTCTCTCTCTCTCTCTCTCTCTCTCTCTCTCTCTCTCCTTCCTGGCACCATGTTCTCAGCTGCTTTCCTTCTCCACACTCCTCTGCCATGATGTTCCGCCTCATCCCAGACCCTGAAGAATGGAACGGCCATCTTTGAAACCATGAGCCTCCAAAGAAAGTTTTCCACCTCTAAAACTGTTCTTGTCAGGTCTTTTGGTCACAGCAAGGGAAAAGCTGGATGAACCAGACTCAGAGCTGAAGAGGTGAATAGAGTGGAGGTGGGTGGATTCAAGGCTGGGGGAACAGGCGCTGTTCAGCCTTCAGTGAAGACTGTGAACTCCCAGAGCGAGGGGCCCTGTGCTTCTGAAGCCAGCCCATCAGACCAACTCCGCTACCACTGCTTTCTGTTTGATCAACAATCCAGCAGTCTTACTGGATTTGCGCTCCCTAATTCCCATGGACAAAATTATCCAAGGTGGATCCTGAAGAGCAGGAAAGAAGGGAGGTGCATTTGGCCAGGAAATGACCCAGGCGGATCCATGTTGCTCTCCTGAGGATTCATAAGGCCACCTTGATGAAGTGCAGCGTCGTGTTGACGAGTTCACTGACCAACGGGATCGATAGATATCATCCAAGAGTTCTTGACAGAGTCATCCACAGTGTTTCAGAGTCGTCCCAATCAAGATTTGCTCCACCAGGTGTCTGAAGCGAGAGGAAGTCTGGACATTTTTCCTGGCTCCACAAACACACTTCATTTCTGTAGGGCTCACACAGAAGCTGGGAAGAAGGCGATTGTTAAATGCTCATCTGATCCACAAAAGTCGGATGAGTGACAGGCCACAGCTGGGGCAAGATGTTCCTGAAATTGGTCCACTCGATACGCCTGTGCCGGATAATCTCTTTTCATTTCATTTCTCATTTTTCAGAAGACTGAGATAGTCTTCTGCCATTGAAAGCAAAGGATGTTTAACAAGATCCGAGTAAGATTTGCTTGTGTTCAGGAGTGCTACAGAGATGACCTCGGCCAGCTTTCTGCAAAAGGTTCCCTGTCCCACTGTGGAAAGGGTTAGATAAGGCTCAGAGAGGGAGCTCAATGGCTGGCATACCACCTCCTCATGCAGAGTGGCAAAGCCAGTCCTTTGCACCAGACACCTGCACAGGAGTTTAGGCACTTCATCACTAAGTGACAACATTGCACCCATGTGGCGCATCATTACTAAGGGACAACATTGCACCAGTGTTTTGTTTCTGCTTGTTTAGCTTTTTTTTTTTTTTTTTGGTCATCACTCATATTTGGTCTGTCAAAATTTATTGGTGCATCTCTATGTTCAGAGCTATGAAAATACAGTGCAGTATGAAGTCATGACAGCAACAAGAAAGTATAGATCTGGGACAAAGATTTCAATCAACAAGAGATTTTTACTCATTTGACTTAGTGAAGTCCAATGCTTTCCAAGAAATACTGGACTTTAATGGCTAATTCTGAACCAGTTGTGGTTGTTTTCTAAGTTTCTAATCTAGGCCTGTGGAAATCTGCCTTGACTTGGAGGAAGAAAAGGGTTAAGGCCAGCCAGTGGAGAGCCCTGCAGGAGGACAGACTATCCAGAGGTGGGGAGGTGACCTTGCTCACAGGCCTCAATGCTGGCCTGACCTCTGCACACTCCCAGAGCCTCCTGAGGCAGGTGGGTACCAGAAGACCGTCCACTAGTGAAAATGCTTCCCAGGAAGCAGGAAGGGAAAAGGTTGCAACAACCTTTTCCTAGCAAAAGGGCAACTTAGGTCCAAACCACACCCCTCTGTCTTCTACTTTTTAAACCAATGTGTGACTTATTCCCCTGCATCCTGGACTTGGACTGTGACATTCTTTGTAGCCTCCCGGTGGAGTGGTTCCTCCCATCACCACCTAAGCATCCCTAATCCCAGAGAACTGTCTGGAGCTGCTCACCTGAGCTTTCTTTAACATTCCATTCTTCTCCTGAGGAAGATGTTAAAGATTATTTCTCTTCCAAATGAGAACCTGTAACATATCTCCTGGCATCTTGTGAGATTTGGAGAGAGAAAGTAGTATAATAATTAGCATTGCAAAAATTTCCGTTCTCATTTCTATTTATTAAGCAAATGTTCTTGGAAAGGACCTTAAATTATAATTTATATGTTACATATACATATATATTCTTAGAATTCTACTCAGATTTTTTGCATAATTTTAAGCCTTAAAATGCTTACATTTGCATTTAAAGCTACTCTTCTGATTAATAGAACCAGAAAAAAATAATCAAATCATGAACAACTTAAATATAGAATTTTGAACATACATGCCCATTTTTTTCCTTTTTATTTTCCTAAACTATGGTTTGGCCTGGAGCCTTAAAGATTTGAGGAAATGAAACAAATTTAAATTGCAAAATATCTTATATCTTGATGTCTTAGTCTCTTTGTTCTTTATCCCTTCTGGGCCCTTGGTCTCACAATTTCTCTCATTCTCTCAGAGGGCAGCCCTGGAAGGGACACCTAGGAGAAAAAGGTAATAGCCTTGGGCTGGCCCCTGGAGGAAAGGGAAGGAGGACACCCTGACTACGAGGGACAGGGACCAGCCCCTGGGAAGTCAGGGAACATGCTTCACGCTGGTCAAGGATGCCTAGCAAAATGCATCTTCTGATTTCAACCTTTGTCGAAACCCTGTAAAGTGTACCCTACCTTATGAGCAAACATTTCAGGAGGCAAAGCACAGAGTAGAGGTTCTCAGTGTGGATCCTGGGACCAACGGCATCGCATGGCTTGAGGGGAGTTCCCAGTTCTGACAAAGGGTCAAGGGACCCAGCTAGGGAGGGAGAGAAGATGAAAACTGCATTTTAACAAATGTCTGATAGTTCTGGTTTTCACTCAACCAGAGACTGGATTTAATTATATAATAAGGAAAATGCAGCATAAAGAGACTCCAGCATGTAGCTTAGGGAACAAAACTGGAAGCTTCGACGTGCAGCGTGGAGCAGGGACACTGGGTTTCAGGCCTGGTCCTGAGCAGGGAGCTGCAGGCAGACTGTGCAGGGATTGGCTGAGCCTTTCGGTTCTAAAACCAACATGGAAAAGCCCCTGGGGGCCAGCTGGACCTCAGGGACTATCTGAGGCGGGGTGGCCGTCACCCACATTCCTGGATGAATTTTCTCCTTGACCGCTAATTCTCAACTGGAAACGAAGGAGCTATGTGAAAAGAAGAGGGAGGAAGTGGGTGATTCCTTCTCATTTATTTGGAATAGTAAACGCCCTCAGGAGGAGTGGGAAAGGGCTCGCGGTACCAGTGGCAGGGACCTGCCCTGAAAAGGCAGGGCTGGCCGAGGGCTCTCTGAGTTCCCCACTGTTCCTGCGACACTGCCACCTGGCTTCAGAATAGCCCCGGGAATCTCAGGGGGGCAGGCAGCTCCAGGTAGAGCAAGCATTTCCCAGTCCCCGGCTGCTCCGTCCACCCCGAGACCCAGCTCTCTTCTTTACGTTCCCTCTCCCCTGTCCCCCGGGGCACCACCTTCCTCTGGTTTTCCTTCCATTTCTCTGATGCTCCTTTTAACCCTCTGCCCCGTCTTCAGGGCTCCTCGAAGCCCTTCCCTTCACTCCTGGCTCTCTGCAGTGTCCTGCCTCGTGACATGGATGTGGTCAGGTTCCCACCTGTGCGCATGTCATGCTGCCCTCTGAGGTATGGACTCTTTCCCACCCCATTTCACGTCACCGGAGCACCCTCCTCTTCTCCTCACCTTGCCCCCTCTCTCCTGTGGCCTGTTGGTGAGGTGCCCGTCTCCCCAGTAATGCACCCTCCATTCCTTGGTTTTCCTGACACCAGCTGCGGTTGGCATGCAGTCGGCATGCGGTCGCCTCCATGGGTGTATGTGCTGGAGACTTGGTCCCCATGTGTCATGTGTCATGTGTCATGGGGGCTTTAAGAGGTGGGACCCAGTGGGAGGTGGGTAGGTCATTGTGGGCCTCTCCCTCAGAAGGGTTAGTGCTGGTCTCCTAGGTTCATTCTCATGTGCCACAGTCCGGCTGCAGCAAAATAACCGGGGGGTGACGAACAACTTGTGTACGTTGATAGAGCAGGAGTGGGAGCCGTTTTTTGTAGGACAGGAGGGGTATATATACATTCCACACAGCTTATCTAATTAACATAAACTAGATACAGCAGTCAACCAATAAGGAAGGAATCTCCACACTTAATGGCTCGCTGGCGTTACTTCATAAACCACTCCCTCTGGCAAAATGCCAGGCGCCATCCTGACTTGTTTACAGACCTTAACACTCATGAGAGTGAGTTGTTCCAAAAGAACAGCCTGGCCCCCGAATCTTTCTGTCTCCCTCTTGTACCGTGTCATCTCTCCCTCTTGCAAGTGTTCCTACCACAATGCCCTCCCCATGTTGTGACAATGCCATGGGGACCTCGCCAGATGCCAAACAGATGGGGCTGCCCAGTCTTAGACCTTCAGCCTCCAAACTGTGAGCTAAAGTAGCCTGTTCTTTGTAAGTACCTGGCTCCAGGGATTGTCTAATAGCCACAAAGTGAACTAATGCAGCTCCCCTGTGCAGATCTCCAGGTCTGCCCTTGCTTTCCTGAACATCAACCATTGATCTCTAATTCCACCCTTGTCCAAGCCACCGTGGACTCTCACTGGCAATGCTGGCCTGGTTGTTCCACTCACTCCTGCTGGACTCAACTCTACACCACAGACAGACAGGGCTCTAGAAAAAAAGACCAATTTGGTTGTGTCTCACCCTTTAGAGCCATAGGATACCCTTCCAGGCTCAAGTTCCCGCATCTGTAGCTGCTAGGCCTGGCTGCCTGGGCTCTGCTGCTTCTGAGCCTCCCTTTAAGGGGCTCTCTTCTCCCATAGACTCCAGGTTCTGGGAGTGCCCCCCCTGCCATGCAGGGCACGGGCATGCTCTTCCCTCTGCCTGGACTCATCTTTCTTTCTTTGCCTGGCTGACTCTTCATGCATGTTTAAACTCAGATAAAATATCACTTCCTTAGAGCATCCTTTGCTAGTCATCATGCAAAGCCAGCTTCCCCGTGATGGACTCTTCTAGAAGCCATCCTGCAGCCCTGGATGTCCTCCTTCTTACCATGTTTGCACAGTTCTTCTTATTTGTGTAGTTTTCGATTGTCTTGCTCAGGACATTGGAAGCTCTTTGGGGACAAGGACCAAAGTTGTTTGGCCTTGATTAGGGTGGCTGCAGACCACCTTCCCCCACTGGAGCTCACAGTGATTCATGGCAGGGAGGACACAAGAGACACAGCACCCAGGTAGGAAATGTCATGGGAACAGACTCTGCCCACCTCCTCAAGGTTTCTCCACGCCGGCTCCAGGCATGCCCAGGTCAAATGCTGACTCCTTCACCCAGACGGGCAATGACATCAGACTTGGAGGGAGGCCTGGGAGCTGACCGGGCCACAGGGACTTCTGCTGCTGCCGGCATTGGCCCTCGGGTCATCGTGTCTGAGAGTTTCCTATCTGCTCCTGGATGCCGTCAGCCCACGGTTTTCATCTTCTGTGCCGGGCTTGTCCTATTTGATGTTATACCAGCTACAGAGACAGCCAGGGTAGGTCTCCTCTCCACGTCTTTGAGAAAAGTTGTGTAAGTTTGATGTCTATGTGAGTCTGAGGTCTCTTTGTGGGAAGATCTAGAAATATCCGTTGAGTGTGTTGAATACTTATGACCAGCCTTCTAATTCAAACACAGAGAGTCTGTCTCCCAGTTTCAAAGGCCAGTTTGGGTACGATCTGCTATATTTGTCCATTTGTTCAGTTTTTAAAGACCGTCTCCTCTGCTCAGGCTCCCTTCCAGGTCCGGTTCTGAGCACTTTGCCCACCTATTTCTCTTGTGGCCACAGGGTTCTTCTGTGGTCTCTTCAGGAGCCAGTTTTGACATTTGTTGGATCTTGTCTCTCTTTCATTCCTGTCTGCTCTAGACTTCATTTTATCCTTCCTTCAACTTTCTGGTGCTTTGCTTTTTGTGACTCTAAGTGGAAAGAATAATTTGCTACTGTTTCATTCGTTTTATTTTCTAACACGTGTTCTCAGTTTCCTTTAATACAATGAATGCTCTGCATTCCCCCTTGAGCTTTGCATTACCTTCACATATTTTGGCGAGTGGAATTTTCATCATTATTTAGTTGTATTATTTTCATTTGTATTTTTAGTTTTTTCTTCAATGGGCGTTTGACATACGAATTAGAAGTTTAAAAAAATGTCTGAATATATGCATTTTTAAAGGATGTCTTTCTTTTATTGGTTTACAATTTGATCACATTGTCATCAAAGAATGTAGCCTGCTCTGATTTAATTCCTTAAAATTCATTTAGACTTATTTTGTGACACAGTACATGATATTTATGTAGATTTTCTTTGTAGTAATGAAAATAATGGCTCTCAAATTATTGAGCAGTTTTCATTGTGTGCCCATTAAATCCAGCTTGTTAATTGTATGGTTGAAATACTTTTATCTATACTAAATGTTTTCTGCCTGAACTATCAATCTCCACCCAAGTTTTATAAATATATTCAACTCTATTAATGGATTTGCCTATATTTCCATATACTTCTGTCATTTTTAAGAATATTTTGTGACTATTTTATTACATCCATAAATATTTAGGCTTTTTATGACCTTCTGGGCAATTTAAACTTAAATCAAGATATAATGACCTTCTTTATCTGTAATAATGGTTTTGCCTTTTGGCCTTTTTCTCTGCTATTAATATTCTTCTGCAAGATTCCCTTGGTTTCTATTTGCCAGGCGTACATTTTTTTCAGTTAATTACTTGAGCATTTCTACGCTCCCAGGCTTAGACTCTTGCAAAGGACAAAAAATTTGATTTTTTTAATTCCCATTTGGAAACCTTTATCTTTTACCCTGAAAATTTATTTCTCATCATTATTAGGACATTTGGACTTATTTCCACCACCTTGTTTGGTACTTTGTACTTCTGTTTTCTATGTCATGTTTGTTTATCTCTTTTACAAATTGACTGCATATGCAGGTGCACACATACAAACTACATGTTTCCAATTAGGACTGTGAGTCCGAAGTTGCTCAGTAGGCCCCTGCTCATGGAGAAGGTGGTGGCGTTAGGACTCTGTCTCAGGTCTGTCTCTTGGGTCCGCAGTCTCTTCCCCCTAGTTTCAGCCAGGTACATTTGAGATCCAGTTGCCATTCCAGAGACCAGTGTCCGTGTAGACCGCCCACTCCCCCAGTTCCCCAGGTGGCTGCTCCTCTCCTTGCTGCTTTCCATGCCTTCTGAGGCAAAGGCCCCCGGTGCCTGAGCAGTGGCTCACATTCTTCCAGTTTTTGCCCTTCCAATCCCCACCCTCCCTCAGGAGAGGCTGTTCGGCCAGCACAGCCGCTTAGATGGACATTTCCTTTCTCACTTTCTTTTGTGGGTATCTTTGGTTTGTTTTGTTGTGATTACTTCTGAGGGTTTTGTGGTCACTCTCTTCTCTCACTCCCACTGTCTCCATTTTCATGGTCAGTTTTACTCTAATTTTTGTACCATCTGAAGTATTTGAGAACAGAAATAAGTCACTGTGGCTTCTGCTTGTTCTCACTCACAGTGACTGTTTTCTTACTGCCTGCATTTCTGTGTGTGTGTGTGTGTGTGTGTGTGTGTGTAGCAGCAGGCATCTTTACAGTAATTTATTCAGCATGAGGACACTTTAGGAAACCTCATCTATTCTTCTTCTTCCATCACGAAATCTTGCAAAGTTCTGCTTTTCTGTAAAATGGGGGCTTTGTCAATTGGACTCCCTTCAATTTGTAGCTCAGCTTCTATGAAATGACTTGAAGCGGTTAGTGCTGAATGTGATGGGGTGTGTGTGTGTGTGTGTGTGTGTGTGCACGTGTGCGTGTGCAGAGACGGAGCTGCAGTGGTGGCAATACTTTAGTGCCCCCCTCACCCACCCAGGGAGAGCTGGGTGAGTCGGAGTGGTGCTGCTGGCCTGCCAAGGACGCCGGCCGTGCTGGGCATCCCTTTGTCATCTGCCTCTTTGTCATCCATCACTGATGGTGATCCCAGTTGTCCATTGTTGCTCTATGACTTGACCTTCCAATGTACTTGGCAGGGCGTACCCACCTCCTTCCTCAGGTAGCTTCTGCCTTTGTCTGTCAAGGCTCTGACTCCAAGGGTGTTCATTCAACATCCTTGGATACAAATGTATCCTTGAAAGACACAAGGTACAAAGGAGATCTGAAGCTACACAAATAGTCCTGTGCGGCAGATTCCATTTTTTCCATTCAATGCTGCCTTGAGGTCTTTCCATGATACTAAATTTTGCCTCTTGCGATGACATAGAATTGAACCATGTTCTCCCCACATTGCTTGTTTCTAGGTTTCTTCCAACTCTCTCCTGCCATAAACAATGCTGTGCATATACCTAATGGACCTGCTGGGTCTCTCTGAGTCACAGAATAGATGCACGCTTGCCTTTAGTAACTACTGCAGAATGCTCTGCCTGACTCCTCCCCTAGGGGGAATGAGTCCACCCATTTTCCAATTTTATAGCTAGTTGCAAGAAGATGGTCCAGATTTGGACCAAGTAGGCATAGTGAGAAAAGGATCAGGATCTAATTTGAAAGTAGATGCCAAGGTGTTTTGCGGTGGAATCCACAAGGATGTGAGAGAACAGGAGGAGCAGAGGCCACACCAACTGCTGAACGTGAGCAGCAGGGCTGGGGCCACCTGAATGGCACAGCTGCCTGAGCAGGAGCCTGGGAGTCAGGAGAAAGGACCAGGGCTCTTGAGTGGTGGGCTGGGTGTCCAGTTAGAGCCTCATGAGAGCAGGGAACAGCCAGCACATATGTAGCCTGAACCTCATGGGAGATGCCTGTGCTGGAGACAGAGCTCTGGGGCATGTCCACAAACAGGTGGTGACAAAAACCACAATGTGGATGAGATCCCCACATGCAGGAAAGCAGGAGAGGAGGGGGCAGATCCTGAGCCCTTGCATCTTACAAAATGATAAGGTTGGACAAGGGGAGGAAGCAGCAGAGGATGTAAGTAGGTCAGCCACCGATGGAAGGAAGACCAGTGAGGTGCAGAACCCTGGAAGAGAAAGGCAGAAGCTACACCCAGGGGGTGGGCGAACCTGCCAAGCACCTCGGCAGGTCCATAGAGAACCGTACTCTATATCTGGGCTCACTGGAAGGAGGCTGCCAGTAACCTGGGGGGGGGAGTGGCCGGGGGGCCACACCACCAACGCTGGACGGATTTGAGAAGCAGTAGCAACTGACCCACACAACATCTGTGAAGAGCATTTGTTTGCCAAGGAGATCAGAGAAGTATTCAGACACAGGAGAGGGCCTGGATTTGGATTTATTAAGAAAACTCATCACTTACAGATGTCATTCAGAAGTGGTCCAGGGCAGGAAAAAACAGATGACACAGAGGGAGGAGAGAATGGTGAGGACAGTGACCTAGAGCTGCCAGTGTGCCTGAGAGCTAAGGCAGGTGGAGACATGGCCCTGGACAGGAGCAGAGAGAGCTCACCTCCAGTAACAGGTGGGAGGCAGGGTGCTCAGCCGCCAGGTGGGGACGTGGGCTGAGCAGTGATGGAAGCACATGGGTACACACGATGACCAGGGGGCTGTGAGCGAGGAGGGGGACCTCACTGGAGGCGTGGGCAGAGAAGGGCAAGTGCGAAACTCCCCTACATGAGGAAAATGCAAATGGAGCCAGTGCAGCTGGCGTGGAGGCCTCCGTGAGGTCCATGCCCACTAAGTCAGCGAGGGCCCATGTGACTGCTGGATTTTCTCCAGCCAAGTTTCAGCTGAACTGATTCAGACATGCATTGGGCGGAGAGCTCCAATTAACCTGTGGCTTAGACAAGTGGACATCACAAGGCAAGGCAGGGACATGGAGGTCAAATGCACTCAAGAGCATCATGACCACGGGCTGTGGATTTGTGCGAGGACCTCATGGGCCGTGGAACCATGCAGACTCCACATGATCAACGATGTGCTTTGAGGTGGAAACAGCACTAGGGAAAGGAAGGTGGGACGTGGAGGGGCTGGCTAGGTGTGGGACTGGAGAATTGGACTCAAGGTCAATGGTATTTGTTGGTAATGACAAGGTGGGCTGTGACCTTGGGGGAGAAGGCTGTCATCAGGCCTGGGAGGAGACCAGTGGAGGGCGGGTGAGCACTCTCCCAGACTCTAGTCAGGCAGGGCCGGGCTGCCCTGTGGTTCTCCTGACCTGGGGCTCTCGGGGAACCTTCCTTCTTTCTTGAGTGAGAACTCTGTTCTTGAGAGTGTGTTGGAAAAGGCTGGACCTTGTGTCTGGGGAAGACTTTGACTCCCGTTCTGAATTCTTCACTGGTGTCACCTGCTAATTTTTCTGTCACCTCTGGTGATCCCTTTTAAGCTTTTATGATTGTTTTCCAGAAATTTATCATTTTGGTTAATATGTAAAAGGTATCGTGATTGTTCCCGATAGTATTTTACTCGTTTATCCAGTTACATCAATAGTATTGCATCTTCTCAGCCTTCCTGGTTCCTAATAAATGCAGCCAGCACCATCAATTTTTCCTGTGTACAATGGTAGAAGTCTCCCACAAACTTTGACATGTAGCACCCTCATTTTTATAAGCATTTCTCAAGTTCACTTCCTATTCCTTTGTCAGCACAAGGCTTGTTTATGCAGTTTTGCTTGTTTTCTCGTGTATGGTATTTCAAACATCCTCTTGTTATTTGGTTACAATGTTATTGGACTATGGTCCCAGAACCTTGTCCAGGACCCGTTTGTGACTCAGAATTCACGGAGGTTTCCTCGGGATCTGACACAGCCCATTTCCACGACTTTCATGTGTTCTTAGAGGAATGGAGTTTCTCTTTATTGGATTATGGATGCACCTGCTGCCACTAGTTTCTGTTTTGTCAATGTGATATGTAATCAGTATTGTCCCCTTTGAGACCTGTATGATCATGTGTCTTGTATTTTTTGTTACTTACCAAGTAATTACCATCTGAATTTTCTTATTGATTTATATTTGGTAGCATGTCTTTCTTAACCCCCTTCATTTAAATATATACAGCATATATTTGTTTGTGATGTGTCTCTTTATGACAAACTCTTGCTGAAGCTTTGCTTCTGTTCATCATCAACCAATTCTGAGACTGTCCTTGGTAAGCTTAGCATGTTTATATTAACTAGTGTTACTAATCCTTGTATTGTGTTTTATTTACTACACTTCATTTTAACTTTTTTCCTCCTTATTTCTAACTAGGTAGAGATTTTTCTCCTGGCTGGCTTAAAAAGCTATTCATTCTGCTTTTAGCTCTCTCTCGTTATCTTATTAAGACCTACAGTTTCACTTTTCTTCTTAATCCATGTCCATCCCTCTCCCGGACTCAACCATCTTCCTGGCTCACGTGGTCTTTCCCAGCAACCTCTGAGCCTGCTGCCCACTGGGCTGCCAATCACGTGCTGTCACCTGGAGTCTGTTTGGGATTCCTGTGGCTGTGCTGCTCTCTTGTCCTTGGTGGCTGTGTTTTGGTTTAGGTCACTGCCTGTAGAGAATGCGGGCATGTGTTTACTTACTCTTGTCCCCACATGTCCTGGTGTGTCCCTGGATTTCTTTCATTGCTGGTGGGCTCCTGTGCTCCCTGTATGCTTTTAGAGAGGAATAAACATTGCGTGACCCTTCACATCACAGAATGTGCTTCTTCATTCTCATACCTAATGTCAGTAGCACGGGCCAAGGCTGATACGTGGCTGTGTCTTCCTCTGTCTCCTTGGGAGCATGGATGGGGTCCATTCCTGAGTTGCCTGCTGCTGCCTGCTCTCCCACCCCTGAGTTGAAGCTCACAGGTGAGGGCTGCTTCTCTCGGGAACCCTCTGCGCTTGCCTTTGTTTCTGGTGTTCTAACATGGTGTGAGTTACCCCTTACCTGCTCTGCTTGGCATGCCACTAGCCAGCCTTCTCAGTCTTAAACTCTCTTTAATGCTAGAAGATTTTCTGGGTCATTGTTTAAGAAAATATACCTTCCCCTCTGCTTATTTCTCAACCTACTAAGTTTCTCACGTTAAGAAGATTAATCTTCTTAACTTTGCTCTTGAACTTTTCCATCACTTTATCCCTAGCTGGAGTATTTGGAGACTCCTCTCCTGGTTTTCCCATGGAGCTTGTTCTACTAGAGTCATTCAGCAGTGCTCAGCCACGGAGCCGCCTCTCCTGCCTCCCAGCCCTTCCTCTGTGCTGTTTGCCAGCCATCCTGGGGTCTGTGTAGGATAGTTCCCTGGGCTTTACGTGGCGACAGCCTCTTCTACCTGCCCCTTACCTCTTTGAGTTTAACTGTGGGCTGCAGACCTGCACTTCCTGCTGACCTGAAGCATTATTGCTCATGAGCACCTGCGATTTCCAGTGAGATGCCTCTTTCTTGCTTAGAGATTTTACAGATCCTTGGAGTTTTGTCTCTTCTTAGGTGCCCTCTCTCAACAGGTGCCACTTTGGGAAATATGATAATGTATCCTGTTTTCTCTCTTTCCCTCATTTGGTCTGTAAATAGCCATTTTATCTAGTATAAATTAATATATGTGTGTGCACAATATCAATCATATATATGCCATATCACTTATATATATAAAATCATTTATACACATGTGTACATGTATGTACAATGTCAAATAGATATTATACCATATCAACTTTATATATAAATCAATTATATCCATATATGTGTATCATGTGTGCGATCAATCATAGATCTCCCGCACATTAAATGTATATGAATCAGTTACACACTTACGTGTGTGTGGGTACAACTGCCTTTCTCAGGGGAAGCTCGTGGCCACTGAGAGTGCTGGATCAGACAGAACACAGAGGGAGGACCAATAGTCCAACAATTGCTGTAGCCACTTTGAGTATCCAGCCTACGTGTTAGCTTTAAGTAAGAGACAAACTAGGGAACAGAAACAGCAAAAGCAACCAGGAGAGAGTCACCCCAGCTGGACCCCAGCCCCGTGTGCGCTGCCGTTGCTGGCACTGCCCTACCAGCTTCTCCAAGGGCTGATCGCTCCACTTACGTGAGGAGCAATGGGAGCACAGAGAGGTGGGGTAACTTCCAAGGGCAGTCCAGCCAACGCGTGACTGATTCCGGACCTTGCATAATCTAAAAAGTGGAGGGCATGTAGACATGGAACTTTCTGGAAATTCTGAAGCTGTGAGAATGTCTTGTCTTCCCCTCACCAGGAGGCACATGTTGATGGAAGCCAAACTACCGGCCCTCTTGACTGCGCGGCCGTCCTTGCCGACCCTGCATCAGCGAGCTCTAACGTAAGGAAAGCAGCCACGTCGCTTTCACGTCGATTGTTCGCCTCTGTTTCTCTTAGATTCAGGAGAAAGTCATGGAGGAGCTCAGGGAAATAAAGAGAAACAGTCCTGGTTGTAGCATTGACTCAATCTCAACTAGCAAACTCCTTCACCCTATAGCAGCGCCAGCTTTTCCTGGAGAGTGGCTTTCCCACCTCACGCGGCGAGTGGTCTGCCTTAGGCTGCAGCACAGGTGCAGGGTGGTGCGTGGGAAGCCCCGGGCATGCTGACCTGGATGTGGATGTGGCTGTGTGACCCTGGAGACCACGTCTCCCCTAGTCTTCTTCATCAGTCACACACCAAAGGTGACAATGCCAGCTTCCTCGGACAGTGAGGTGAAATGCCTGGGAAAGATTTAAGGCAAAATCAGTTGCCCTTTCCTCTCTGTTTCCACATAATCTTGCTCATGTCTGCGCCAGAGGGGATTAGAGTGATCCACATTTATCTTCTTAAATTCACAACTCTAGTGTCTGCAGCAGTGCCAGTTCCAAACGTAGTTGATGCATGAACAACGAAGACTGTGGGTGAGAATTTCAGCACACCTTTGAGGGAGACATAGTTCAACCCATGATAGGAGGCTGGAGAGTATACTCACGATGCAGTGTTGTGTTTATGTTTTTAGCACATTTTGCATGTCTATCTGTGCAGGTCTGTGCTAGGTATTGAAATTCAGCAGGAGGTAGTCAGTACCTGCCTCAGTCCAGTTGGGAAAGACACACAACCACATTGACCATCTATAACTACATGATCACAACTGTTACACACTTACTAATGAGAAAATGGGGGGGGGAGGTCCTGGAAGTCTTCCTGGGGAGGGACACTTCTGTGTCTTCAAAGATGAGTCAGAGTCCACTGTGGGGGATGGTGTTCCTTGATTAATGCTGGGTCTACCTTGCAGGCCAGAGGGGATGGGATTCCAAGTCCCTGAGGTAGGTGCGCAGTATCAGAGATTGCTCAGAGAGCCTGGGGTTAGAAACAACGAGGAGGTACAGGAAGCCCAGCCTGCCACTGTCCCATGTACCTGTGCTTCTCAAACTCACCATGACTCAGCACCTGACACTCAGCTACGAGCCTGCAGAGCCCTCATTCGGGCAGCCTGGGCCTCTGTGTGGCTTCTGTGAAAACCTCTCGCCCACCACGTCATGGTGAAGACCCAGGAACCCTGCAAGAACTTCAAGAGGGGGCTGGAGGGGGCAGCTCTCTGGCCCCAGGAGCAGCATCCCTGGGAGGGAGTGCTGATCCTCACCTGTGCTCAGGCCAGTCCCTCGTCCGTCTCCTTCAGGGGCTCTCTGGAATGCCCTGCCATCGGGCTTTTCCTCCTCTTAGCTGAGAAATTCTTCGATGGTGCAGAACTAGCATTTGGAAGCATAGGCTTAGTTCCGCCCTTTGTGGCCTGTGTCTGTGGCTCGGCGGAGCCCCAGGCTAGAGCCGGAGCACAGGGCCCCCGTGGCACCCCAGACACGCATAGTAGGCCAGAGCCACAGGGCCACATGGTTCCAGATTCTGCACACAAAGCCAAGCAGTGGGACCCCCTGGCTTTTTCCTTCCTACTGGATACAGCTGGTCTGTGACAGTGGGGGAAACCAAGCCGCCTCAACTGAATGCCAAGCCACCTCAACTTAATAGGACAACTTAGTTGTCCCTATCTGTTCCCCAAATCGACCTCTTTGTGTAGGGAAGCCAACCCCAGGGCTTGGCCATCCTGAGCCCCACCCCGTCCACAGGTAGGAATCCCCCTGGGTGCTGTCTCATGGTGCCCCTTGCAACATCAGGAGCTGGAATGTGGCTGACAAATCAGACCCACCAGGTACGCGACCGCTTCACCTCTCCCTGCCGAGTCACTTCACATTCACCGTCAGTCATCTCGCTCCCAGCGAGAATCATCCCACCACTTCCAGCACCCGTCTCTCTGATGGAAGTTCCCGGGCCCGTGTCCATGGGTTTTCGCGGCTTTTGCCTGGCTGCCAGGTGATTGACCCAACCTGCAGTGGACGTGGACGAGCCATTCCCAAGAGGCCCTTAGAGAACCAAGTGGTGTCCCTCAAACCAACCTGAACTGCTTGGGTTTCAGCCCCTGTTTCCAGCTCCTGTTGCCAGAGGAGCCTGGAGGAGCCCTGGGCTGCACTGCACACGGCAAGCCAGGTCACCCTGCCTGCCTTAGCACCTGCTGCGTGCGGAAGCCGATGGCCTTGCCCAGAAACATCCACACTATACAGGGCGCAGGTGAGCAGTCAGAACAGCAAGGTCACCCAAGCCCAAAGCAGGGCACCAACTTTCAACCAGAGTCAGAGCTGGTTGCTACAACCTGTGTGCACTATGGACGGCCAGCTACAGAAAGGGGGACTGTGACCTTCTACGTTCGTGCTATATTTGCATTTTTCAAATCTCAATTTCTTGTCTCGTGCACCCTGATCAAGGCTGGGTCTCACGTCCACCTTCATGTCTGTCCCTCTCCTGCCTTCCTTCCTCAGGGCTGGCCTTCCTCGCTGCGTTTTTCCAGGTAATTATTTTCCATCCGTTTATTTTTAGACTTAGTGGCACTCGGTGGCAGTTTGATTTTGTGTTCTGTTTCCTTTCTTGGGCTCTTCTTTATCTCTTTCCCTTCCTGAATTTCTCTGAAACAGCCACTGTTCCTCCCACGCCTTCCAGGCTGGGAGTTCCATCACCTCCGCCAAGGCAGCCACTCCTTCCGGCCCTCTGCCTGGCCGCCCTCTTCCCCGCCCATCATCTGTCGGCCCTTGGCTGATTCTTACTCATTTTTGCTTCCTCCATTGAAGGACTTTGCCCTTAAAGTCCCTTCCTCAGCCCCGCTCTCCTGACTCCCTGGGCAACGGGCTTTAGAGGATTGCACATCGTCTTGATTTCCTGGCTACAGCATAAGCTCCCTGAGGTCAGGCACTGCCTTAGCCCACATGCCTAGCATGATTCCTGGACAAACTAGCCTTAAGGAAGAGTTGGCTGACCAGGTAGTCAGCTAGGGAATCCAGCAGCCCACAGATCCTTGATTCCTGGGAAGGAAGCAGTCTCTGCTGTAAGGGCTTCATCTCTGTGGAGCCTCAGCTTTTCTTGTGCCTGAAGTCAGCTCGTGGCCAATCTCCATGCCAGTTTCAGATTGGCCGTGGCCAGGGTGGTCCTGCATGGTGGCACAGCCTGGGTCAGACCATGAGCGAGACTGGGGTCTCTGAGCTCTGTGGGTTCTGGCTCTGTGTTTGGCTATTGGGGTGCTTACCTGTCCTTACCGCCTTCCCTGCCAGGTGAAGGGGAACAGCTGCGATTGTCCTTGACAATGGAAGTCCACAGTTCTGATTCCTACCAGAACCCAGGCAGATCATCAAGCGGGCCACGCTGCTTCAATGTTCCACAAAACTGCATTGATGGGTATTTTAAAACTTAGCCTCCTGAAACTTAGTATGTAGAAGTCCCCATAATTTCACACTTACTTTTTTGAGGACCCATAGGAGCATTCTACTCACATATAAAAGTTAGAGCACATGTGCACCTCTTATCTGGCTATTTACTACTGTCTGTTTAATGTTCTCCCACTGTGAATAGTGTGCAGATGCTCCTTGACCTTACAATCGTGAGCCCATCGTGAGATATATTTAATGCATTCAGCCAACCAAACTTCGTAGCTTAACCCAGCCTAACCGTAACACACTGAGAACACTTGCATTAGACCAAGTTGGGCGAATTCCTCCAAGGCAAAACCTGCTGCATAATGAAGTGCTGAAGAGCCCATGTATTCCTTTAATGTTGTACTAAGAGTGAAAACAATGGGACCCCTGGTGTGCTTTACACCATCATTAAGCAGAATAATCATTGATCAAAACTTGAGAGGTCGGGACTGCCTGTGTTCATCTTTTACTTGGCTGCTGGGAAGCCAGAGCAAAGCATGCTGCCCATGCCCACCTAGATGATTCACAGAGCATCTACTGACCTCTATGTGAGATGACATCTCTGAATATGTCACCATGATGCGTCTGAAAGCTGAGACTCCTGTTGTGGCTGCTCTGTCATATGGACTTACCCATCAGACCCTGGGCTGGGGAGAGTGTCCAAGTGCCTGCTGCGCCTTGGATGCCACAGTAGGGAGGCTCTGAGGATAGAGTCAAGTCCACCCTGGGCCTGTCTTGCCAACTCCCCTCTTCCCTACTTGTTAAACTAACAGATGACCTCGTAGTGGTCAGCCATGCTGTCAAGAACCTCTGCCTTTCTCCTGACCAGTATTTTCATGCCTGGAAATGGTCATTTTCCCCATGAGAAAAGGGACATTCTGCTGGGCATCTATGGCCAGTTTGTGACTTGCACAGAGCCATGCAGTTGGTCAGGGGCTGTTCAGTCATTGATGGTGAAGGACACTTCTGGAGGGAGTGGAACCAGTTCAGATCACAGCTTCTCCATTCCCTCTGAGCCGGACCTCTCACGCAGTGTCTTTCTACCTCCGTTTCCTCAGCAGTGAACGTGAAACCATGGCGGGTGGCCGTGAAGTCCAATGGGAGTGCAGGATGGCAGCCGGAGCCTAGTGGATGTTTGTCCAAAAGATCAGTGAGCCGGGATCTGAGTCTGGGGACTTTTACTGCAGACATGGTGCCCCTTTCCATTAAACCACATGCCCAGCAAGGCAGTCCAAGTCCACAGTAGCTCAGAAGGAAGCCTGGCCAGTCTTAACAAGCCACTGCTGAGGTGCCAAAGAGACTCTTCCACCCAGCGCCAAGTCTCGCCAGAGCCTGCGGTCTTCACAGACCCTTAGGTTGCCTCTCTGAGTGGGAAAGTGTCTGCCAAACAGTGATGTCCACCAAAAGAGGGGAAAATGGCCAGGCACGATAGCACAAGCCTATAATCCCAGTGGTTTGGGAGGCTGAGCCAGGAGCATCACAAGTTCAAAGCTAGCCTCAGCAACAGTGAGGTGCTAAGCAACTCAGTGAGACCCTGTCTCTAAATAAAATCCAAAGTAGGGCCAGGGTGTGGCTCAGTAGCTGAATGCCCCTGAGTTCAATCCCTAGTACATCTCCCACTCCCTCACCCCCCCAAAAAGGGGTAAAGCAAGAAGCCCTGGCCCCGGGCATCAAGCTCTTCCCTCCCAACCTGCTGGCTGAGTGTCTTCTGGAACTGGCAAGAGACTATCCTCCTTGTCCACCATGGCGCTGTACCTGGGTGGTGCCATACCACTGCAGCTCTTCCCGTGACTCAAGGACCTGAGCTGCGCAGAACTGTTCTCACTTCGAATAGAACACTCACTTTAGGAGCTTTTAAGTCTAAAAGCAAAACAATTTGTATTTGTTGAAAACATAATGTCACCTGTAATTGATGGGGTCACCCTGGCTCCAGAGGTGGAAACCACGTGTTTTGATGCTGGAATTCCAGTTCCTGAGATGAAGAATGCATTTACCTTTAAACTTTGGCTTTTGCATGGTAAAGGTCATTGCCAGTGACTAAACACTTTCTTTTCATTATGTTTTCAATAAGTGTCATTTACCATCAAGTGACAAGAGAAAGGTGGTAACCGGAACCCGCTTTTAAGTCATGGCCTGAGAGTTGGGGTGTCAGCCTGGTTACCACAGTTTCTCTTAGTGCCTTTCTCCATGCCGTAATTGGACCCTCCTGATGCAGTTTTTAAAGACGGACTTTTAAAAATCACTCAAAAGCCTTTCCCCCCATCTTTACATGCATTCAAAAATAAGAATTTACATTGTAAGCTGGGGCGGTCAGGAAACAAATGTTCCCGCATGATTTGTATGAAATACAGCAAAACAAAATGACGCTCATGTTTTTTGGATGGTCATGTCCCAGCAAAAGTCACCTTTCACCTGTGTGTGTGGAACTTGACAGAGAGCACAGGACAAGCAATTTTCTTATTTAATTGGTCTTTTAAAACTTTCTCTCTGCTTTGTGGCAGCCTGGCCTATGTAAGGCGCACGCTCTGAGCCGATTCGCCGGCGGGGGCTTTCCCAAGGAGCACCTGAGAGCGCCAGTGGACGGAACGTGTGGTGAGCGGCTTCACGGCCACCCAGGCCAGGAGCAGCCCTCCTGGTTCACAGTGGCCGGGGCTCAGGGAGCCTCCATAAAGAAGGTGGCTGCCTGCGTCACAGTTGAGAGGGCAGCAAAATTCTGACAGAAATCGATGAGAAGAGCAAGTGCATCCAGCAAGCAAAGAAGCCGAGCGAAGGCACATCTAGAAGGTGGCCCAAGGTAGTCAGCCGGTTCGCAGGTGGTCCTTCTCTTCCTCTATGTGCAGAAGAGAAGGGAGAAAGCTCGTAAAGAAGTAATGACTTAAGGCCCAAAGGAGATGTCAGGCTTAATTGCAGGGCTCTTAACTAACCCGCAAGGGGTGTGGACTGATGGTGGACAGGGGGCCCTCAGAGGCGTCGTGCCGTTGGCTTGTTGAGCTGAGGAGTCCTGATGGGTGCTGTGCTTCAGGTAGTACCTGGGTGAGCGTGCTGGTCTACATGAGAGGCACGACAGATGAGGTCAGGGCAGCTGGGACAGTCCATAATGAGCAAGAGGGGCAGCCAGCCTGGGCCAGGAGAGGGGCTGCCCTGCTCCCGGCAAAGCAGCCCGGAGGGGGCAGGAGCTCAGGGAGAAGAGACCCCAGGCTCAGTGACAACGCAAGTGCCCCAGAACAGGGACCGCCACGTGAGGGAAACCCCACAGGTGAGCAGGCTCGCCCTTGCTGGAAGGTTCTGGTGCCTTGCCCCCAGGGCAGGAGTCCCTTGGTCAGGCCTACCCTCCCCTGCCCCCAAGAAGGGCACCCACCCGCCCAGTGGTCTTCCTGACCTCCCTCGGCCCCGTCCTGAGGTCATCGATGTCCCCCTCGTGCTTTCTGTGCCTCTGGATCTTCTCCTCCTCCTGTGTTTCCAGTTGCCTTTTAAAGACCACTGAGCTTCTGCTACCAGCGCACCTGTCTGTCGGCCTTCATCAGAGATCCATCCTTGTCTCCCCGCCCCTCAGAGGCAGGTTTGGCCCACGCCCTTTGGCTCTGCTCCCCTCATTTGTGAGGTCCTCTTCCATGGGCCCAGGAGCCGGAGCCCTTCCTCTAATTTTTCCTCAGTGGTTTTTCAGTGATTGCATGAAAATTCTCCAAGGCTGGTGGCAATTCCCTCAGTGACCAGGACTGAGTCACTACTTGAGTGCAGTAGTGTTATTTGTTGAATTATTGCAGGAGAAAAGTGCTGAGGAAATATTCTACCTCTCTCTAGAGTTCATGAGCTGAAGACAATTTTCCTCTGCATTTTTACCTCCAATTGGGGAATTGAAACATAGAAATTCAGAATGTGGCTATTGATAATCTGGGAGGAATTTTTTTTTTTTAATTAAGAAGACAGTATCTAAATATTTGCAAATATGCAAATGTGGCGGCAGTTCATGTGACATGGACTAGCTTCCCAGGCACGGATACTAGGAAGCTGAGCAAAGATCTGTCCGGTCTTTCCTAACAGGAAGGAAAATACTGTCTTCAGTCTTAGCTTCAGGAATATAAACTCTCCGGCTTTCAGAACTGCCACCAGGCCATGACCAGGCGTCCCTGTTCTGTGTGGCTCTGGATTCCCTTTACCATTGGGCAGTCTTGTGAGAGGGACAGTGAATGCTCCAGGACGCACGTCGGTCGCAGCAGGGCAGCGGGGAAGGCTCTGCTGGTGGTAGGCCCTGCCGCTGGGCTGGAACCGGCAGGCATCCCCGGCACGGCTGCCCGCCGCCTGTGTGCTCCCGGCTGGGAGCACGGCAAGCTGGGAGGCGGCATGTCTCTGCAGTGGTGCGCTGAGGCAGGAGGGGGGAGTTGGTGACGAAGGAAGAGGAAAGAGGCTTGGCGGGGGGCTTCCTGGAGCAGAAGAGACGGGATGTGGCTGGGTGCCGGAGGGCAGGATGGTCTCAGAGGAGCTGAGCACGCAGCAAGGTGGGCGGTGGACCCAGACGCCAACCCAGTGTCCAGGTGCTACGGAGCCCCACTGAGGTCAAAGTCCTGCGTCCAAACAATACCAAAACTCACACGCATCCTCTGTTACTCTTGCCCACCCCGCCTGCTGTTCATCTTGTCATGCCATCTGTGACGCCACCTTATTTTGGTCTACAGCAGACATCACTGGCAGAGGTCTTCCTGCCGGGACGGCCCCCACCCCTGGGTGGCTCCATGGCTTCTGTGCCCACCTGGATGTGGTGACACTGGGCCTGATGTTGTGCCCCCAGGGAGACCACAGCCCTGTGTCCAGCACAGCAAGCCGGGGAAGCTGGCGTCTGTGAGCAGTGAAGGGGCTGCTCATCCTCCGGGTGCTGACGCTCCACAGGGAAGGGCACCTTTGTGGTCACCACTCCCACCTCACGGCCACTCATCCCCATTCACCAATTAACAGGGCTTTTCACGGGGCTCTTCCCAACACAAAACGCCCCACGCTTTGACTTAATTCTTAGTTCACAAGAAGTTTTGTTCTTCATCCCCAAATGGTGACCCTAAAGTCATCCTCTAGTAAGACATTTTTCACTTGGTGGTTTGAATGAAAGTCGAGCTGAAGCAGGGATATTCCGAGGTGAACTGACTGGACTGTGAGGGCTGTGACCTGGCAGTCCATCCTGGTTGGGAGGGACTGATGGGTGGCTCTTGTGGGCAGGTGGGGCATGACTGGAGGAGGTGGCCACTGGGGCGAGCCCCGGAAGGGGCATCTTCCAGGAGGCCCCCTCCTTCTCTGGCCGCCCTGAGCAGAGCAGCCTTCCCCCACCTGCCCTCCCACCTGGAGCTGCCGCATCCTGGATCCAGAGCCATGGAGTCGGCCTTCTGTGGACTGAGACCTCTGAACCATGAGCCAAAATGAACTCTCTCTCCTCCAACTTGTTCTTGTCAGGTATTCTGGTCACGGTCGTGAAAAGTTCACCAAGACAAAAGCAGACAAGTCCTCCAGCATTTCTCACTCAAGATTAAAAAAAAAAAAAAAAGACCACTTAGAGAGTTCTGCATCAGATTCATCTTTTTTTTTTTAGTTGTAGGTGGACACAATACCTTTTATTTATTTTTATGTGGTGCCAAGGATCAAACTCAGTGCTTCACAAGTGCTAGGCGAGCGCTCTACCACTGTGCCCCAGCCCCAGCCCTGCATCAGACCCATCTTAAGCCCAATTATTGTAATGACAAATTCATCAAGGCTTACCTCGAGAAAATATACCAACAGCATGATGAGAACTGGCGATTTCTCTATTTTTATCAAGGAACAAACACTATTGCTGCCGAATGCCATATCCCTTGAAGATGCTGGCAGCTGGAAGTTTGCTGGGGCCCCTTCGGCTGTGGCTCTCAACATGCCCTCCTTGACCTAACGTGAGCGAGAGTGTGAGTCAGGACGGAAGGAAGTGCAGAGGGCGGATGGATGGCAGGAGCTCTGGGGGGCCACCGGCCAGGGAGCCAGTGTCCATCCCTCCTCCAGGAGCCGGGTGTGAAGAGGGCACTGGGGTTAAAGAGCCCATTCAGCTCCTGCCTGGTGCCTCTGTGGGAAGCCACGCGGCCTCTCCACAGCCCTGAACTGGAAGTGCTCATGGTGCCCGCAGCTGTACACAGCTGGAGGAGGAGGAAGGCCAGCCTGCTTCACCACTCACTCTTCCACCCACAGGCAGTCAGGGCCCAGAGCCCTGGTGGTGTGGCACAACAGTGTGGGACAGACTGCAGACACCAGGACTCCAGTGACCTGAGCCACACCTGGAAACGGGCCCAGGAGATGCACCTGCTTCAAGTGACATGCATCCCCTTGGCTCCCCTGCTGCTGGGGATCTCACTGAACATTCCCAGTGCAAGGTGAGCTTTGGAAACTAAAGTTGTTAAAGACAAGAAAACTTGATTGTGGAGCTGCGAACACGGCTGCCATGATTCTAAAATGGTGAGTCATGAAATGAAAGAGGGGAGAGTTATTAAAAGCTGGCTTCTTGGTTTCTTCTGCCAAAGCTACATTTTTTTTAAAAAAAAATATTTTGTTTATATTTTAGCTGTTGTTGGACACACACCTTTATTTCACTTGTTTATTTTTGTATGTGGTGCTGAGGATCAAACCGAGGGTCCCACACGTGCGAGGCGAGTGCTCTACCGCTGAGCCACAACCCCAGCCCAAAAGCTACATTTTGTCTATAAAACAAATCAAAGTGTTTATGTGGAACCAAGAGGCTACTTGGTCATTGTCACCTCTTCCAAACCTTCAATCCTGAGAGCGGCTTAAAAGACCAAATTGGAAATGGAAGAGCTGACATGGTCTTGGCCTCACTGCCCACCCTGTCATCCGCGCTCTCTTTACTGAGCGGGGACCACCGGGCGTGGGTTAAACTCCTGACCCTGCTGGCAGCCCTTCCCCACCACGTTGTCCTGCCTCCTGCAGTGACACACCACACCTTACCACGCCTGTTAGTGTTCTGCTCTCATCCATATTCTAAGCTTCCAAAGGGCAAAATGACGTATTTAGAGAAATGCAAGTGTTTTCTCCACCCCCTTCATCTGCGTCCACAATGAGATGTGCAGAGGACTCATGGCTGCTCTTGTCAGTGTGCCAGAGGGGGAAGGGGCTTGGGCTCACACTGCCCTCTCTGTCCATATATGTATGATGTATAGGTACCCCCTACTGAGCACCCTGTCCATACCGCAGTGGGAGGAAACTGTCTTGATGGGCTACACTCTTGAGCCAGGTACTAGTGGTGGGCAGGTGACTGTCCCAATAGAACAAGCCACCATTAGCCTCACATTTGTTCCTCTATTCCCTGAAATTGTTCTGGAAGGTGGTATATTAGTCAGCTTTCCATTACTGTAACAAATATCTGAACTACTCAACTTAAAAAGAAGAAATGTTATTGGGGCCTATAGTTTCAGGTATTCCCATCTATTATTAATTGTTCCTTTTGTTTTGGGGCCCGTGGTGAGACAGCACCTTGGCAGCCACACAAGGTGGGTCAGGCTGTTCACCTCATATGGCCACAAGGCAGAGAGAGGAGGAGACCAGAACCCCTAATCCCATTCCAGGGCAGCCCCCAAAGACTTCCCACTAGGCCCTTCCCCTTAAAGGTTCTTCCACCTCCCAGTGAGCCACACTGAGGACCAAGGTTTCAACATGCAGGGCCTGGGGACATTCCAGATGCAATATCACAGGTGGCGTGTTCTGGCAGTGTTTTACAGATGAGATCTGCAGTGCACAGAATGTGTTTGGCCTCTTACCACTTATTCCCTCTGTGGCCAGAAGGTGGGGAGGAGGCACAGGAAGCAGAGGCTCGCTTAGGTCTCCCTCCTTGCTCATCGTTGTGGGTTCACCAGGTGTCAGGGGACATCCCGGGCTTGCCCCACTGCTTGAAAAACATCATCTCGTCTCATTTTCAGCTGCACACATTTGTGCCTGAAGCAACCTCTGCAGGGGTCATGCCAGGAAAGAAGGGTGAGGAGCACCCTAACACCAAAGCCACCCAACATGGATGGGATCTTAGATGCAGCAAATCCTGTCAATGTGAAGATCTGTGCGGAAGTTGCAAATGTCAGAAAGTGGCACGTCCCTGTAGGAGGGGTCCTGGGCAGCAGAGCAGGTGCGGCTGCTCAGTGGGTCCGGAATTCAGTAGGACAGGAAGATCCGCCGTCCAACATGGTGCCTGAAGGCCCAGAAACTCAGTGAGAGACTAGGTCTCATGTCATGTGACTTCTACACAGAAAGGAAAAGGAAACAGCACATTCTCTACTGACGTGTTTAAGCAGAGTCCATACCTAAAATTCCCGTCCTCTGAGTTCCTCTCCAGGGGAAACTCTGTCCTGGAGTCCCTCTACATTCCCCTTAAGGAGGGGCGGCAGGCTTGACCAACACTGGCCCATCTCCAAGGTCAAGCTAAGAGGCTCCTCTCTGTGAGTTCAGCAGAACTCCTCCTGGTGGACCCAAGCACCCCTGCATGGCTCCAGTGTCACAGGCTACGTTGTCTTCTGGCTTGGGTGACACATGCCACATGGGTCTTGTTAGTCCTTCTCTCACGAGGCTGGGGTTCTCAGAGGGTAGGACTGTGACTGATGCACTTTCACAGCCCAACACCTGTCCCAAAGTCAGAAATAGGGGACGTGGATGAGAGGACCACTGATGGCCACCAAGGCTGCCTTGCCCTGGAATGCACCACCACAGGAGGCACCTCAACTTTAAATATTTCTTGCATCCTGCAACATATGATATTGTTAAGGTCATTTACGTTTTGTGTTACTTCTGTGTTTTCCCTCACAGCACAAATGATGCCTATAAAAGGAGACCCACGGATTAAGATACAAACATCTTCCATAGACTTTTCCTCTTGATCCTCTTTCAGAACACTTAGCATATTGGACTGCAATTGAAATGTACAGATTTGTCCTCCCAGAGGTGAATTTCATGGTGCAGATGAGGTTCCCTTTGCTATGACTGGGGCCCTTGCGGAGCTCTGATGTCACCTGAGGGCTCAGGCAGTGCTGGAAGGATGAGGTCAAGCTCCCTCCCCCTGCTCCATCCCCATGTGGGATGAGTGGTGCCCATTCTCAGACAACCTTTGTTTCTGTGGACCTGCCCTCCTCCTGCCTCTTCCTCATTCTGCTCTCAGCCTGTGTGCAACTTGGGAAATTTCCAAGGTGAAGCACTAAACCTGAAAGAATGGAAGAGCACCTGTGCCCAGAGCACTTCCTCTGGGGGTGGCGGGTCCTAAGTCTCGGGAACCTGTGCCTCTTTCCAGTTCTTGTCAGTGGGACATGTGCTGCTCTGCACCACAAACGCATCTGACCTTTTTTGCTGGAAGATAAATCTAGACGCACAGCAATCAAATTGGGTGTCACATGGTCTCTCAGTCTGTTTGTGCTGCTGTAACAAAATACCACAGGTCGGGTAATTTACAAGAATGCAAACGTGTCTCTCATGGAACTGGAGGCTGAAGTCTGAGACCCAGGCAGCAGCAGCCCTCAACGCCTCGCCAACTCTCAGAGACCCCACCTCTTAATCCTATCGCATTGTCCATGCCTGAAACTTGGAAGGGACCCATTCAGATCCTAACGTGTGCTTGCCTTTAGTTATTTATATGTGTGTGAGAAACTTTATAGAAAGATCATGTGTCCAGGCTCTCACTGAGCAGGTTCAATTTCATTTTTTAACAGATTCCTTTATTTAAATTTACTTCCTCATATAGCTAGAAACTCTAGAGGAAGTTTATATACAGACACACACATACAAAACCTATGAAAATAATTATGTATTCATGTATATATATCCATCCTACACAGGATCAAATACAGGAAAACCAAACCCCCTGAGATTTTCCTACAGAGAAGCAAGTAAAGAAGACCAATTTGTGGGCATCGCTAACCTAGCATTGAGTCAGGAGTTGATGGCCACGGTGCTCAGACGCCACCAGATCCTCTCGGCCCCCACCAGATCCTCTTGGCCCCCACCGGATCCTCTCGGCCCCTACCTGGTTTGCCGGCTTTCTCGGCTTTCTGGCGTCTCTGGCTGGTCGGCTGTTGCTCTCCACCTTCGACAGCACACGTGAGATGGTTTCTTGGGTGAAAATATGCAGTGACTCAGGTCGCAGCACCAACTCTGAAATCACCCTGTCCCCTGTCCCCCGCCGGTACCTCTTCTCTTTTCACCTTTGACTGTTCTCCCGTCACACGGGGTCACCGACATGTTCCAAAGACGGGGCTCTTCCCGTCCAGCCTGGTCTCTCCCCAGGTCCCCCTTCTCTTTTCCTCAGCCTTCTCCTTCCTTCCCCGTCAGTCTGCGAGGCAGGGCCTGGGCATGCTCAGCCAAGACTCCCTGAGCAGGGGAGGCAAGCCGCAGGGGCACTGCGGGTGGAGAGGCCACCCGGGGAGCACGGCTACCTACATTCAGGTAGAAAAAGAGGAAGTGAAATAATAGGGAGCAGTAGGTCCAAGGACAGATGGGAAAGCAGGCGTGGGAAGCCGTGGACACCGGAGAGGGGGCCCAGCACCGTGCAACGGCCAATGCTCTGCTCCCTTGCCCGCCCCCAGGCCAGGACTTCTCTGGTTGGAAGTCTGTTGGATTCAGTCCCTGAATAGTTCGTTACCAAGCTGGCTGCAGACACTGGACAGAGCAGAGCCCGAAGGACAGAGGCCGGCAGGGAAGAGGGGGGAAAGCGCACCGAGGACTCTGAGAACACGAAAGGCCTTCCCAAGCAGCTTCAGCCCAAGCCGCGGCTAGGAGTCAGAGGCAGAGGGTGCGGAAGGCTTGTCCACCCAGCTTCCCACCAAGGGAAACGTGAGAGCTGCTTGGAGGTGACTCTGCGAGACAGAGACACACCCGGGGCCTGCGGGGAAGCTCCTGTGGAGGGCGCAACAGCCAGCAAGAGGAAAAGGGACGATCGGACGACCTGGCACCCCCCGGGCAGATGGCTGAGGGGCCATCTGTGGAGTGGCGGGGGTTTAGATGGGAACCTGGGGTCAGAAAGCTTTGGGTGCTGTCTCCGTGAGAGCACCCAGGAGCCTTCAGACCCAGGCTGTGCCCATCGAGCGTCGCTGCTGGATTCTGTACCTGCCCAAAGTGAGTCCACGGTGGCTCGCCAACTCAGACAGAGCCCACCACTCCCGATGATCTCCTTGCCGAAGAAGTACTTTGTCCAAGGAAGTGTGTGTGTGTGTGTGTGTGTGTGTGTGTGTTGTAACAGGACTTCATTAGATAAACCTCCTCACCTTCCAAACCCTCTCCCAAAAGAAAACACAAAAATGGGCCAGAGGCAAAGTTCCTGTTTGATGGAAAGGTCTGGTGATCTTCCCGTGAAACAGTGGGGCTGAAAGCATTTCCGCAACCCTGAGACCGGCCAGGCGCAAACACGTGCAGCCAAAGACCTCCCCTCCCTCCCCGTGCTGAGAGCTTTCCTCTAAGACCTTGGAGTTCCTCAGGAAAATAAAAGACGCAGTCTACCAAAAAGAATCAGAGAATTCTCGAGAAATCTATCCCAAGCAAACATGCTGGATGGTTCAGTTATGCTTATCAGAGTTGCTAGAAAAGCTGCTTTCTAGGGTCACTTTGAAGAACCTTCCTCCATGGGCACAAAGCAAACTTGAGAGAGTAGACTTAGTTGTCTATTTCTGGACCTTTGACCTGAAGTTCCAAAGACCTCTGCAAGCCCTTCTGCATGTGACAGTCTTAAGCATTGGGCTATCACTGCTTTTGGCTTCAAACTATTTTCAAGCTCTATAAATAGAAGGTATTGATGTTTTTAAAAAGGCTGGTTTTCAGTCTCTGGCATTTTCTCCTCTGAAAGGCTGAGTTCCAGGGTGTGTGTTTGTGCCGACAACTACAACTGCCCTTCCCCCGGGACCTCCTTCCATTCCCTCAAAAGAATAAACACAAGAGCCGTGTATCCTGCATCTGAAGTGGGGGCTCTTGAAAACCTTCTCCCGTTTATTTTAGAACCCTCTTTTCTTTCCTCCCCAGGGCAGGGTTGGGCTCCCGCACTGAGCTGCGTTTTGCAATATCACATAAGGTTTAAGAGCAGCGCAGGCCCAGAGGGGACAGAGGGTCTCGCATGGTGAGAACCAGGGCACAGGACCCGCTTCCTCCTGTCCCCCTGCCACCATGTGCTGCTGCCCAGCCTTTAGGAGGATTTATCAGCATGCATGGACACACGCACACCCACAGGGGGCGTAAACCCCCATTAGCAGTCACTATACAAAGAGGGAATTCCACGTGCTTACATGCAGGTCTGACTCCACTTCTCCACTTCAGCAATCTCACCTGCACTGAGCAGACCCGACCCTCTCCCTTCCCAGTCTGACTTTAGACCCCCAGAACCTTCTCTGGGTGACTGTCTCCAGTCTGAGGCCTGCCGACCTTCTCCAACATTCCTCCCACCCCGTCTAGAATGTTCCCCTGTAAAGCAGGGTGCCGGGGAGGGTTCTGAAGTGGTTACCTCCAGGGTCCACTTGAGAACACCTCTTCCTAGGGGGCAGTGCCGAGGAGCTCCGAAGTTGGCATCAGAGATGCAACAATCATACCTTTTCTCAAATGCAGATACGAAAGATAAATACAAGATGACATTTGCAAATGACATCTATGGTCAAAAAAGGGGAGGGCACTACCCACCCCCCTTTTCTCCATCCTCTCCAGATGCCCCCCTCCCCCGCCCGGCCATCTGTACTGGCGCCCAAGCCGCCTTCTCCATTAACAAAGCCCCACCTATTGATTCTGCTTTAATTTGCCCACCCTGCCCCCCACCTTTTGCCCCCAGAAAACACAATCCCCGATGGTAATGGCTTTGTCTACAGGGGTGTGGTCTGAAAAGGCACAGTCGCCTTTCTGGGGAGGGTTTCCAATGGCACAGGTTTTCAGATGTTCACTCGGGTTACAAATCAGGAAGAAAATTAAGAGTCTGTCCCTTCCGATGTCTTTTCAGCAGTTTCCGGAACCCACAGTGGAAGGAATTCAACTCAGATCGTATTTAGCCCAAGAAAATAGCAACGCCTTCCCCTGAAGGTGGAGCTGATTAGCACACAGTGTACCTCATCCGACAATCAGTACCTTATTAAAAAATTAATGCCTGTGAAATGAGGTTTTGATACAAAGCTGCTTGGCTGTGACTTTTTTGGTTTTAAAAACATTAATCTCTTCAATAATTCATCTTTTATTTCTTTAGCCTTACTAAATATTAAACAGGTTAAAGTTAAATATTTGAAAACTAAACCCAGGCTGGAGTTTCAGAGAGGGTGCACCCCACGCCGCCCGGGTCCCTGCCTCTGCCCGTTTTCTGAGGTGCAGATTGGCATGTTTCTGGGTGTGGAGTGCACAATTCTTCCCTGGGAAGGTGCCCTCCATGCAGGTAAGGCTTCCAAGCACGTGTCCTCACCTCTGAGCTCCCGACGACCTTACAGAAGTTTACTTGTGAGTAACAACCAAATTGGGAATTCTGGAACACAGAAGGAGATGTGCACTTTATTGGTGACCTAGGTGCACCCAGTGCAGACAGGAGGGGCCAGCTGGCAGTCACCAGCTGTGGGCAGCTCAGGCAGCCACAGATCAACCCTTGGCCTTTGTTCTCCAGCCCCCACCACAGCCATCACCATGTGACCCTCGTACTCTGAGAAAGGGCTCCCTCGCCTGTGAATAATCTGCATAATTTCTCTAAGTTGATCTGAGCCAAGAGACTTAAATTCCTCTCTCCTCTGGTCCCCCGACAGCACACATCTTTTAATTGTTAGCAGTACTGTTTCCAGCAGATAGAGAAATTAATGTTATAAGGCAATCTCGGGACACAACTTCCAACATACTTTTTAGCCAGGTTTTATGCGGCTCCTCACCTGCGTGGGGCTGTCAGGGTTAGTGATGATCATAGATTATGGAGCTGAACAAACTTCTTTTTTCTTTGAAATGGTACATGCACACTGATTGAGAGACGTGAGTCGCTTCCAAGCAAACATTATTGGCTTTTAATGTCCATCTCCTCAGAAAGGAGTGTTTATTCTAAAGTGGACTTCTTGACCCGCTTCAAAAACCAACTCCAAAGAACTAGTTGCCCAAGGGCAAACCACACCCTGGTCACAATTCTGAACCCAGAAACCAAGCAATAGTTTAACTTATGAGAAGAGAGCCAACTATGGCATCTCAATGTGACTTGCTCAGCAATGCCCTTCAACAAGCTCATCCTGGGAAACAAGTGGGACTGATGGGCAGCTTCTGCACCAGGGTCTGGCCACTGCTGAGCCTGCAGCCCTGCCCAGGCCCCTCTCGTCCTGTGATGGGCCCCCAGCAGCTCGCAGCCCTCGCACCTTCACTCTGTAACTAGCAGAGAGGTTTCTGGCGACAGCCGAGCACGTATGTCACAGGGTAGAGTAAGCTGTAAACAGAGACTGGACTGGAAATACAATGAAAATGCTAATTGGCGACACAGATTCCACTTTCATGTTTTATTAATGACATCTGCACCGTATTTGTAAAACAATTTGCATAATACGCTAATTCTCCAAAGAGGAGGGGCAGAGCTCAGCAGTGCACGTGGGATCAGCACTTTCTCTGCAGATGCCACAGCCACATAAGCCTTCAAATTTGCTTTTAGAACTGCCCAGTGTGAGGCTTGGGCTACATTTAGAAGCCAGTCAAGATTAAGTTTTTAAATCTACTTTTTTGGGATATAGACTCATTAGTAAATATTCATGGTGACTTCGGACCTGGTAGTGTCAGAGCCTTGTCTTAAAAAATTAGGAAAGATTCGATAGCAAACGAGGTGCACATGAAATGAAATGCAGGGGGGCTTGGAACCCGCAAGGCAGTTGGAATCTGGTTGCTGGGACTTCCATAGGACTTGCTGAGTTTCTAATATTTCTATTCATTAATTTCTGCTCTGGCAATTTTTCGTATAATGCCACATCATGACCCTCTTTCTTAAGCAGAGAGACATGACAAAATCATTCTAGAGCTTTCAAGGAGTCAATGTAAGTTGAGTGACAGGCTAAGGAAGCCAGAGTAGCTCCCAGATGCACCAGGCAGCCGGAGGAAACGCCAGCTGGGCAGATCTCGAGAGGTACTGTCTCGGCTTTTTATCTAAGAGATGGTGGGTTAACTCACGTACATGGTTTTGTGCTGCTCGACCAATCCTATAGTAAGTTACCCTTTATTTAACATTAATGAATACTTGTCACATAAGCGTGGACATTTTGATATTAAAAAAATAAATAGATTTCAGTTCTCCCTGTTCCTCGTCCACTGCCAGCTCGTGGGTTATTTGTAAATCACTATGTGACTTCCAAGCCCGGGGTCTGCATCGACTCCGTAGGCCTTCAACACAGCAAAGCAAGCTTTCTGCAGAGTACTCGTTCCTAGGCCCAGGAACATCCTAGGGATTGGAAAATCATGGCTTTAAAACGAGGATCATAAGGGAAAATAGAGACCCTCTGAATTTTTTGACTTTGAATTCTGGAAGATGCTACATAAGGAATCGGGACAACATTCAAAAGGGACCAAATGCATCAGAAGGACAACTAAAACCTCTTAGAATGACGTTTTTGTGCTTCACTACTTCCTTCTCTATCCTAAGGGTCCCATGTCCTCCCAGGAGCAGTGATGGACAGCGGGAGGAGCAGGGGTTTCTTCAGCACAGGATCTGGTGAACTGACCACCAGAGGTGCCAGATGGCCCCAGGTCATTCTTGCCTGGACTTTGACATCAGGCTGACTCCAGGCCTCTCCGAATCCCACTGCGGACCTGCTCCTGCAGGTCCTGGCGCGTCACCCATTGCAGGCATCGCTGTGTTCCTTGGATGAATACACTCAGACCCCCACTGTCTGTGAGGCCCTGGGCTCTCCAGCCCTCCTATGCACAGAGCCTGCCTCTCTGACAGGTAGGGAAATCCATTTGTCTCTGCACCTTACTCCCCAACTGCAGGCTTTGAGCCCTGATTAGTGAGTATTCCTTGCCTTGGACAGTTTGGCTTTTCTTCCTATGAAAAAAGGAACAGAAAGGGGCTGCTCAGGATTTGGGCATCACTTGTGCAAGGATGATACTTGTCCAGGGGAACTCCAGCCCAGCTTTCTTACCTGCTCAGACACCCGCATCCTTACCTGGCAGAACCAGTAAGCACTGCCCCAGCTATAGGAGGCCTGGCAGTTCTTCCAACAGCAGGATGAAAGCTGTCATTGAACAGTTCAAGAAACATTGAGTTCTTCAAATGCCCTCCCTGAGGATTCCCTTGGAAACAAAGTAAGAGTCTGACCCATGCCAGCTGGGAAGACCATGTGTGCCTCCACCGGGGTCCTCCCAGACAACGGAGTGTCCAGCACAGGAGTCAAAACCCAGGCCTCCCTCTCAATATTCTAAAAAGTTTGAGCCAAACTACATACTAAGAAATGAAAAATGACCTATCCTCTACCCAAGTAAAAGCATACTTAAAATTGCAAAGTAACCTAAAGGTGCACAGGTCTACATGTCTGCAGATTACCTAGAGGGTGTTAGATGAGTAATAAATAATTACATGTCATGTCATATATTCTGTACAACATTTTCTTGACTTTTGGAATATTTACTAATTAAGGTTCTATAATATAACTCTTTTCACATAATCTCTGTTCTACTGACAAAGTAAGCAATTATGTTTAGATCACTGTAGTTTTGGGACATCTGTAGGAATTTTTTGGTTATTTTAGTTTGGAAAATATCACATTGCTTAAGCAATCAAAATTGGGATTATTAATCAAATTCTCAAGGCAATTTGCAAGTTTGAAAATAACCCATGAGTTTAAACACTGTTGTGAAGTCATGTAGGATGAGCCATGATCATTGCAGAAAATATAAAGATATTTTAGTTTCATCATACAATGCGGATGAGCTTTTTTTCAGTTAAATCTATAGCTGAATCCACAAATTTTTTTTTATTCCTCTTTCAAACTTTTCACTCCAGGGGAATTTTAGAGTAAACCAGAATTGAAAGTATATCGCTCATGGTCAGAACAGTCTGCATATCAATTCATTTGTAACAACCCTTCTTCATGATAGTTCTGCAAAATTCAAATCCCAATAACAGATAACAAAATTAACATCAAAATCTTCAAACAAGCTGATTTGTGCTTTTGAAAAATCAATAAAACCCATCACTTTTAATAAGAATTTGCAATTTTGTGTTCAATATCCACTGAATTCCCATGTAAAGAATTCCTATCAGGGCTGGGGTTGTGGCTCAGGGGTACAGTGCTTGCCTCCCATGTGTGGGGCACTGAGTTTGATCCTCAGCACCACATAAATAAATAAAATGAAGATATTGTGTCCACCTATAACTAATTTGTTAAAATTCATATCATACTTCAAGAGTGTAACATCTAGACCTACATACAGGCAGATTGAAGATCCACCTGACTGATTTAAGGTTTCAACATGCTCCTGGTCCACCTTGTGTAACTGTTGTGAAATCTGTGCTAATTCACAAAGACCTTTGGAACAAAAATTAGAACATGAGGAGAAGGGGAAAATGTGGGCGCGCAGCATCGTGGGGAAGTGATACCTCATTATGCAAGGGTCTGCTGCAGTGTGCTCGCTGAGAAGAAGGGTTTGACAAGATAATTAATCTGTCTCTCCTCTTACCTAAGTGTCTCCGCCTCGGATCCCCTCACCTCTGAGAAGCAGCATCCCTCTCCAGGGCTGGCAGCAGCACAACTCCAAACCTTCGCACAATTAGTCGCTTCCCTGACAAAGACATGCCCCAGACACAGAGAGGGGTTCCTGGGGACCTTCATGGTGCTACTTTGACAAGGTATTGGGGTTGTGGGTGGAGCTGGAGCTGTGCTGACCCCAAGAAGTGGAGCAGAACGGGCCCTGGAGAACTCAGGGCAGGGGCTTGTTTGCAAGGGTCCGGCCGCATCTTTGTGTGCCAGCCAGCGAGCACCATGGCCTGGCCCGCGAAGGGCCAGCTCAGGGGCTGTTGGATGCCCGATGGAGGACCACATGAAGCAGAATAAACAAAGAGAAGAAGAGTGTGGGGTCCAGCAGGAAGCAGACATGCACACCAACAGCTGGCAGCAGGTTTGGTGTTCACACTCAATTGGGTACACGCAGAAAAGAAAAGTATCAAAATCTGCCACAGAAGGAGCCCTTTCCCCCAGCTCAGGCCACCCATTTTTCACCTGGAGAAACCCACAGGAGCTCCCCTGCTCTGCCTGGCTCCTGCTGCCACACTTAAGGCACAGTTATGATGACCGTCAACTCTTCCATGTTTGGATAACAATTTGAGGTTTTCCCTCTGAAACCTCAATACTTCCTTTGCAACCCAAAACAGAAATACCAGAAGATACCAGAAAGGCAGGCCGTCCTTTTGGAATTTCCAGCTGAAAACAGGAAGGCAGCACCATTGCCTGGCATGAGCCAATTGCTGGGCGCCTGGAGCTGGCCATGGCCCCAAGAGCCACCAGGGCTCTGCTCCTTACACCCTAACCCCAGAGTTGAAGGTAGACAGAACAGAGGGAGAATTCAGCTCAAGGAACGAAACTGAGATCCACCAGACAAAGGAGGTGGAGTCAGAGAGAGCAGTTTTCACCCTCCCACAAAAGACACAAATGAAGATGGCTATTCACAAAGCTCCTGACCCAGAGAGGGCTCAAACCCCAGACACAGTGGAGCGGGAGAAGGGTCGCTGGTGACGCCCTGAGACAGCCGGAGACTGATGGAAGCACAGAGAAAAGGCAGAGGCCGTGGGCACCAGCTACCTGCAGGAGCCACATTGTCCCGGGGCCTGCTTCCCAGAGGACATGGGCGCCTCTTGTCCCTGAGCTGGACATCACCCATTCCCTCAGGGGAACCCAGGAGAGGGACAGGCAGCCGCACATCTGCCCCCCACCCAAGAAGCAGCCACACTGACAACACACAGCTCATCCAGAAAGAACATGGTGAGGTAACATGGTGCTTGACCTACATCTCAGACCAGGAGGACCTGACAGACACACCTAGAACATTCCATGCAACCACAGAAGAACACAACTTTTTCCCAAGTGCACATGGAACAATCTTCAAGATGGATCACAAGTTTGAGCACAAAATGAGTCACAGCAAATTTTAAAATGTTGAAGTCATTCTCTGAACACAGTGGTATGAAACTAGAAATCAATAATAGAAAGAATTAAGGTAAATTCACAACTACATGGAAGTTGAACAGTATACCCCCCAAAAATAATAATAATCAAAGAATAAAAAATTAAGCTGGGCACAGTGGTGCACACCTGTAATCCCAGCAGCTCAGGAGGCTGTGACAGGAGGATCGCCAGTTCAAAGCCAGCTTCAGCATAAGTGAGGTGCTCAGTAACTCAGTGAGACCCTGTCTCTAAGTAAAATACAAAATAGGGCTGGGATGTGGCTCAGTGGTTGAGTGCCCCTGAGTCCAATCCCTGATGCCAAAAAAAAATTTTTTTTTTAAAAATTAAAAATATCTTAAAACAAGCAGAACTAGACAGACAACATACCAAAACTTATGGAATGCAACAGAAACAGGTCTGAGGAAAAGTGAGCAGCAATCAAGACACTCAAAACAAGAAAGATGCTAAATAAGCAACCTAAGCTTACGCCTCAAGGTAACAGGAAAAGAAGAACATAAGCCTAAAGTTAATAGAAGAGAGAAACAAGGAGCAGAGCAGAAATGAGTGAAATGGAGACCAAGAAAAACAGCAGGAAAGACCAACAAAACCCAGAGTGGGTTTTTTGAAAAGATGATCAAAGTTAATAAAACTTTGGCTAGACTAACCAAGAAAAAAAATACAATAGACTCAAATAAAATCAGAAACGAGACAGGAGACACTACAAGTGTCATACCATATACAAAACTGCAGAGGACGCTGAGGCTCCTGTGAGCTATTATCATATGCCAACACTCTGGATGGCCTAGAGGCCGCGAGTGTACCCACTGAATCACAAGGAAATAGCTCTGTGAGCATGTGAGGGACATGCAGGACTGGGGAGGCCCCAGTGGAGGCCAGCCCAGACACAGTGGCTTTCTTGCTGACCTCCACGAAGCATTCAGCAAAGAGTAATGCATCCTTCTCAAACGGTAATACTCATTCACAAGGTCACATTCCCTAGTACCAAAGCCAGAAAAGGGCACCATCGGAAAAGAAAAGGTCCTCATGAGCACAGAAGCAAAAACCCTCATGCAAACACCAGCAAACCAAGTGCAAGAGCTCATGGGAAGGACCAGTCACCACGCTCAGGGGGACTGCTCCCCAGGATACAAGCATTGTTCAATACACGTGGGGTGAACATGGGCTATGCCACATGGACAGAATGATGGACAAAGACCATGAGACCATCTCTAGATGCAGACCTTTTACAAAATCCCATATCCTCTCAAGATAAAACCCTGAGAAAGCAGGCATAAAAAGGGTTCACCTCAACAAAGTGAGGGCCATATCTGATCGACCCACAGCTGGCACCACACCCCACATGGAGAGCTGACAGCTTTTCCCCCAAGATTAGAACAGCACAGGATGCCCACCTTCGCCACTCCTATGCCACATGGTACTAGAGGGTGGCTGGAGCACTTAGGCAGGGGGAGGAGTAAAGGGCATCCACACTGGAAGCGAAGAAAGGAAACTGTCCCCATTGGAGTAGATAGATGGGAGGTCAGATGGGCACACACTTACACACACACATTGACACACCATCCATAACCAGACACACACACACACACACACACACACCCCGACACACAGGTTCATAACCAGATACATACACACGTAGATATAGAAATAGATAAACAGACATGTAGACTTCTTGATTTTACATATGTAAACCAAAAACCCATTGGAACTAATAGACAGATTTAGTACTTTTAGGGTTCAAAATTAACTTGAAAAAAATCAGTAATATTTCTATGCACTAACAACAATCTGAAAAAGAAACCAGGAAACAACTGCATTCATAGTAGCTCTACAAGAAAAAAAAATCTTAGGAATAAATTTAACTAAACAAGGAGGTGAATAATATAGATACTGATGACAATAAACATTAATGAAAAAATTGAAGACACAAATAAACAGAAAGACAAGGCTTGCTCAAGGGTTGGAAGAACAAATACGGTTTAACTGTCCACATTGCCTAAAGGAATCTACAGATTCCATGCAATCTCTACAGAGATTCCGGTGGCATTCTTTGCAGAAATAGAAAAAAATTCCTAAAATTCATGTCAAACCATACAATACCTAGAATAATCAAAGAAATTTTAGGTAAAAAGAACAAAACTAGATGAAGCAGACTACCTGACTTCAAAACATATTATGAAGCCATAGTGATCAAAACAGCATGGTACCAGCATAAAAACAGGCACAGACCAACGCAACAGCACAGAGTCCAAAAATAAATCCTCACGCTTATAATCAACTGATTTTTCACCAAGGTACCAAAAACACAAAATGGGGAAAGAACAATCATTCTGATAAATACTGTTGGGACAACTCTGTATCCACTTAGAAATTAATGAACTTGGACCTTTATTTCATACCATATACAAAAATTAACAGAAAATAGAAGACTTAAATTTAAGACTTGACTTAACAGCTGACTGTAAACCTGCTAGAATGAATCCTAGAGGAAATGCTCAGAGGCATTGGTAGGTAATGATTTCCTGGAGAGACCCCAAAGCACAGACATAAAAAGCAGAGAGAGACAAATAGAGATATACCAAACTAAGAAGTTCTGCACAGCAAAGAAAAAAAATCAGGAAAGCAAAGAAGCAACCTGCAGAGAACATGGAAATATTCCCCAATTGTACATCTGGCAGAGGTTAATATCTAAACTATATAAGGACCTCAAACACCCAATAGTGAGAAACAACCTGGTTTTTAAAATGGGAAAGGATCTGGACAGACTTTTCTCAGAAGAAAGAAACCAGTAAGCCAACAGATACAGGAAGAAATTCTTCACATCTCCAATCATCAGGGAAATGCAAGTTAAAACCACAATAAAATATTAGCTCACACTGTTCTGACTACTAGTAGCAAAATGAGGGCTGAGCCGAGCATGGTGGCACACGCCTGTGACCCCAGCAGCTCGCGAGTATGAGGCAGGGGGATGGCAAGTTCAAAGCCAGCCGCAGCAACTTAGCGAGGCTCTGTCTCAAAACAAAAACTATAAAAGGGCTGGGGATGTGACTGGATGGTTATGAACCTGTGGGTTCAATCCCTGGTACCAAGAAAAAAAAGGAACTGATAACAACAGGCATTGGCCATGAAGGAAGGTTGCACCCAGTTGATGGGGATTATATAATATATAATAAATATATTATATAAAAACAACTTTGGAAAACAGTATGGACCATCATCATCAAACCATAAAAGAGAATCACCACACACTGTAGCAAACCCACTCTGGAGTGTATCCAGAAGGAATGAAACCACTGTGCAGAGACATTGGTCCCCTGGTGCTCACCACAGCTCTAGTCACAGCCAAGGTATGGAACACCAAGTGTCATGCGCCAGGCAAGTGCATAAGAAAATGTGTTGTGTATGTACAGCAGCACCATCCAGCCTCGGAAAGGAAGGAAATCCATCATTTGTCACAGCATGGATGAACCTGGAGGACATCATGTCATCTGAAATAAGCCAGAAAATCAAGAATTGCATGACCTCACTAACAAATTTAGAGAAACCAAAAGGAAGAGCAGTTACGAGAAGCTATTATGGTGGGTGTGGGAGAGATGTTGTCCTGAGGATGCAAACTTTCAGTGAAATGGGAGAAATAAGTTCAAGAAATCTTCTGTGCAATGTGGTTGAAAATAATATGCTGCGTACTTGAAGACGGCTAAGACAGTAAATGTCAGCTGTTCTCTCCACAAAAAAAAAACAGGCATGAATAATGCCTAACTCCAATAGCTTCATTTAGCCATTGTACAATATACACATGTGTCAAAATGGGTTGTGCTTCTAAATCATGCAATTTTTCTTGCCAAAAAAAAAAAGAAAGAAAGAAAAAGAAAAAGTGATACTAGAAAAGGGCGAATGAGAGTTCCAGCTGTCTCTCTAGAAAAATTAAGAAAAGAACTAAAATGATTTGTGAAAACAGAAAGTGGCTACCAGAATGGCACGCGGCCAGTCCAGAGGCTTGCAGGAGCCAGGCGCGTGATCATGTGCCCGTGTTTGTCCCCCCCTGTGCTCAGCCCCGTGGGAAGGGACCGGGCGCTGCTCCTCCCTTTGTTCCCAGGGTTCATCTTGAGCCTGGAAACAACAGACGTGAAAGCAATGTCTGCAAGGGACAGTCCCGAGGCCTCGCATGTTGGGAGGCATCGCACTGTCACAGAAACCACCACGGCACCCTGGGCTCAAGCAGTCGCCCCCGCTTTGTGCCAGATAGGAGAGTTCACTCAGATTCACTTGGCAGGGTTTGGGGACCCGGGCACAGGATCCACCCATGCCTTGGACCCACATCACCTGCATGTTGAAATTTCCGATGCCATGTGTTAGGTTAGGATCTGAAAACTGGACCTTGAAGCAGAAACAGTTCCGAGTATTATTGCCAAAGAGTAGAGGAGGTTTCCGGGCACAACCACCGGTTGTACCTATTATCAAAAACAAGACCGCTTTGATGGATAACAAAGCAAATATACCTGATGTATTTTCTCCAACATCTGAGTGATAAACATCAAACAGACCCACAGACAGGCGGTTCGGTCCGGGCTGTGGGATTTCTCCTGCGTGCTAGGGGGTCTTTTGCAGTTAACCCTTCTGTCACTCACCTCTGGAGTCAGGAGGCTCAGGGCCGCTTGAGCCTCCTGTGCACTTTACTCAGGGCCCCACGTGGGGTCCTCACTCAATAAGTGCAGGAGGAAACAGGAGGGGGGAGATGGGGAGGGAAGAAGAGCAGCAGGAACCGGGTGGGAGGGGGCTGCCCCTCCCCCACCGCGCTGGCCGACCCCTGCTCTGGGGTGTTCAGAGCTAAAACATTCTCCACCACCCACGTTCCACCGTGTGCACGACCAGGAACACGCTGGACTATGGCCCTGGGCCTTTCCCTGTTCCTGCTCCCTGGGCCTGCGGACAGGCGGGGCCTGCATCACGGGTGCTCCAGGTGGCAGGACAGTGGCCACTCGCAGGGCAGCCCGGCTCTGGGAGGAGCACTTCATTCTCCACAGAACACAGGCCCACGCTCTGCCCCAGACCCTGGCTGCTTTCTGAGAAAAGCCCTGGCTCTGCCTCAGCCAGCCCATCACAGGGGGGCCTTCCGTGGGTTGCCTAGTGCTCCACAGGAAGAACTGTTCTTCCTGACTTATCTGGCGGCCAAGGTCTGTGTCTGTTCCTAATCTGCAACGGGAATGACCCGTCTTCCATGTTAATGAGGGCCATCCTTATCTCCTGCCATCCAGCCGCCACCCAAAGCGAGTTTCAACGGAGCACTTGAGGAGGACCCTCCAAGGGGACGCTCTGCCCACGCATCCCAGGCCCATCTCAGACCGAATCACTGGCCAGCAAAATTAACATTTTAATGAAATTGTACCTCAACGTCATATCTGATTTTCACTACAGAAGGCTCCAAGCTGTATGCTAATGACTACGGCTCAAGGCTGCAGTGAGACTGTCAGTGGAGTCCCCTGGCCAGCAGGAGCCTGTGGCCTCTCCCGGGGCGGGCGTCACTGTGTGCTTCCCTGCACGTGGAGTGGCTGCGTCCCTGGGCTGTACTCGGCTTCAGCCTCGCGTCATTCATGCTTTCTGTGGCTGCGTCCTTTCATTTGGCAAGTTTGTTATTTTTCTTGTCTTATTTATAAGACGCCTTAACTGTCCTGGGGGCGGGGGGGAAGAAATGTACATTTTTTTTAGTCAGTTTATTGTAATATAAGGAAGATGGTTTAGGGCCACTTGGTGGGACCTTTGGCATTTCCCGTCACCATTGCTGCTGATCAGGACGATCCCTGCGCACCCCAGTGTGGTTCTGGCCTCCAGTTGCTCACCTCCCATCGCTCACCACGGGGGAGGCTGATCCCACAGGACAACACAGCATCCCACATCTGCTGCTTTTATCAATTGCTTTCTCTTTCTTCTGCCATTTTTTCAAATCCAATGAAGGCGCCTATGTGAGTCCTCTGGCTCAGACAGTGTCCCCCTCCAGCCCTCCCTCCCTGAGCTGGGGACTGGCTCCCCCCCATGGCTCTCATTGCCTCTTCCCGCTGACGGCTCCCACCCGTCCTGCCCTTGCAGTCTCAGGTTCCAGAACCCACTGGACTCGACCGCTCTGCCCCTGCAGGGAGACTCCTGAGTGAAGGCAGGACAAGTCAGGGCCACAACATGTGTCAGAGCACCTGCTGTCCTCAAGGAGGGTGGACAGTCAGAGAACGGAGGACCAGGAACCTGGGGAGGAAGGCTGTGCTGAGGTCAGGACCAGGGAGCTTCCTCACCTGTGCGTGGATGCTCTGGCCCTTCCCTGGCCCACAGCTTCTGTTCCTGGAAATGGGCATCATGACCAGACGGGTGTGAGGTCCCCTTGCTCCCTTGACACTGTGGCTGAGGACCTGTGGTGGGGGATGAGCATTGGGCAGCGGCCTGGCCTCTGATGCTGCGTACCATTGGCTGTCCCATCCTCTCGGGTGCCAACCAAGGGGACAGCACTGTCTTCTCACTCTGGAGTTCTTCTTGAATTACCTGCATGACTTCAGGTGCATGAGTGGCTATGCATTGACACATGTGAAGCCATCACCATCATCAGGAGGAGAACCTCCCCCCAGCATGTCTTCCCCCTCTGCAGTACCTCTTAGTACCTGTGGTCAGCCTCAGTACCTCTTAGAACCTGTGGGCAGCCTCCACGCTGACCCTTAGGCAGGTGCAGATCTGATTTAGCTCTACAGAGAGATTCCCTCTGCCCACATGCTACATGAGTCATGTGATCATACCGTGAGCTCTTGGGGTCGGCCTCTCATGGGGCTTAGTTGCTTGGGATTCACCCAGGAGGTCACGACATCAACGGTCCTCTTCTTTCCTTGCCAAATGGTCTTGCACTGGCTGGACTGCGGTTTGTCCACTCACCTTTGATGGAATTTCAGGTTGTTTCCAGACTTTGGATTTATAGATTAACCTGCTGAAAACACTTCCCATGCATGTCCTTGTATGTGCACGTATTTATGGTTCTTCTATGACCAAGAATAGAATCGTCTGGGTAAGCGTCCTCAGTGCATTTGAAACACCGTGTTCTGATGGATCCATACATGTTAGTTACGCCAGGTTGGCTGGTAATGGTGTTCAAATCTTATACATATTTATCCATGTCCTGACCACATCTTCTAACTGTTACTGAAAGGCAGGTATGGAAATCTCTGATCTCACGGGGATTTTTCTGCTTCTCACGTCTCCGTCTCCTTGTGCGTTACAAACTCTTTGGGTACATATCTTTAGGATCATTACTTTCCATTGTTGAATTGACCCCCTTATTGTGCAGATATGTCCTCCTTCTTTAACTCCATAGGGGTTTTCTTACTGAAATGCTGAAGGTGCCCCTGGAATGTAGCTAAGTCAGGGTCAGCCATGTCACGATTGCAGCCGCTGTCAAGCTTGGGAAGCGCACACACCCTGTACAGATGTCAAAGTGTAACTGTCTGTGCCGTGCGTCTCAGAATCGAGAGCTGCGATATCATCCAGTGCTGCGAAGCTAACTGGCCCTGCAGTAGTTTCCAGGGAGAATCTCCCAGAGCAGTCTCTGGCCGGTCCTTACTTCACCTGGGAGTGTCTGTTTAAATAGTCAGATTCCAGTTGTACCCTGGAGTGACCTGGAAACGTGGAGTCCCAGCTGGGCCACAGCACGGGGCCTGAGGAGTGGGGAGCCTGCACTCGCCCAGGGGAAGGTGCAGCCAGCCCAGCTCCGTCGGCCCCTCCCACATGGATGTTCTCCCTGGGTGTGTTCTGCTAAAGATGTCCAGCGCCCTCTGCATGCCCTCCTCTCTACACAGAGGTCCACAGCTCTTCAGAGGGTCCGAGTCCCCAGTGAAGCCAGTCTCCCTCTCAGAACTGCCTCCCATTCTCATGCTCAGTGAACAAGCATCAGTATGTGCATACACACGCACGCACCAGCACACACCAGCACACGCGGTTCCTCTGAGGTGCATCAGGTGCCACAGGAAGCCATTTGATCCCCAGTCCTGCCTCACCCCTCTCCCAGTGCCCTGTCCTGCCACTTCCCATCCTAGTTCCCAGATGAGCTCGGCTCCGTCATTTTGAATTCTAATCCCAGGAGTCATCCCTTTTCCTTTAGTGGATTCACACCAAGAATACACTTGGCTGTACCTTTAAACCTAGAAGACGCTTCTCATGCTCTAGAACGGGACCCACCCTGCTTACCCAGTGCCACTGTCCGGCTGCAGAACAGGGCGCTCTCCAGCCGCAGGAGAGGTGGCCTGCTGCCCTGCTCCGAGACACAGGCCTTATTTTAGGAACTGCTCTTTCTCTAGTCGCAGTCCTTGTGCTCAGCACATGTCCTGAAGTGAGGATGCCCCCTCCTACCTGCCACCAGGCACACCTGTCTCAGCTCGCCCTTCTCTTGTGCTGGCCACCGAGACCCCGTTGCCTATGCAGCATGCCCCGTGCTCTGGCTGCTGCTGCTGCTCAGCAGCCCACCCTTGGGGAACCCAGGCCTGGAGCTGCTGTCTGGTCACCTGGTCCCCAGTGCCCTGGATGCACACCATGAGGGGCTCAGCTGCAGCCTCACAGGCCACCTGGCCCTTGGGCCTATGCTGGCAGCCGTGGGGTGTCATGCTAGCTCTGGGGGAGGGGATATTGATCTTCCTGCTCTGGAAGAGCATTGTTTCTGGGAAAGGAGCCTGGATTCTCGGCAGAGTGTAACCAGAGGACTGTTGCCCCATAAACAAAGTCTTTCCTGCCCCACCTAACGGGCTCGTCCAAAGTCACCCGTGCCCCAGAGCTGCAGCAGCAATCAGCCCAGGGACCCGCCCTCTGCGGCTCACTGGGATGCTGGCCTCAGCCACTTCCTCCCCAGGACCTTGCAGTCACTCCATATCACACAGGGAAGGGACTTGCCTGTACCCTCACCAACAGATCTCAGTCATAAGAGACAGTGAAACAGCTCTGTTTGAAAACTCAGTGTGTACAGAGGATGGTTGTCATTTCATGTCCTTGACCTTAATTATGCCGTGCATGCAGATGAGGCAAAACAGAGCATGTGTTTTCTAATCACTTAAAAAATCCAGGTGGTCAAGGGGACAATTCATCCTTTCTAGGTTTCTACCAGGCCAGTCTAGGCAGATGTTTGTGGGACCCTCTGTAAGATGCTAATGGAATAACTCAGAATGTGCTCAGGTCTTTTCTGAAGGTCATTGTGTGTTTTTAGCATTACCCCAAAATTGGGAGACATTTATTGGTCGACCCATCTCAAACTTGAGAAACCTTCCTGGTTTTGGTTTTGAAATGATTTTGTCTAAAGCTTGAGGCACTTATTTTCCTTTTGCTTGACTAGGTCCTCCTGGACTCTTAAGTCAGCCAGTTTTTACAAGTGGACCGATGTCCCCAGAGCAGGACTTGTAAGCAGAGCCTGGGCTCTCTGGGCCTCTCCCAAAGGAGGAGCTTTTCCTAGATGGGAGACCTTCAGACGGGGACGTATTTTCAATGTGTGTCCTCAGAGTGAAGCCGGTGGCTGCTCGGGGCTGCTCTGACTTCTTTCTCATGAGGAAGAGGAAGGAAGGCCATCCTTCATAAAGGAGGCTGCCAGGTCCCAGGGCTTCTCTCAGGCCCACGATGTCCACTAACCATAAAGCCTTGGGATTACAGAACATCACCACTAGCTCAGACGAACGAAGAACTCACTCAGGGCTCTTCTTTTACATTAAGGGTGATTTTTCCATTTATCACGTTTATTTCTGTGAGAGTTAACAAAAGCTCTTTACTTGAAGCCTTAATCAGTGTTTGATGTTTTCAGCATGTTGAATAATTTTTGTTATCTTTGCTTTGAATTATTGAAAAGAAAAGAAGAAGAAAAACACAGATGAGTCAGCTGGACTAGCTTCTTCCTGGAAGTTTATGCTGAATTCCTGGTCCTCGGGGACCATCTGTGCCCCAGTATCCCACATACCTGTTTACAAAAACAGCTTCTGCTCTATCAAAACAAGAGTTTATGATTCACTTTCAGACTTTGTTCTTTCCACTGGCTTGTTTGTTCAGGAAAACAGATTTCTGAGACTTGCACACACAGCAGGTCCTGGGCCCGTTTTCTCTCCCAGGTCCTGCAGATGACATGCCTTTGGCTCATAAAACATACCTTCCATGTAAGTGGAGGATACTCAGGGTCCTGGGACTGGGTTCAGAGACACCTATCGCTTCTGGGGAAAGCACAGGTGTGCATAGCGCGCAGGCAGCATAGACGGGAGCCTCTGCACCCCCTGCCTGGAGAGGGGCCAGGGTGCTCCTAGGCGCCTCACACTTGCCCAGACCCTCTCCTGTCGCTCTTCTCTACTCTGCACCTTGCGGGTTTCTGGCTTCTGACTGGCCGCCTGCTGCTCCCCTCCTCATCCGAGGTCCTGCCTTCTGCTCTGGCTAGAACTAGTGTCCCCTTGTCTCCCAGAACACTGGACCTGGCTGGGGCCTTCCCGGGTCAGCCTTACCCTGCAAATCAAGTCTAACTACAGAAGAGCTTCTCCCTCCCTCTCCAAATACCGAAAGAAAGGGAGAAAAGCCAATGCCCCTGGAGGCCCGTGGTGCTGGCCTCCCGCAGGGTCCTGGGAAGGGCGTCTGCAGCTCCTTCCCCTTCACAGGGGCAGTGGGGAGCATAGCGGACGCTGGCAGGTGGTGAGGTCCCCGTGCTCACATCCAGGGTGTTGCAGCCTCTGGTGGCCCTGGCACCGCCCTGCCACCTTGCCCATCTGCCCCGCCACGGGCCTCAGGTTGAACTTGAGCTTTGGCCCACACTGGGCAGGAGAAAGAAAACTAAGGAAACCAGAACCGCCTTTGTCTTCCGTGAGTGGGGCCTCCCTGTGCGGCAGACCAGGCAGAGACAGGCAATCCAGCAACTCGGCAAAGCCAGGGCCCTGCTCGGCCAGGCCCTGGCCCTCCGGGTACTTCCTTCAACGTCCCTCACCCTGCAGGTCGAAGTGCTGACCATGAAACCTGCTGATCAGGAAGCAAAACAGAAAGCACTGGAAACCTGGCTCCCGGTGGTCCCTTGCCACTGCTCCTGTAAAGTCCCCTCAGGCCCACATGGCACCACATGAATCATTGACACCTGGGCTTCCTCTCCGGCCACTTGAGGGTCAAATAGGACAGACCTGGGTGTCACTGGATGCACCCCTGTGCTCCTCCGTCCCTCCTGCCCTCCTCAGTGCTCCTTTTGGGTCTCGATGCTTGACCCTCCTGACACCTGGCTCTGGACTCTGTGTGTCCCCTTCAGCACAGGCGTGGTCTCTCTCCGTCCCTCTGCTTTGTGTTTCCCCGTCCCTATCTCTACTCCCCCATCCTCAGTTCTCTGTATAAATAAAATCAAGAAATTAAATAAAATGATATTTCAGAAGGACTGAGTCCAGTTGACCTAAATTAGAAATTAAAACATTTTAAAACATATCCATCATTTTGTGACTAGAGAGTGAAGGACAGGACTGTACTTCTTACACAACCTTCTAATAGGACAAAATAACACATGGCTTTCTGCCAAAGACCCTCAGTCTGAAAATAAGTCTATTCTGAGACAGCAGAGTGGTTTTTTAATACACAGACACATACACACAAAAAGAGCGGGGGAGAAGGAGGAGAGACAGAGGGAGGGAGGGGACCCGGAGAGGACCAGAAGAGCCACTCAGCCTTAAATGCTTGGGTATGTAATGGAGGACGCTCATCACGACACAACGGAAGGCCTGCCAGAGGGCTTGATCTGGATTTCAAACCCGGCTCCCGGACCCCAGGTCACACACTGTGCCTTGGTGAGCTGAGGTGGAGTCCTAGAGTCAACCCTGTCAACACGCACTCCAGGGAGCTCGAGACAGTTGATTGCAGGGTAGTAAAATTGACTTCAAACCTAGTTTTTACATTCCATTCACAGGAGGAGATTTAGAAAGAAGAGTGCCTGATATTGGTTGAAATCCAGACTCCAGTCCTGATTCAAGTCTCCTAGTGATTCTGATATTCAGCCGGGCTCAGAGCTGTATCTGAAGGATATCAACTTTGGGCTAAGAAAATCAGGACTGCAATCACTGTGCAAGCAAAGAGCTGTGTGACCCAAACACAAGAGGAAGCCTCTCTGGGCCTCTGTACTCTTGTTTCCAACTAGAGTTTACTCATTTCCACCCCAAGCATTGAAGCAGTGGGCTTTTGACTTGGCTTCACATACCGTCGGAGGGGAGGTTCTTAGCCACCCGGACTGAAACAGCTCCGAGCAGCAGGCTCTGCATCAGTGTGTCTGCAAAGCTTCCCAGGCCAGTGGAGAACCTTGGAGGACGACATGTGACCAGGAGAGCCCCCTTAGTATTCCACTTCTGATCCCAGAGAGCGTGGCTGGCGTGCCAGGGTGCTGTCCAGCTGGGAAGGGCATCTGGCTCTGCACGGTGGTGTCTTTTGTGTGCCACAGCCCTGTGGGGTGGGTTCTCCACCTTCTGGAGGCATCTCCGTGGTTCCCGTGGCCGCTGAGTTGTTCGTTGCCCATGTGCACAGAAAAGATGAGGCGCATCAGACAGCGTGCCCCTCGGTGCCACGGCAGCATGGCCCCCAGGACTTGAGGCGGCCAGTTGTGCTGCTGGAGTGCGGCTGCCCCAGAGGCAAGGGGTGGGGGAGGAAAGGCACATGCAGGAGGGACAAGCAAGTTTCTCCTGGGAGCCTGAGGAGAGGGGAAAAGCAGAAAGTCACTTTGGTATCCCTGAGGGGGAACTGAGACCGCCGCCATGTCTTCAAAAGCTCCCGGGTGGAAACGAATGGTCAGTTAGGAGGGTCGTAAACCCTCCTCTGGTCTCCTGTTGGACCGTGACTCTTCCTGGGGGAGTTGTGACACTGACGTTCTCCATCTTTCCATCCATGAAATAGGGGTCTTGTTTGTTTCGGTTGTGTCTGACTGTGAGTCAGTGCACATCAGTACAAACCATCACCCGGCCCAGAACCAACAAGGTCTCCAAACCGCATGTGAGCTGAAAGACGGTGCCCACTGAGGCCATCTATTCATCAGCAGAAGGAGAGAGTCTTCTGCTGTCTCCACTCCTTATGCAGAAAACCACGCTCTTTGTGTATTTCTACAAAGAGAGTTCCGTGTCAATTTTGCGATCGCTGCCCACCATAATAATTAAGTAGCTAAAAGCTGTGTGCAAGATTTTTTTCTCCTTGAGGATCAGAACAGCGATAATGAAACAGGGCCAGCAATCCTGCTTTAATGAAATGGAGAGTCTAATCCACCACATTTGGTAAAGATGTTAAATCACAGAAAGCAATAAACTGTTCACATATCAATAAAATGCGACTCTTTATGTTCTTATTATGTAGAGCAGCAGGCCGGGCTCCCTGCAGAAGGCAGCTGGCTATCTGATGGCACTGCAGCGCCTCACAGTCCCCTTGTTTATGAAAAGCCTGTTCACTGTGCCACCCGACTCTATCTACAGCACGTTCAGTTGTGAAACAATTTGCACTGAAAATACATGTTTATGGGAAATTGGGGGAAAGGTGAGCTTGAGGCGTGGAAGGGGGATGACTGCAGGAGGTGGGGACCGACCACCCCTTCAGCCACCCTCGCACGTCTGCATTCACCCAGAAGCTGTTTTATTTTAAAACCAATTTAAAAAGTCGATAATCATTAAATATGCAAAGAAGCGTGTGGCCTGCCTCGCTGCATTTGGTCTGGCACCGTGCATTTTGGTCGAGTGCAGATTCTCTTGCTTGCTTGCTGCATCTGTGGAAACCAGGATGGTGCTGAAGCCCATCACACTGGATCCCAGAACCACGGTGCTTTTCCTGCCCTCCATGCAGCAGTTGGTGCTATGACACCAAGACCCAAGGCGGCCCATTCCTCTCGGGCCCTGGAGCAGCCTGATGCAGGGCCAGCTCCTGGGCCGGGGTTCCCCACTTCTGGGCTTCTCCCTGCCAGCCTTGGGCTTCCTCCCCCGTCCAGTCCCACGGCCCTCCCTGGACAATCCTTCCCACGGTTTCCTCTGCTGTGGCAGCCCCACACCTTGGCAGCCACCTCCCCTGCCACTCCCCCTTGACCAGATCTCACCTTGCTCACTCCACCTGACACCGGGACATGCTGATGTGGCCCTGAGCTTCCCTCTGCACCTCCCCCTGGGCCCCTGCCTGCCTGTGGGATGAGGAGGACTAGCTGGGAATCTGGCAAGGTGACCTTCTCTGAGGGCATGTCCTGTGGGAACACGTGACCTCATGCTGGCCAGGACACCGCTGGGCACAGAGCAGCAGTGGCTGGCGCCTGGCCTGGGGAGCCGCTCATTCATCGCCCGACGTCTCTATCTGGTGCGGATCCTGGAACACTACTCTTAAGCAAACACCCGGGAGGCGCTGACTCCTCTGTTATTTACTCTGCCTTTCCATGATCTCAATGGGACACAGAAGGGTGGAGACGGAAGGCCTGGCAAACAAGCATTTGCCACCATCTACGCACAAGGGGACAACCGTGAGGGATGTTGTTTTGTTCTCAAAGGGAGGCACGTCATTGACACGACACAGTCCATCTGTGGGAGCCCAGAGTCACTTAGAATTTTCCACTTGGCAAAGCGTGCCCGGTAGGCCTATCTCAAGAGGGCAGAGGCAGGAGGGCTTGGGTCAGAGGCCTGGCTCACTGCCCGGTCTCACCACTGGACCTTGAGATCTTGGGCAAGTCCTTGACCTGTCCCGAGCCTCGACCTCATCCACAGTTGAGGAATACTAACAGACCTGGCACCTACTTTGTTGAATTGTTCTGTGTTTAAAGTGAGATCTTATTTCCTGAAGGCAAAAGTCTGAAAATCCCAGGAAGGCCACCCAAAGCTGTCAATCAGCAGCCTGCTTCTCAAGATGACGGGCTGACAGTCCCAACACTGCAGGTCGCTGTTAACCTGCTGTTAATATCAGCCTGAGGCTGACGGCCGCTCGACCATTAGATTTTCTGAAACCTGATGAGATCAAAACTTATTCTGAAAGTTTAAGTCCACAAATAAAAGGGCAGCAAGCCTTCCAAATTGTCTTAGACCCACCTGTGCCGATCCCAGCCCCGCATCCTCCTGCTCAGCCGATTTAGTTAGCTACAAATACAAACAGCTGCCCTCGAAATAAGTGCAGGTTCCCAGGAGAGGCTGCCAAAGGGAACAACAGAGAAGGAAGAGGATGTGGGGTTCTCCACCGTGTTTACTGAAGTCAGACCGACACCCTCCACGCCCCAGGACAGCAGGCAAAGCCAGGGTAGGCGACACGGCGAGCAACAGAATGTTCTTCTAGTGAACCATCATTTCATTATTCCCACAGAAGGTGGGAAGGGTCCAGGCTCAGACAGGTATCTGTCCGTCTCTCCTGTGTCTTTAAGAATGAGCTGGACTGGGTCAGCAGGAGCAGTGCACAGTGCTCCAGTGGCAGGGGACTCCTGGAGCTGGCTTCCCGTCCTTTTCCCTCACACACCCGGGACTCTGCAGGACAGAGCTGAATGTCCTTTACAAATGTGAACTCGAGGCCAGGAGTGCTTCCACGCTGACCCACCAGCCAACCCACCCCGGGCAGCGAGACCAGCGCTGGGCCATGCTTCTTGGCAACACTCCTTCATCTCTGCTCAGAGTCCCTGGAACCCATCTTAAAACAATTCCCTTGGGAGGGTGTGACACTCTTTTTCAATTTCCAGATTGAACAAAACCCCAAGGTTCAGGTAGGTTTGGGGTTTGGAGGTAATTAAGCGCCTTAGTGCCAGTTTAGTACATGTGGTCAGTTCCAAAGCTGAATGACAGGGCTTGACAGTGTCGGAGGAGACACAGTTGTACTGTGAAGGGATGCCCTGGGTCAGGACTCTGGAAAGGACCGAGTGACAGGTTTCATGGACAGCAGCGTTCTCGTGGATGCTTTGGTAGCTTCCCAAAGTCACTCCCTTGGGGGTTGAGAGCTGAGCCCCATTCCTCTGCCCCATTCCACTGCCGTGCATCTTACTGAATGATAGTGCTGGTCTTTTTTACAGCATGTAGCAGTGGAATAGTATCTGACCTACCACCACCGAGCTCACAGCACACATGGAATCAGGATGGGGCTGCAAAGGAAAGAAATTCCTCCCCCAGTGGAGCAATCTCCGACACAGAGGTGATGGTGACTGAAGGAAGGGACACCCAGGGAACTGGGAGAGCAGTCCTCTGCGTGGGTCTGTGAGGGCATTTGGAGGAGATGGCAGTGGTCATTGGCCCAGGTGGGGAAGTCCAGCTCCACAGGGGGCAAGTTCCATCCTCCAGCTGGGGCTGAGAGAGGACCAAATGCAGGATTTCCTCTCTCCCCCGGAGCTGGGTGCTCTTCGCCCCCTGCCCTAGGACATCAAAGGACTGAGGAGTACACCAGCCTTCCCAGCCTCAGGCTTCCAGGGGCACTGGACACACTTCCAGCCTCCAGGGTCTCCAGTCTGCAGCAACCTGTTGTGGGACGATTTCCCCCACAAATACCCTTTCAGAGCTATCCATCCGTCCATCCCTCCACCCATCCCTCCACTTCCTCATCCCTTGGGTTCACCTCTGAAACCCTGACCAACCCACAGACCTAGTGGGGAAGTTCTATGGCTGCTGAGAACTTAGTGGAGAATGTGGAACCACAAGTGTCTTTCCCCAGAGGACCCTGCCTCCTCACATGGCCCTGGGAGGACAGGGATGCTCCTTGGGAACAACTGGGGAGACACGTGTGGGATGACCCTTGTGAAGTAACGGGAAGGCCCGTGTGTCATTGTGACCACTGCCTGATAGGGAGGAAAATTTTGACCATGGACCGCACGGCCATTAATTCAAGTAATGAACAATTTCACGGTCGAATATTGTATTAGAATATTTGTTTTTAACTCTGGCTGATATCTGCCAAATTGATAGTTCATTTAGAATCCCATTTTGTGAATTGAGAGTATTTACTGGACCTCTTAGAGGAGCCCCGATAGCCATTATTCAAAAAAAAATAGTCGAGGTCTATCATGAGAGAGGCGCCTTAGGAAGAAGCCACGGAGACACACCCAGAAATGGAGTCCTAGGCCAACGTGACAGGAGCTGGACAGGCTCATCCTGGAGGACGAAGACCGGGCTTGAGCTGCTGTGGAAGCAGCGTGGGGTGGGTAAGAACCCCCTGCCTCAAATCTGGCTGGTGGCAGGAAAGGACAAGGGGAAGCAGAAAGAGACTGTCAAAGTGACGGAAGGATAGAACCTGGCCTGTGCTGCCTCTGAGCAGAAGCAAATCACTGCCATCCGTTCTCTGCGACCATGACGCAGGAGGGAATTGTCTAGATGAGGCTGGGTGTGAGAGAGTGTGGCTCTGGGTTCAGGTCACACTCAAGACATGGGCGGGGGGAGGGGTAGCTCTGCTCCACGGGTGACAATAAGCCACCCTCCCCCTAAAAGAAAGGTGAGCTAAGAGTCTCGTTTAGAAAGCCTACCTAAATTGACAGCTCTCACAGAATACACTGGAATTAAGGGTAAAGATAGAATCTTCCCTCAGATTTGAAAAACAAGCTCCTATTCACATTTTCTATTTTCCCATTGACATGAAAATTGTCTGAGAAAGTGGAAGAGATCCCAGGGGTGCTGGTTCCCACCCAGGGCTCTCTCTGCCTCCTCTTTTCATTTTTGGTGGCTGCGTGTCCATGTGCGAGCACACGTGTGCTCACGTGCGTCTATGGGTCCATGGGGGCTTTCCCTCTGACCAGCACCAGGAGAGTGCAGGCCTGCGTGCGCCGTCCAATACCAGACCCGCCTTCCTCTTGGAACGTGGAAGACTTACCTCATGAAATGTGGCAGCCACGTCAGGTGCCTGTGAGCCATCTCCCCTCGGATAGTTGCGCCCAGAAAGGAAAAAGAGCATGAAGAATAGGTTCCCCTCGGGGCTCGCTGAGAGTTGAGGACGTGCCGAGGCTGCTTGAGAGGGAAGTGCACATTCAGGTGCACGGAGGCCTCTGTTGTCCGTCTGTTTGGAAAGGCAAATTGCATTTGACTCACTGAGGATCGCTTAGTGTGCAAAACACAGGAAACGCCAACTGTATACCTGCCGACTCTATCCCAGGGTTCGTTGACCCTCACACACCTTATTGCCTGGGAACAATCTGCACTGGTAGAGGGCTGCCTCTCACTTCCCATGGCCCAAGAGATGCAGGGGGAAGGGGTGGCTCTTTTTCAGCTCTGACAGCATCTTTCAAGTAGCTAGCCATCTGGGGTAGGTATAATGGGGAGTTCAACGTGCCAAGCTGACCGGGCCATGGGATGCCCAGAAATTCAGCCAACCGGGGGACGTCCTAACTGGGTGTGTGGACGAGTGAGCAGAGAGCGTGGCTCTCCACGTGTGGGTGGGCCTCTGCGATCAACTGAGGCAAGAGAGGCGGCCTCCTGCCTGGTGAGGAGCGGGACAGCAGTGGTTGCATGTCCTTAGTCTCCCCATCCCCACCCTGCAGCCTTCACCCTGGAACACAGGCTCTCCGCCCTGGTGCTCGGCCTGCAGCCTCAGACTGGACCCCGCAGGCCCCCCGGGCCTCCTGCTAGCCACTGCAGAAACTGGGAGCCCTTGGCCTCCACAGCACCGTGCCAGTTCCTCACTGTGACTCTGGGTGGGGGCTTGGGGGCGAGTCCTGTGGGCTCTGCCTCTCTGGGGAATCCTGACCAACACGAGAGGTGCCTGGTTATTCAGCCTGTTTGTCTCCATTTCCTCATCTGTACGATGGGAATAACACGCCATGGAGTTATTCAGGCGCCTACATGAGGTCATGTGTTGCTTGCTGGTTGCACCACACAGCATCAGGTATTAGGGATATTAGGGTTCCACCACGCCCACCTTTTCCCACCACTGCGTGCCCGTCACCACCAGCTTTCTGTCACTCTGTCCCTGGTGCTAACATTTACCAAGGGAACAGCAGTGTCGGGAGGTGAGGAAGAGCAGGGTGCCAGATAGAAGGGCATGGGAAGGAACGTTAGATGCGGCAGACGGGTGTGGCTTCCCGATTCTTTAGGATTCCCTTCTCGGTGGCGAATCAAGCCACTCACCAGGACCCTCACACACACCCATCTGCACACCAGTCTAAGGTGGAATCATTTTTCTTTAGTTTTTCCAGAGCAGTTTGGAAACAGGTGGTTCCCCATGAAGCCTGTGCAGGGTGGGCCCTCAACACTTCCCAGGGCTGCGGGAGGGGCCCTTTCCTGCAGATCCCCTGTTGTCTGTCTGTCCGACTTTTCTAATGGTCCTAGGTCAGGCACTCCAGCCAGGTCCTAGCGAACACAAAGGGACATGGAGACCTCAGTAAATGCACCTTCTCTGCCCTCTGAGCAAGCTGTCTTTTGTTGTAAAAGTACATTCCTATCCAGGGACAGTGCAAGGCACCCATGAGGAAAGCAGTGGAGAAAACAAGGAGGAACGGGGCAGCTCGAGAGGCCATGAAGCCAGAGCAGGGGCGACACCGGGCGTGGGGGTCGATGGGAAGAGCATACATTGGTGTCGGCTATGGCAGCAGGAGGGCTGCCGGAGAGGCAGGGTCGGCCCGGCTTCTCCGCTTCTGAAATGTTCCCATGCCTACATCTTAACAGCCAATTTGGATTTCACTGCTCTCAAGCGAATCTCCCGATGGGACTATCACTCATTAATATGCTACACCTTGCTCCATAACGAAATCAACTGGGAAAAACTCAATTTGCTGCCAATGATATGAGAGTCAGAGCCTCAGTGAAAGTCCAAGATGTGCGAATAACGGCTGAGCACGCCCAGAGGACGTCCATTACGCACCTGCCTGACACAGGGCTGCCCAAACCTCGCCCGGCGGCACGGCACACCTGCGCCCATTCATCATTCCGTGTCAAATGTCCTTTCCAATGCCCTGGTTAGTTGGGTGCAAGCCTGAATGTGTGACACCTACAGATCTCCTTAACCAGAACAGTCCTTTCATCGCTGATACGTGAAATATAAATAAGATGGGTGGTGTTTCTGGCATGGGTTTATTGGTTTTGGATGGTTCCAGCTCCTTCGGAGGTCATTTCCGGAGTAATCATGTCTGAAACAGTGGTTTGCCATTCACAGGTCTCCGCAGTTGGCATTGCTGTAATGACTACCTGGGATCAAAGGAAAGGTCCTTCTGGTTCTAGTCAATGCCTGAATACCCTTCAGCAAACACACGCACACACCCCTTTACTACTCCCCCCAACTGGCCAGCAGCAAAGGAAGTGACTTCCAGAACCGAGCACAGACAAGCTTCCCGCCTCCAGGTGAGCCGGCGCTGGTCAACCTGAGGCCACTCCTGGCTTCGGAGGCCTGCTGCCCTGGGAGGAGAGAGCCTGGAAGTGCGCCCTGTTGCAACACAGGCTTTGTGTCACTCGGCCCACGGAGAATGTGACGGAGAGTTAAGCTCAGCACTGAAGTGAACCCAGACCCTCGCATCTTGCCTCCGTAGAGCGGGAGGGAGAACAGGAGGGCTTGCAACACACTCGAAGTCACAGGGCCTTTTAGTTAGCTTTTTCACTGCTGTGACCAAAACACTCGACAAGAACAATATTAAGTAGGAGAAGTTTATTTGGGGCTCACAGTTTTAAAGGTCTCAGTCCATCCATGGCCGACCCCGTTCCTGGGGGGCCCCAGGTGAAGCAGACATCATGGTGGAAGTATGTGGTGGCGGAAAGGGGCTGGGCACGTGGCACCAGGAAGCAGAGAGGGCGACTCTCCAGGGATAAAATAATATGCCCCAAGTCACGCCCCCACTGACCCACCCTGTCCTCCCCCCACCTGCCCAGCTACCACCCAGTTAATCCACATGGCGGACGAAAGCCCTGATCAGGTTGCGGCTCCCATAACCCAATCCTTCCTCCTCTGAGCTCTCCTGCACTGTCTCACCCAGGAGCTTTCTGGGGACACCTCATATCTAAACCATCGCACAAGTTAAAGTAGATCAAAGTCGGGACAAACACCTCAAGGGCCACACGTGGTGAGAATATGACACAGTCGTTGGTTTAGAAGAGAATAAAAAGAGGAAAGAGGAAGAAACGAGTAAGTTATGAAACGTGAGGCTCTTGTTGGCTTTTTAAAGTATCTCTGTAAACAAGCTGAGGAGCGAGAGCCAGCCTGTGCGTGGTCCCGCAGGCCTGCAGACTGGCTGGTGGACCTCGCCAGCTTCCTAGGCAAGAGTCTCACATCGCAGGTGAAGAGCTTCAGCTTCCCAATGTTGCCCTGGCTTTTCAGCTGACCCTCTTAAATACAGGAGGGGCTCAGGGACTTGTATCAAAATGAATCCCAAAGCTACCCAGAAGGAGACCACCCATGTAGGAAGGGCAGGAAGGTGACCTCGGCTCCCGTGGTGGGTGTGTAGTCCTTCACGCTGTTCTCATCACACTTGGACTTGCTGAATGCCCTGTACGCTGAGCCAGAGCCCACGTCTCTCAGGATGGCTTCTCCTCTCCCTCACGGGCTGACCACAGCGCGCCACACTCAGCTGGATTCTGGAAAGGAGTCCGGCGAAGCACACAACCTGTCGAGATGGAGAACGTTGCCTTGCTTTCTCTCCACAGTCAAGAACAGCTCCCAAACATTGGCAAGATGCTGGTTTCCAGCAGCATGCTCTGCTGTATTGAAAGTGGGTCTCATGTTACAGCTTCCTTGAGCATTTTCCACACGGATGAAGACTCTTCCCTCCAGACCAGCCAAGGTCGGCACCATACGTAGAGGGAAAAGCTGGTTTCCGAGTAAGTGCTTCTTGAGCTAAGAAGCCACAGTACTGGGACAGCACCAGAAGCAGATGGAACCTCTCTCGTCCTTTCTGTCTCCCAAGGCTCTTGTCACTCGCCCTTTCCAGCCTCCCCACTCCAGGGGGAGCAAGCTGGTCTGGGATTTGGCCATCCCAGCAGCCAGCGCGGAAACTGGTGTGTCTTCCACACCTCCTGTTTCCTCCTTATCTTTCCAAGACACACACACACACACACACACTCACGCACACTCACACACACTCACACTCGCACACACACTCACACACACTCACACTCGCACACACACTCACGCACACTCACACACACACTCGCACACACACACGCACACACACACACTCACACACACATGCACACCATCTTTTCCTCCTGGGATAAAATATGTCCTCTACATACAAATAGTGAGACCTGGGCAGCAGGCTGAACCTTCTCAGCCTCCGTCTCCTGGGAAGCTTCGTCCTGGCCCCTGGCCTCCTGCTCCCCTCTGGCTTGCCCCCAGGGCTCAGGCACGTCCAGGAGCTCCACTGTCTTGTCTGCTACTCTTCACACATTTCCTTTCCTCTATTTTTACTTCTCTATTTAGTGAACCTTTTTATTTCCTCCTAGTCTCTCTCTCTCTTTTTATTTTAAGTTAGCTTTTAAGAATATAGTGTCAGTGCAGAGAAGAACACAAGTCATGAGGTCCCCAAGAGCTGAGGGAACATGTGCATGCCACCAGAGCTCATGTGGAGGAGCAGGGAGCCATGAGCAGCACCCAGACACCCCCGCACGCAGGCCGGAGCTCGCCTCTGTTCTGTGGGGTCCCAAGTGGGTTGAACTTGCCTGCATTGTGGGGACTGCGCCCTTGGGAGCTCCGTGCTCCTCACCAGTGCTCCTCACCCAGTGCGGGATTGGTGAGCCTCCCTGTCTGCCACATGGACTTCTGAAAAGGGCCAGATAGTGAGGATTTTCACCACACAGAGTCTCAGTGCTGACAGTGAGTGCAAGAAGCAGCCCAGATGATAAGGAACCCAATATTCACTGCTAGGTTCTAATAAAACTTTTTATGTGCACTGCAGTTTGAGTTTTATATGATTTTCACGATATAAAATATTATTTTTAAAAATTTTTGTTTACATTAAAAATGTAATGACCTCTCTGACTTTGTGGATTTGGCCTGCAGGATGGAGTTTGCAGACTCAGACCGTGTACTCTTTGGTTGTATGAACACATCATGAATCATATATGCATTTTGTTCTTAATGAATGTTTTGTTTCCATTTCTAATCCAGAAAAAAATTTTTCATTTAAAATGGATGTGTGCAAAAACAGTGGTAATGATAATCCTATGTTGAAAATAAACTGAAAACCATCAATGTTGAAGGAAAAATTGGTGTTTAGGGATAAAAACTTAATTTTTTTCTTAATCAACATCTAGTATGTTTAAAGACCTAAAAATGTTCTTCGTAAAATCCACAAAATTGCCTATCATTTAACTTCCCCAATATTCTGCTGTGTCTTGAGTGTGAGTATTTCACCCCAAAAGATAGAGAAGAAAACACTCTGATCCATTGTTTTCTAATCCTGGATAAGTTCCGCCCTCCATGTGCCCCTGTATTGCCTTGGTTTCAAGCCACCTGTCTGTCCTACAGCCTCAGGGAGCAATCTGTGATCTCAGCATCACCCTCCAGGGTCAACATGTCTCGGTGCCAAGAACTTAGGATTCAGCTTACAAGGAAACAGCAATAGGAAATCGGGATTTCCGGTACAGATACACAATTTCCCTTTTTTCAAAGCAGCTACCTCCCACTGGCATGGAAGGGCTGGCGGGGTAGGGAGGAAGACGGGGAGAGCTCGTCACGCATTCGTCATTCACTCTCCAGTGAGGGCCTCTGTGCCGACTGTCCTGTCGGGCGTGGTGGGTCGCACTGCTGGGGCAGCACGCTGCTGTCCCTGGGGATGGGACCTAAGAGCCTCTGGAGCCGGGAGAGGGATGTGGCCAGGCAGGAGTGAGGGGCAGGTGGAGCACCGCCCCGCCCCGCGACAGTCCCGCTGGGAGGACTGGTGGCGACCGCACAGAGCCTTCGCAGAGGCCACCAGGCTTGGCTTTGGGGAATGGACAGGACCACACAATGGGGACAGGAGTTTGGGGGATAAAATGCTCTTAAGAGCAAAAGGAATTGTTGAGCCCAAGAGCAAGGGTGGAGTGGGGAGCATCAGAGCCTCCGCGTGGAAGGAGGCGCCAGACAGGCGGGGGAGACGGCGGGTTGGTGAGGCCAGCGCTGGCGGATCCGGAAGGTCGGGAGTTGAGAAGCAGTGTTAGCAATGGTGGGAATAAAGTCAGGCTAAGGATGAGTGGGCGAGAAAACCTGATGGTAAGTCAGTAAACCCAAAGCCAAGAAAATAAATACAGCTGTGACGTGGTAAGATTTCCACAGCTAGGAAAATAGAATCTCACAGATGTGAGGTGTATGCATGCTCAGCTCGTGTTTTTAGGTGTGTGGGAATGGTCACGTGTGGCCTTTCCTGCCAGACACGGAATCTGGGGAGGGGGCTGATTCTAGTGGCAAAAGGAGTTTGGATTTAACTTATTTAAACATGCGCACAAATTCACATATCATATTTCCAAAGGGAATTTTATAGTCTAAGGCAAGGGGAGAAAAACTAGGATCCCCAGGCAAGTCCTGCCGCGCAGGTGTTTTATGATACAGTCTTGTTGGAGCTCAGCTCACCCCTCATCTACAGGTGGCTCTGGCCGAGTCTTCACTGCAGCAGCATAACTGAGGCCACATGCCCACAAGCCTGAGATGTTTACTATCTGGAACTCAGAGGAAGAGTGCAGACTGTGGTCAAAGGTTGTGTGGGGAGATGAGGACGGCCCCAAACTGACCTGTGTGAATGCACAGGGAGGACAGGACTGTCCATCCCATGGTGGACAGGACAGATGCACAGGCTGCCTGAGAAGCACCCCAGGGTAAACGTGGATGTGAGATGGTGGTCTTCTTACTAGAGAAGACCACTAGAGAAGACCCGCTTCTCTACCAGCCGAGGACAGGACAGGAGCAAGCCCAGGGCTCAGGAAAACTCGGCAGAGCGTGACGGAGCTCCTCAGTCAGCCCATCCAGTGGTCCCGTCTCCCCTCCCCCACCTTCCCTCTGAGTGCCACCTAACTCCAGGTCCTGGCACACCTGCCCTTCTGCAGGGAGAGCTTCCTGCCATCAGGAGAGGGGAGACCTGTGCAGTGTAGTGGTGAGAAGCTCTCAGCGACCATCCCTGTGTGTCTGGACCTGCTCTGGGAACTTCGCAGGTGTTTATTGGCCAACCCCCATCCACCCGTGACATGCTGGCTCACAGAGGGGCAGAAGCCAGGTGTGGTGTGTGGTCCAGGCCAGGGGGCAGGAGGGCCACTTCCCCAGGCCATCACCCCACCCCTGCCCTCCCCCTTTTGCTTGTGCCCATGTGCCATACCAGTAGTGCTGCCTGGGTTCCTGCTCATCAGTCCCCAGCATCTCAGGTCACGTCACACGGCAGACGCTCAGTGGGATGCAGAGAGGTGCCGGGTGACTGGGGACCCCTTGACACACTGAGGCAGCCGTAAGGGAAACAAAACAAGACAAGACTGGAGGGCCCACATGTGTCTTGGCCAGTGCCCGGGGCAAAATGTGTAGTGTGCATTTGGGGTTGGTAAAGCCAACCGTACAAACCACATCGAGTCTTCACCTGGTGGACTTATGATGAGAATATAGCAACAGATGAGCATAAATTATTAAGAAGAAGCAGGTTTACCAACTGGAATGGGTTGGATTGTGTCCCCCAAGAAGACATGTTAAAATCTTAAAACCCCCAGTACCGGTGAATGCAACTTTATTTAGAAATAGGGCCTTTGCAAATGTCATTAGGTTAAGATGAGGTCCTTGGAGCAAGTCTTAGTCGAGTGTGTTGAGTGTCCTTGTACATGGAGGGAAGTGACCAGGGGGAGCATCTTGTGGTGGCAGGCAGCCCCCACTGAAGGTCAGGAAGCTCTCTGCCCAGAGGCTCAAGACACGTGGCCTTGACTTGGGATTCTGGGCTGCAGAACCCAGTTCGTGGTGCTTCCTTACAACAGCCCCAGGAGACTCAGACCCTGTGGAGAAGACAGGACCTGGGGGCTGGGAGGTGGGATGTGTTTGGCAGGACCCAGGAAAAGACCCAGGTCGTGGACATGGGAAAGCCCTGTCAGAGACCCATGGCCGACGACAGGGAAGACCAAGTGTGATGCTGTGGTCCCCCCTTGGCAGATAGAGAAAGGGCTGGGGACGTCAGCTCTCTGCACCTGTCAGCTCGCCACCTCAGCAGAGGGGGGAGTCCAGAGCCGGATCCAACACTGGTGACTTCCGCAGGACCTCTGGGGGCATGTCTGGGCGAGTGCCCGCCCCAGGGCTCCTTCCTGCAGCAGGGCCATAACAGAAGTGCTTCCGGTGGGAACCCCTCGAAGCCCTTCAGACCTGTATTTCCAAGAGGAGAGGGAGAGAACAAGGTTCTGGGATCTGAAAAGCACAGGGAAGAGCCGTCCTAGACGCACGGTCAGAACACACTCTGGGGGACAGCGGGTGCTTCCTGCCCTCTGTGGCCTCAGTTCCTCTCCTTCCCGTTCCTCAACCACGTCACTATCCTCGGAGACCATGATGTCCTGGAGTGCTGTGCCCGGTTGTGTTGTGCGTGGAAACAGTGCACTGGCCGCAGCGATGGGGATGGGGGGACTGTGGGGCTCTTCTGAGCAGAAACCACATCTCAAGCTGTCTGCAGGCAGGGCGGCTGGAGCTCTGTCTGTACTGAGCTCTGTCACCTGGGCCCACTCCTTTCCACTTTCATAATTTCATAAGTCACTGAAACCTCCCTGGCTTCTGGTTGGGCCCCAGGCTTCCTGACTTCAAAGGCTTCTCTGCATGCACCAAGGGCCTAATTCTCCCCTTTTGTACCAAAAGGGGGCAAATAACTCAGCCCGCACAGGGGTTGCCTTCTCCTGAGGAAGGAAAAAACCTTTTCCTTATGTGATTTGCAAAGTGTGACTCAACCCAATTCTTACAATTAAGCTTCAGAAGTGTTTTTTGGTACAGCAAAAAGAAGTACTGGAAAATATTTGAGCAATCTTCCCAGTCGGCCACTCGGGACCGCCCTGTGCACTTGGCTGTGTATGTCCTAGCACATCTGTGGAAAAGAGTCCTTTTAGATATATATATATATATATATATATATATATATATATATCTGTCTNTATATATATATATATATATATATATATATATATATATATATAGTGACACTTTTAGTCTTAGGCTCCTTTGAAGATACAGCAGTGTTATTTTTTCAAAATGGCTTGGCGGTCTTTCTGTTTGGGTGATGGGCACAGCCCACCACTCTCTCGTCCTTAGGAGAACAGAAACTGTGGGTGGAGGAAGGCTATCCCCACATAGCACCTCCTGAGATGAGTATGCACAGAGTCATCTGCTGAGCAGAGAATGGCTGAGCGCCACGTGCAGTGCCCAGGGTGCCTTCAGTCCTGGGGCACACGTTGCCAGCTGCGGTGCAGACGTGATGTGTGTCCCCAATTTTACTCATATTACAAGAAAACTCCTCAAAACTGAGCCTTCACTGTCACCCTGATGTCTGATGACAGACACCTCATTTCAAACGATGTGCCCTCCGTGTTCCCTGAGCCCTGTGACAAGCCTGTTTGTCAAACGTATGGAACACTTTTGTTTATGATAACTTGTGGTTAATCATTCACTGAGGACACGAGTCCTTTGTACCTATTATTGTCAACCATTTGTTTGGACTGTGTTTGACCCTTTGTACCCAAGTGGTCTGTGCTGGAACCTTCTGAAAACAAACCACCCGGTGGCTATATGGGTAGGGACTGAAATCTCAGGGCCCTGTCCCTGCCCTGGCCCGCTCTGTCAGAGGGAAGAGTCAAAGCCACAATCCAGTAGCAACAGCAGAAGCCCCGTCACTCTGAGATAAACAGATTAATGCCGGGCTAGATGTAGGATTCTGAAAGGCAATTTAACAGGTGTTTTTAAAATGGATGGCCATCCTAACCAAAAGGGTCACGTGGAAGGCATGCAAAATAAAAAATTATCAGGCTGACATCAGATTGCACTCCTCTGCTCTGTACGTGACAATCAAAGTCCTTCCCAGCACCATGCAGGGGAGTATGTTCCCACACCCGAAGGCCCCGTGACCCGAGGACCTCAGCTTCCAAACAACAACCTGGTTCAAAGGAAGAACAGTGAGTCACTGCACCTCAGGTGACCATTCACCCACAGACACCTCTCAGATGAGCGGCTGTCTCCGTGACAAGCTCTCCTTGTTCGCTCGTTCAGACAATAAAGGTTTAATGTGAGGTTGCCGAGTGAGGTACCTGGCAAACATCGGCTGGGGTGACCCAAGACCTCCAGGGATGCATAAGCTACACTGGGCATAAACATGCCCACGTCCATGTGCAGGCCACACGACTGACGCAGACGGCCACTGCCCAGAGTTCAGACCAGGGCTTGTGCCCGCAGAGTTCAGGGCCATTTCACAGACCAGCAGAGTGGCAGGGAAGGAATGGGGAGTAAGATCCCTGCAGGATGGAAATGCCAGAGAGGATTAGAGGCAGTAAGGCGCTTGCTCTCTCTCTCTTTTGTTAGTACTGAAGATTGAAACCAGGGATTCTTTACCATTGAGCCACAAGCCCACATTTTTTACTTTGAGACAATCTTACTAAGTTGCTGAGGGTGGTCTTGAACTTGAGATCCTCCTGCCTCAGCCTCCATGGTCACTGGGATTACAGGTGTGCACCACCACAATGTGATATTGACCGATACTATAACATTTTCACATTTGAACTTCTGAATTTCCCTCTGAGAGATCTCACAATTTAATTTCTTACTTAATTTCAGAGTATGCGAATCTATGGAAATACACCAGTCAAGAAGTCTTGGAAACTTTAAAATTCCTTTGGTTTGCCTGAGCTCTGACTTGGCCAAGAGATGCTGATGGGGATGGTAGTGAGTGTGACCCTCCCTGGCCATTCCTAAGGCCATCCAGTGACGACCTTCTGGCCCCTTACAGCAACAGATTATCAGACTTAAATAGCTCTCCACCAAGGCAATAGGATGAGAGAGTGGAAATCTGATTTTTGCTAAAAAAAAAAAATATTTGAAATGTCCATCAATGAAGAGCTTCAATGTTCAGGAACATCGTTCCACTGGGTCCTCCCTCACCTCTGCAAACAATATACGATTCTCCTGTGTTACCCGATGGGCAAAATGGAAACACACACACGCGCACACATTATCACGCATTATCTGTTTCTCTGGAGAATCAGTTTAACTGGGCTTGAGAAGAAAACCAAAAAAGGCTGATGAAAAGCCCGTGCTGCCTCAGCAATCCCTCATTCCTGTAAAAATATTTATAACCGCATCATGTAACTGAGAACCAGGTTTCACTCCCAAACAGTCACTCGTCAGGAAACTCTGCTCTCAAGTTTGGCTTCATGCTGTGGTCACAGGTTAAAGTTCTTGCTATCACTGATCACTGCGGACTTAGGAAATTAAGAACCCTTTGGGATATTTTCTTTACATAAACCCAACCACAAATATGCTTAGCTATTTCCTTCACTAAAAATGCTTTGGAATTTCCATGCTTGTGTTGAAAGGGAAGGAAAAGGCTGTCTTTAGAAGTGGGGGTCCCAGCTCTAACTGCGCTTTTCCATGGTCAGCAGGTCACATTCGGATGACCTCACGTACCCCTCAGGAGACACGTATCGAGCGCACGCTGCATTCCAGGATGGCTGCCTGTTGAAATTGTATTATCTCAGAGATGAAGGGACACTTATTTTGTTTCTGGTGGGAGAGATCCCCTCAAAAAGGGACAGCTATAAAATGATGATGCATTTAATCCTCTCCTCAACTAACACAAGCGCTGAGTCCGGGAAATACAAAGGAGAATGCTTCCCCATGAAGTCTTGCCCAAAAGGCCCCTCATCCAAACCAGGCCTTATGCTGTGTAACTGTATAAGCATCGACATTATCACTACCCAAAATCTGTTTAAATAAGACCATCTGCAAAAGTATTGCAAAACTTCTTTTATGGTTCTGATTCATCTTATGGATGATTCTCTTCAGATGTTTGAAAACATAAGATTCTAACACTTGTGAAAAAATAACTCTGATTGCTTTGTTGTCTTTGATTATCTTAAAATTTTGCTTTATTTTAATCTAAAGGCTAAAAACATCTCAAAACAACAAGTTCAATCTTGATCACTTATGGGACAAAGGTTTGAACAACCTAAGAGCTCGGTAAAAACTTCATTAAATATAATTCACATACCATAAGATTTATTGCTTTAAAGTGTGCAATTCAGTCACTTTAGCTTATTCACAGAATTGTAAAGCCATTGCCACTCTCTATTATCATCCCCAAATAAAACACATCCACAGATCACCCTCGTTTCCCTCCACACCCTCATTCTCTCAGCAACCACTAATTGACTTTCTGCCTTTGGATTTGTGTATCCTGGGCATTGGGATATAAACAGAAGCACAATTTGTGGCCGCTTGTTGTTCCTTCTTTCACATAGCATAATAATGTCAAGGTTCGTCCCTACTGGAACATGAAACAGAATTGCACCCTTTCACAAAATATCCAATAAGCATTCTATTGCACAAACACACTGTGTTTTGTTTATCCATCCATCTGCTGATGAACATTTGAGTTACTCCCAATTTGGTTATTATAAAGCTGATAAGAACATTTGTGTGCAGGTTTTGATGTAGACACCATTTTCAATTCTCATGAGCATAAATCTAGCTGTAGAATTACTGGTCACACGGTAACTCTGGGCCTGACATTTGGAGGAATTATCAACTCTTTTCCAAAGTGGCTGCACCATTTTACAGTCCCACCCATGAAGGACAGGGGTTCCCCCCATGAAGGACAGGGGTTCCAATTTCTGCACATCCACACAAGCCGTTGCTTCAGAAAGATTTCTGTACCTGCATGAATGTTCAGGAACATTCTGAGATAATACAATTTCAACAGGCAGCCGTTCTGGAATACAGCGTGCACTCGATATGGGTCTCATGAGGGGTACGTGAGGTCATCAGAATGTGACCTGCTGACCATGGTCTATGGAAAAGTGCAATTAGAGCTGGGACCCCCACTTCTAAACGTCTTGAAAAACGTCTTGATTCTAGGAATTCACTTCAAAGAACATGATGAAAACACACCATGCCAGTCTCACGGGGGAAGGCAAGGAACGAAACCTCTTTTTATCCCAACAGCTTCTTCTTGATCACTGCCCCATCTGTGCACCAGGTCCTGCAGCACTGTACTCTCACCACGGCATGCGGACCCTCAGACCTCTCCTGAGTGCCTGGAGGAGCATCGTTTGGGGCCTTCAATGACATCCCTGACACAGGCAAGGAATATGGTTTCAGACCTTGAGAAACCACACGATACACGTCCTCAGGGCTGTGACGGAGAAGAGCTTACCACACACCCGTCTCATGGTCTGATGGGATATTCTAAATGGAATTTTATCTTTACTTAGGATTGCTGTGTACCTCCTGTGAAGTCTGTATGCAGATAGAGGTTTTGTTTTGTTTTGTTTTTATTTTGTTCTGTTTTACTGCTAATGACCAAATAGTTTCCTTAGGCATATTTCATGGAAAAAATTAAGATGATGCTGGGCAGTGGCGCACACCTGTAATCCCAGTGACTCAGGAGGCTGAGGCAGGAGTACTGAAAGTTCAAGGCTAGACTCAGCAACTCAGTGAGGCCCTAAGCAACTTAGGAAGACTGAGTCTCAATATCCAAAGTGAAAAGGGCTGGAGATGTGGCTCAGTGGTTAAGCGCCCCTGGGTTCAATCCTTAATACAAAAAATATATATATATATATTAAAAGGTTTAGAGTCACAGCTTGCTCCCCAAGGATCATTAGAAACAACAAACCCAATGAGTCCCAAGAATTCTTTATCTGAATGTCATATTCAATATCTTTCCCCTTTTAAAGTTAGGGAATATTGCTTGTGACACTAAAATACCTTAAATTCTATCCAAATTCTGTACTGTGAAGATTTACATTGTGGAGAGCTCAGCTTTACCCACTGCAGAGAGAAGCACAAGTGGGCAGAATGTGTGGTTCTAGACAGAAGGCCTGTGTGAATGCAGACCAGGTCTTAGGAGATTGCAGGAGGGTCCTAGGCGAATCACCTTGGGGAGCTGAGCCCATGTTGTTCTCAGTGGCTGTTAACTTGCACACACATGTGCTATCACACAAATGCTCACACACACATGCACACATGATCCATGTATTCTACTCCTGTAATTCAGGAGCTAGACCCAGGGAGCTTTGCAGGTCCTGGCTCGTTTTTATCCTTCAAAACTGTCTGCTAAATAGTCGACAGTATCTGCTAAAGTCACCGGATCTCACGACACTCAGCCTATCCGTTCTCCGTGTCCACACCTTTTAACTCGGATTGTTCTGGGCCAGAGCTGATGGCTCTTCCTCAGGAACAGAAAAGGAGCCAGTGGAAGGAGGTTCCAGTCCCTCTCTGGGGTCTTCTGTTTGTGACTGTCTCCTGGTGCTGGCCGACGTCTTCACACTGGACATGACTAACCCGCTGTGCACCTCCCTCTTGCTAAGGGCCCTGGAGGCCGTGGCTGAGTCTGGTGAAAGATCACAAGAAGCCCCTTATTGCCTGAAGTTCACTGTTAGAATTGGGGAATCTTTACACGTGACCTCAACTTGCCCAGGCCACCTTCTACAAGAAAGCAAACTGGGAATGTCATGTGTCAGCAGCTTTGTGAAGACCTGCTTTCTCTAGAAGGTAAACAGGAGGGCAAGCCCCGGATCTGGATCACCCTTGTGTCCCTAGTGCCTACCAAAGACAAGTGTTTGATAAATGTGTAACTACTGATGACTGTCATCCTCCACACACTTGTGAAAAACAAGAATTCTGCTTACGCTCTGGTGCAGTGCGGGCTCCATGTGGTCGAATCATGCAGGTGACAGGGACCCCCTCCCATGGCTCTTCAGAGGGCTTGTGTGTCTGTGTGCACATGCGCACTGCCCGGCACTTAACGGGTGCTGTGTACTTCCTTGGGGTTGCTTTTAGTTTAAGGAAATGATCTGTGTGAAATAAAGATGTTTCCACCAAGTTTTAGTCAAATGGGGTTGATATACAAAAGAGTATTAAAAATTCAAACATATTTACCTTGCACATGAATGCAAATGACTTTAACATAGGCTGAACATTTAGCTTATTTAAAATAAATTATTAATTGAGTTGGTAACCAAAGTTCAAACAAATGCGTGACCATGAAGTGACTAGTCATTCTCTGTCCCTCTTGGCTAGACATCAGCAGATGGACCAGAGGCTGCGCTCACAGGCTCTGCCTGTGCCGGCTTCCATGTGATGACGTGATCCATCACTGGAGAGTGTGTCTTGGCCTAAGTTCGATGTTTCTCCACAATTTTCCTGTTGAACATGGGGATGTACACTCCGGAGGCTCTCCATAAATATTAAGCGAACCAATAATTGGGAAAAAACCACATGCCTTTTTTTAAAACCCAGGCCTTTGTGAGGTTTTAACTTGATGACACTACCATGTAAAATTTAATAAGAAGAAAATATAATCTATGGTGAATTACTTTTCATTTTAAACTTCACTTTAAGGTTTGTTCCAATCAAAAACTTTACAGGTTTCAGATGATTTATATTTTTACCTTTTAATGAAATCTAGAAAAACATCCAAATTCCAGCATCTCTCTAATTTCCTCTTTCTCAGATCTCTTATTCCATGTGTCCATTTGACCTGGCTGTATCCTGCTCTACCTGACTCAGGTAGCTGGTGAGTATGTCCATGGCAGTGCACGGGAAGATTCAGCTGAGTGCAGATTTTTCAAAAGGCCTCGTTCATAAGTAGTCAGTGGAACAGCGGGTGTGTCCTTCTCAACCCGCATGGGCAGTTTGCCTTCAGTCCGTTGGCCACCATGAGGGCACTGCACAGAGGAGTGGGTAGAGCAAAGCCAGGCACCTGCAATGGCCAGCCAGGGGCCTCCCCTCAGAGCCCCGGCTCGAGGGCCATGTTGTCCTAGTAGAACACACAGCTGTTTTTCTACACAGCTGGTCACCATGATTTAGTGTGCACAAATCAAGACCTTTACTTACCTAAGAACAAATCTATGCATGGAAGAGTGTTTTCAGAAAAAGAGACTCAAAACTTCCAAAGTTGTTACCTCAATGCAGTGCTTTAGCCAACTTCCCATACAACAAGATGAACCACTTCTGGCACGGTAAGAATTGCTGTCATGTGGGAAAGTCTCAAGGCAAGCAATCTCCTGCGATTTTTCTTTCTGGATTGAAGAGAACCTAGGTGAAGCCCTGGCCACCGAGTTCCAACAGCACGGGGCGTTTCCTCCGAAGAGGGATTGTTTATTTGCATTATTTGAAAATAGAAATGTTTTCATGCCTTTCCCTGACCCACGCCAAAAAGAAACGACTCTAACAAGCTGTGGACAAGGGACACGTTCCACAGATGAAGGCTTGCGAAGGGGGCTCCCGCGACACTCCGCCACAGGTGCTCAGGAAGCCCGGCGGCCTTCCCAGCTCCTCTCTGCGTGCTATTTATGTATTCTCATTTGCATGAACCTACTCTAAGGTTTTGCCCGGTTGATTTTTCAAGTTAATGATAGGGCACTTGGGGAAAGATTAATGTCAGGAATGCAGAGGTTCAGCAAATTGCTGAGGGTCCCCCACACAATTAATCTCTCCTTCCTAATCCCAAAGTGCGAGGATGAATGAGAGGAAGCGCGATGATGTCGCTGGTGCAACGCTGCAGGAGTGTGGGGCCAGCTCTGCAAGCCACGGCAAGCTCCTGCCCCTGGAAGGATCTATAAATCACTCCCTGCCCCCGTGTCGTGCTTTCCTGCCCAGCCGTCTCCCGTTGGGTGGTCATCATCTGGGTGGCAGCCCTGTAAGAAGGACTCTGGACCAGCTGAGACAGCATCTCAATTAAGGCAGCCGCCAAACTCTGGATGCCATGGATGCCGCTAATACCATCTCCTTATTTCCGCTTTGTCATCCTGAGCTGCAGAAATTCTTTCCAGCAAGGTGCCCTGTGCATCAAATGTGTCTTCCCTCGAGGACGTGCTGTGTCATAGACAAGGGCCATACTCTCAATGGCTGCCTGGTGTGGCCCAGAATCAGCAGGGAGACGGGAGGCAGGTCTCCACTGCACCCCTCTTAAGCCCTTCACTCCTGAGCCCCGAGGCTCTGGGGAGCGGGGGGGAGAGGGACGGCTCTGCCCCTGGAGGAGAGGTGTGGCATATCGCGGGCAAGAGAGTGCTCTGCATGGCGAGGGCCTTGCCAGTCCGCAGCCTGCTCACCTGCCTCTTGAGCACCGCCACCCTCTTCTCCAGGAAGTTTTCTAAGCCTATCCTGAGCATGCCCTGACCCCCTCTATAAAATATTAGCCCAGATTTGTGACCTCGCTCAGGAATAGGACCACAGACATGGTCACTGTGCTCCCCTCCCCTCCACCGGGGGAGCCTGGCACTAGCTTAACCACAGGCCTCCTGAACCAGGTGGGCAGGACCTGTCCAGCCACAGAGCCCTGTGCCCAGTGCCCTGACCCCCTGTGTCCAGCAGCCTCCCTCTCTCTGATGGGCTCCGATGGGCTGGGCTGTGGGCGGGCAACTCGGAGACGAGCCTGGATTATAGAACACAAATAGGAACTTTGCTTTTTGAGAACAAAACAAAACAAATAAAAACACATTTTCCCTGTCACTCTAGGTCCATGGCAATCTGGAGGGGACATGCACTGTTCAGGGCTGAGCCACCTGGCTTCAAGACTAGCCAGGGCCAGGAAGCAGGAGTCCTGGGAATGCAGCTGCCATGCTGGGCTCTCAGGAGTGACTGACCTGATGGCAGCTGTCGCAGGGAACCTGGGCCCCAGAAGTCGGGGCGCGGCTGCCCAGGCTCAGGAGAGCAGACCCCTGATGGCAGCCCTCCTGCAAATGGGCTCATCTGTGGCTTATGACACGGATGCCGCTAATACCGTCTCCTTATTTCCGCTCTGTCATCCTGAGCTGCAGAAATTCTTTCCAGCAAGGTGCCCTGTGCATCAAATGTGTCTTCATGTGCTCAGCATGTGGACAGACAAGCCCAGTTTGAGGGACCTTACCCCTCACAGGAATTAGAGGGCTGTCCCTGTCACCGATGTGGACCAAACTGCTGAAGAGCGCCCCCCACAACTAATGTCCCCTTCCTGTTCCACAGTCCTTCTTATAGTCTCTGTCACCTGGGAGGTTCTGGACAGGGGTCGAGGCCCCATGCAGCCTCCCATGGTCTGGTAGATGGATCTGTGACTCTCTGAGTCCATCGGGGCTGCTGTAAGCACCTTGAGCCTGGGCACTCTGTCGGAGCGGAGATGTGTTTCTCCCAGTTCCAGGGGAGCTTGGGGGGCGGGACTCCAACAGCAGGTGCCGCAGGCAGGCTCAGGGTCTGATGAGGCCTGCTCTCTGCTCTCTGACAGAGCCCTGGGGGCTGTGCCCACTGGGGCAGGAGGAACAGAAGGGTGGAAAGAGGCCTAGCTAGTTCCTGCCAACCCTTGTGACCTGATCACTTCCCCAAACCTCTTGCTCCCACTACAAGGGAGGCAGCTCAACATGAATTGGGGGACACCATGACAGGCTCAACCAGGACTTGCCTTCTGCCGCACCCCGCATCTGCCCAGCACGCTGTTGCACGCGTTAGACTCCAGGTCAGGGGGAGGGGTCAGCACTGGACAAAATCCCATTGTGAGCCTGTGGCCTCTCCCAGTGCTGCTCCCGGGGACCACCCAGCTCTGCGCGGGGGCTGAGAGCCACATGTTGACGTCAGTCACGTGTGTTTATGTCTGTGCCTGAGTCTAAACCATCAACTCCAGGACCCGAGGCCCTTGGGAAGGCTTTCATCCCATCCCCTGCTCCACAGCCCAGATAGAAAACGACCTTGAAATTCCAAAGCCTCTTTGTTGTTCCAGGGAAGAAAAAACACAGGTGAGAGAGGGGGCTGCTGGGGCTGGACCTTCTCCTTGTCCTTACATAAGAGCGGCTTGTTGATCCCCTCGGAGTTCAGCGTGAGCCTTAGGTGGAGTGCCAAGCTCACCCATTCAGGCAGACAGGACCAGCTGCCATACAGCTGCATACAGCCCTGTCCCTAAACACACTCTGACAGTCTCGGGTGGAAGTGGCTTCAGGGCCGCTGTGTATTGGTGTCATGGTTGCCAGCAGACAAGGGCTTGGTCAGGCCACATGGCCCCCATACAGAGCACTGCACAGGTCCTGTGTTTGCATGTGCTAGGGAGGGGTACTGGATCATTATGAAACTGACCCCCACGAGGTAAGTGTGTGACCCTCGCACACAAAGGAAGAGAAAATGGTCCACAACAGGACCACGTGCACACTACCTTTCTCTGGGGTCCCAGACACCTTAGGGGGTGAAGAAAAACAGAACTACAGCCAATTATAAAAAATAGTCCTTTCTCAGAGGCTCGGGAGACTAAGGAGGGAGGATCACAAATTCAAAGCCAAACTCAGCAACTTAGCGAGGCACTAAAAAACTCAGTGAGATCCTGTCTCTAAATAAAATATCAAAAGGACTAAGGATATGGCCCATTGGTTGAGTGTCCCTGAGTTTAATCCCTGGTATCAAAAAATCAAAAAAAAAATCAGTCCTTTCACTTCTGACCTCTGATACCCACCAGCATTTGGGTTGCCAAGTGCATCTTTCCAAGTAATACAAAGGAGACCAAGATGCCAATATCACCACCAACCCAAGTGCCAGGAGAACAGCCTCCTCATTAAGCCCCAGCCCCAACCCCAAGTGCCAGCCCCAGCCAACTGGATCCTGATCCAAGCAGAGCAGAACAGAGTCTTCTCAGGACTGGTGTTAAACACAGAGGCCGAGGCCACGAGAGCCAGAGTCACAGAGTCCATCCTCATTATTCCTGGATAACGTGTCTGCAAATACACCTTCTCATTAAATCACAAGTCAAAGTCACAACAAATTGAAAGACTTCCGCTGGCTTTTGTTCTTGATTCTGGAGTTGAACGGCCTCAGAATAAGAAGATGTTCAGGGAATTCAGGCCTGTGAAGTCGACAGACAGCATTTATGGACAGAGAACATAAGTGGCACCAGACTCCTCAATGGGTTATGACTCAGTGTTTGATTGAATCAACAGGCCATAGGGGCTGGCTGAGCCTGCCACTGTGAGGGAGGCCAGTTCATGAGCACACTCCTATGGGCACACACAGCTGGCCCCCGTACCAAGCCAGGTCACAGCTGACCACACTTGGAATTAAGCAGGAGACCTCCCCAGGCACAAACTGGATTTAATTTAACGAGGCACTTTCTCCTTCCCTCAAGGATGTGTGCAGAGCAACAAGCCAAGTCACTTAGATGCCGGTGCTCCCAGCAGGCCCACCAAGGCGCCTCCCCGCCTTGCTCAGCCCCCGCACTGCGCACCAGAGCCTCCTGCACCTTTCAGCTACCATGTCTTGGGTTCTTGTGCTTTTCAGTGGTGATTTCACTGTTTTGAATGGCCCAAGCACCATGCTAACATACTACCCAATTTTCCTAAGCGGATAAGCCTCCACTGTCCACTCCCAAGCCAGGTAAAACAGAGTGTGTTGGAGAGGCTTCGTTCAGACCTAAGACAAGGTACTATTGTCCTTGAGGTCCGTGTTTATGCATCAACAGTTCATGGGACATAAGGTGTCTTTCAGCAGAAACATGGATAAAACAAATCTGTCGATCATTCGATGAAAACGTGGCCAGAGGCACACAGGAGCGGATTCTCCACTTCCTCATGAAGCAATAGTTCAGTATTTGACAATTCAGTGTTTGAGGCAAGTTAATAAAATGTTGTATCTGTGAATGATGAGAATCAGCTATAGACTGGTCCAGGCAGGTAGAAGCCCAGAACTTGACCTTCAGAGAGCAGCAAGAAGGTGGTGATGAGATGTCTGCAGGAGAACTTCCTCATCGTTGTCCCCCCTGCAGCCTGGTTGTGCATCCTGGCTGGTCCCTTCGAGGTCCCTGCACCCAACCAACCACTGTGCATGGGGACTCACGCAAGCGTGGACGCTTCTCTGTTCCCCGCATACAGGTTCTGTTGATGGAAACTACCCCGAAGTAACCAGCAAACTCCTCATAAGATGATTCACAAACTGAGTCATGCATGAAATATAAACAGATATTAGACCATGACAGTTATTTTCATCCTTGGCCCTGACACAATGCAAGAGAAATTATCAGATAAAGTTTTAGATCCTGGTCCACAATGTAATGACCTGTGTTTCCATGCACTGAGTTTCTAGTTACCATGAATTTCCTTGAGAGAACTCTTCCTTCCTTCCTTCCTTCCTTCCTTCCTTCCTTCCTTCCTTCCTTCCTTCCTTCGGGAAGGACTAGAAGGGCACTATTTTAAAGTCTCCCTATAGTTGCCCACTAAAGAAATGTCTCCTCCCTTTTATGCTTTACTACAGCCAAAAACATAAATCTTGAGAACAAGTTGAACTCCCTCTGCCACAACACACCAATTCAAAGCCAAAGGTCACCTGACATCAGAGTTAATAGACAGCATTTTGATTAGACAGTTTTACGAGAAACACAAACTTATTTGGCTTTGCAAAGCTACTTTCATTTCTTTGCTCTTCAGGATAATTTGTGCGTTATATGAAAGATCAAAGCAAATCAGGAAAGATCAAAAAAAAAATCTAACATATCTCCCCATTTATTTACCTGCTGTGATTGAGAAGTTAATCATTGCTACAATTTATAGAAGGACCACTCTCCCGACTGTGTCAGGTAGGATCGCTGATGCACTTGACATCTTGTAAGGTTATTATCACGAGCTCCATTTACGAGAGGAAACCGAGGCAGCACACAGATTTGAGGCGTAGACCCAACCCACAAAGCTGGTGCTACAACCCCTCTGCTTAACTTCAGAGCCCAGCTCTTTCACTTGCCTGTCGTCGTGGACAAGGGGAGCATAGCTCCCACAAACCAAGAATAACCAGCATGTGGCATTGCCCACACGTCGACAACACCACCACCATCCCACACAACCGTGGCACCCACCTGAGACTAGCAAACTGACCTCTTCATTTCAAGGACATTCACCCTTGTCTTCCCAACAGCAGGGTGCCTGGGATGCCACTGGGGCTGGCCTCACCTGGGCCCAGTCCTGAAGGGCCTCTGCACTGCCCCCAACCCTCCTCTCCCTGGAGTCGGCTCCACCCCACAGGCGGTGGCTCTTAGGCAGTGGAGAGTGAATCTGGAGAGCCCAGTGTCACCTGCTTCAACCTGGCTGATGTGCAGTAAATAGAGACAAGCCTTTCTTGTCTTCCAGAATATGTCACACTTCACACACACTTTAACAAGCACGAGGCTTGACTAATGTGCAAAGTACAAGAAAAAAACACACAACTGGGAATATTGTCCTCCACGGTAAATTTGGCATTTTCTGTTAAGAGCACTTCTAGTACAGATATATGGTGTGCTCATGTGTGTGACCCACTGACTGTCACTGTGGCACCAGTGACATCCAACACATGGCAGAGGTTTTGATACAACCTAATGATGTCCACACTGAACTCTATTCACAGGATCTTGTCCACTCCAGCCCACAGGGACGTCCTCCTCGGTTTTCCACTTCACGAATTGTGTGTGTGTTGGTGCTCAAGGTATAAATGAGATAAATTCAATGGCCTTACTCTGCAGGGAAAACCCAAACGGGAGCCAATGCCTGCTCGTCAGTCTTCACCATCCCTCTCCACGCCCCCAACACCCCCACCCCGCTCTGGGATCTCCTCGGGTCGGCTGTGTAAACTGTGTAAACACAGTTCTTACAAAACACTGTGACTAAGTGCCCTTACTCATTTCTGTTTGTCAGGGAACACCAGCTCCAAAATACACTCTGCCCTCGCTGCAGTGACAGACAAACCCCATTTTTCCTCCTTAGATCTCACCCAGGGGGCAACCCGGCGCCTCCCTTAATCCCAGCCCATTGTCCTGGAGGGGAACAGAGTTGCCTCTGACAACAGATCGAGGCAGCATCCCCCAGAATTAGGAATTCCCTCACAACTTCCACCCACTCTGTCCTTTATCTCTCAATGAAACACAATGTCATAAAGCGATTGTGTCAATGGCTTTCTAGAATTGCTCTAACTGAAACTTGAGCTTTAGCCTCTGAACTTGATGTTGCGAAACTTCACTAGTAATACAGTTCAGCCCTCTATTCCTAACTGTCCACACCAATTTCTGTTGCCCTCAGGCAGGAAAAAGCTGTCTTACATGAAAGTTACTCAAAGTTCCCAGCACAAAGACAGCAATTTCCACATACACTTTCTGTTTATCAGCTTACACTAAAGCTAGAAAAATTTCTGGCTGGTTTTCCCCTTATTTCTCTCCTCTTGTTTTATTCTCTTGGTCCCTGAACAAATGCCGAATCATGTCCAGGAAACGTGGCTGTGTGCGCCTTGGAACCACTCGGTTCCCTGGCTGCCCACCTGGAACTCTCCTCAGCACATCACAGCTCTGTTCCCTTTACAATGTGGGCTGGGGACCAGCCTTTTCCATGCTACTGACACAGTCTGTATGTTACTACATTTAGATGTGTTCTGGAGTGGTGCGAAATGGAGAAAGTGCCAGCAAAATAAGTAGAGAAAGGCGAATGGTATTTGTGGCCTGGCTTCACGGAGGCAGGCAGAGAGCAGTGACTGTTTACCACCTCACTAAGGTGGAAAGGCCTGGGAGACCTCAGAGGAAGTTGGGGCGAAGTCAGCTCTGCCAAAACCCAGTTCTCAGTTCCAAGGAACCCTGGGGAGGCTGAAGGGGAGAACTCCAGCCAGATCCTCGCATCTCAGCTTTTGTATTTCTTTGTCTGAACTTCCTCACTTGTGAGATACGATACCATCTTCCTACTTAATGGTATTATAAAATGATCATTGAAACATGGTAAATTTGAATTATCTGTGCACAACTTGAGTCTCCAGTAAATAGTGGAGGAAGGGGAGGTGGCAATCCGAAGGCACCCATAGGATAATTGCACCAGAAGCCATCATCAGCGGGTGTTTGGGAGGCACAAATCATTCCATGGACAACTTGATTGCTTTCTTGATGGAATTGCAAGATTTACAGATGAAAGAGACGTCTCGGATGATGGTTGCAATACATTTGATACAGTGTTGTGCAAAACCCCACTTGCAAAATATGTTTGTGTACATTAGGAGTGTCATGGGAACAAAGAGCCAGAGATGGAGCAGGGAAAGACCAGGAGCAGATGGCTGTGCCCCTGGCTCTAAACCCAGCTCACAGCAACAACCACCTTTTCTTAGGGGTTTAAAACTCTGCTGAAATTCAGCAGTCGGAGGTAACGAAACATGTCAACCCTGTTGAATATTTGAAATTTCTGACACTGCAAAATATCTTTGGGACTCTGGATCGACCCATTTCTTAAGCAAAAGTTAAGAGATGCATAAAGCTCCGGTGATGTCAGGAGCAGGGTAAGTGCCATCAGGATGGCGGAAGCCTGTGTTAGAGGCACTCGTAAAACTGACGATTGAAGGCAGCGCAGGCCAAGGACGCCGAGGTACAGGCAGAAGTCAAGAAACCTCACTGTCCATCAGTGATGCCCGGTCCCTAGTAGCAGTGAGGCTGTCAGTGGGGAAGTGACTCAGGATGGGTCCACTGTATGCACCCCCCACAGTGAGCTCCCACAGTGGGCCGTGGTACAGACGCAAAGAGCCATGTGCTGAGAAACAGGACTCGCCCGGCTGCCTTGGGGGCTCCCACCGAAAACAGCTGTGCATTGCAAATTCTGAGCAAAATAACCTCCAATTTAGAACTCCACACGAGGTCAAGTGCAAGGAGAAATAATGAGATTTTAAGTACTGTGAGGGCCAGGGCGTGGAAGTCTACGGAAAGAGGGGAAAGCAAATCACCAGCTTTAGTTACGAGGGTTTTATAAGAAAGGACACGTCAAGTGTGGCCCCTGGCCCTGCTGGGTGTGCCGACAGAGGGGTGCTCCTGACCCACCCACCCACCCCGCCTGGCGCTGGAAGTGCAGGTGAGGCGGTGAGAGGAGGTGACCACCAATCATAGCAGGAAGAAAATTGGACCTGCCTTAGGTGACGGAGGACTAATCAGACTGGAGACGTGCAGCAGGTGGCGAGAGCGAGGCCGCCAGGCTCCCTGGAGTGGGAGCTAAGTCCCTGTGGCTGGCTTCCGTCGCTTGCCTTCATGTCCCTCCAACGCTACTTAAACACGCGTGTGTTGTTTGGATAAAAGCAAATATTTAAAACAGGCAGGCCCACCTCATCAGGCAGAGGGAGAGATGGGATGGAGAGCGAGCCAGAAACAGACCCAGGGCGGAGGACCGTGTCAGGAGGGCCTGTTGAGGGCGCTCCAGGCCCCGCACTGACCCCGCTGAAGGCCAAATCCCACTGTGGACGCTGGTTCTGACAGACAAGGTGGAACCCACGCTAGCTTCAAGCTTTGCCTCCTGGGAAACAAGGGTGTCCGTTTCTTTCTACGTATTTTTTTTCCAGAAATTCTAACCTGTGAGTAGTGAAAACTCTGTGATCGTAGGTAACTCTCTGTGGGACTCGCCTGGTGCCAGACGACCCGCTGAGCACCTGCTGCGAGTTCCTGCCCTCTGTCCTTCCGTCATCACCGCAGACCCGAGTAGCCCCCGCTGCCCCAGGTGGAAGCCCTGGCTGGGTGTCCCAGACACTAGGGGCTCGCTCTGACGTTCCCCTCCCCACGCCTGTCCTTGACGCAGCAGGAGCCAGGATTCCTGGGAGACCTGGCAAAGGATGTGGGCCCACTTTGTGGCCCCCCAGGGGAAGGAAGCCCCTGTGTGGGAGAGACATACGTCAGTGCCCTTGCCTTCAGGGCAGGGTCGCTCGGTGGATTCCCAGGTGGACTCAGCCTAGGAGATCAGCGATGAACCAATGCGTGAAGGAAAGGTGGTCCACGCACACCAGGGAACAGCTGGACTTTTAAAAAAAGGAAAGAAAGAAAGAAAAAGGGAAAATCATTCCCAATGGCATGGACAACATCAGTTATGTGAGAAGGAGGCTGAGAGAAACGCACACTCTCCTCCTCGTGTGGAATCTAAGGGCAGGAACCTAGAAGCCAGGGGAGAAGGTAGATGGTTCCTGGGGTTGGGGGCAGGGCGTGGACAAAGGCCAGACATTGGTTAACACGGACATTAATCCACAAGTCAGGTTCCTTAACAATGATACATTGTAGGTTTCAAATAGCTGAAAGTGATTATTTCACTGTTCTCACAACAGACAAGAAGTCTTTGCAGTGACGTGCTAACTGGCCTGAGGTGCTCACTCCCAGCGCACACCTGAAGGAAACATCACGTTGTGCCCCCAAACCGTATACGAGTGTCACTATTGATCAGTTAAAAACAAAGCTTTAAAAAAAGAAGACACACTGTCTACGCGGGAGCACGGCAGTCCTCTGCTGAAGCAGGTGAGCACAGGACCCCTGCAGGAGGACAGGCGTGGAGGACCGGGCCCAGCATTCAGGTCCCCCATCCTGAGGCCCAGTCAGCTCTCACTCGACGATATGCGGTCAATCGAGTTTCTGCCACTTGCAACAAAGGGCGAAGGCAGCATCCTTGATGCAAACAGGGAAGTTCACGGGGAGCCTTTATCTTGTCCTGGAGACTAGATAATGAGTTTGTTCTTGGACACATGTAGGTAGAGATGCCCAAAGAAGGAGTGAATTCATACAGCAGCCCTTGGCTAAGATAGAGAAGAATCGATGATGTGAAAGGGAAATTAAATCTTAGGATGGATACTTGCACTAAGCAAGAGTGGGAGTGGGGTGTTCCTGGGGTTGTTCAGGCTCTCTGACCAGCAGTCAGGTTTTCCCAGACCTCAGCCATGTGCAAGTTCCCAGTTAGCTCAGTAACATTCATATATGCCTGATAAATTTTCTTAATTGTACTAATGCTTAAGAAGAAACTACCAGCCAATTTTCCTTATCAATGGAGATTTTATTTAATTAGCAAATTTAATCCAGTAGCATAGTCAATGAATAATACAACATCTCCAAGTAAAATTGATTCCAAGAATTCAAGAATAGTTTAATATTAGGGATTGTATTAATACCTTTCAACACATTTTGAAGAATAATGACTTGAAAATAATTGTAAGATGATATTAATTTTAAAATATAGTCACTCTCTATGGAAAATAATTCCATTTTAATGCAAAAGCAATGCATATTTATATATGAAAAAGTCAGGACAATAAAACATTCTGGTTATTCTCTTTCCCTCATGGTGGAGAGATTACAAAATATTTCTGCCTTTTCCATTATAATTTCATGTGTTTTCCAAATTTTCTGCAATAAAATAGGTATTAATATCAGAAAACAATGATGTGACATTAAAGTTTCACTCTGTCATTAACCAGGAAAATCCAACATGGCACTCTGGTGTAAGGGGCCTCATGACTGCCCCCCTTTGCTATCTGGTCCCCTCTAGCAGTTTCATAAAAGGATGATAAGGACAAGAAATGTCACACTCTAGCTTCATGATCTTTCTCAAAATTTTTCCCCAACTTCCTTATTTGATCCTTCAGGATGTAAGATTACTGTTTTTGTCTCTATCAAAGTTACACTTGGAATACACAAACGTGTTACTGTAACTTAAATTTTGTGATGAATGAGGGAGCCATCTTAACTTAGGAAGCCACGTGGTCAGAATGTGGCCATGTTTCAGTTTCTAACAGGTATCCAGTCACACTGTAGCCCTTTCCCCTGCCCTTCACTATCTTAAAGTAGCTAATTGCATAGAGGGAACCCAGGACTCTTCCTATCAGAGGAAGGGGCAGTACTTCAGTGAGGATTAAAGGAGGCAGACTGCAGCCCAGCTGTGCTTGCTGGCCAGATGACCCCTGGGGGCATACCCTTCTGCAGAGGTATGTGCCAACCCACTTCTAAGCATGTATTTGATTACTTGGAATACTTCAGTATTTCTAACAACAATGTGTATCAAATCAAGTGCTCTCATTTTTTTTAATTTTTTAATATTTTTTTACTTGTAGTTGAATACAATACCTTTATTTTATTTTTGTAAAATTTTTTTGTGGAGCTGAGGATCAAACCCAGAGCCTCGCACGTGCTAGGCAAGTACTCTACTGCTGAGCCACACCCCAGCCTCCCAGTGCTCTCATTTTAATACCAGCTTCTCCATTGCCCACACTAAACATCCCTACCTGACAAAACAGAAATCTTCATTTTTTTCAACTTCTATGGTCCCGAAATCTCCCCATACAATTTGAAATTGAATTAATAATGATTTGTAATTTTTCTCAGTTATCAGTGCATGTTGATCCTATCTCCAAACCTGTTTCTGCATAGAAAAGCACAAATTTTCCTTGTTCTCATTTATTGTGGTGTGTGTGTGTGTGTGTGAGTGTGTGTGTGTGTGTGTGTGTGTGTGAGAGAGAGAGAGAGAGAGAGAGAGAGAGAGAGAGTGTGTGTGTGTGTGTGTTGTAGCTTGATAACAGCACATTCCCTAATCCAGTATGAAACAGATAAAACAGAGAGGACACTGGCTGACAGCTGTCCAGGAGGAAGGGTACTCTATAGGAAAAAACGCCCGGCCCGACACGTGGGTCTCCACCACAGCAGGACCTACAGCAAAGACCAGATCTAGAAGAGAAGGCAGCACAAAGCACACGCACCTACAGTAAAGTTAAAGAGGCTTCTTAAAAAAAAAAAAATCACAATGTGACTGGACCTTCTTGCCCTCCCTTGTGGACTGCAGGGGGTTGGGAGTCACAGCAGGGATGCAGGGGCCCTTGGTAAGGACAGTCTGAAGCAGCAGAGGAAAGCCTGTGACATTGTCCACTTTGCAGGCCGGCAGCAAATACTTGGCCCACAGAAAAACCAAGGGCCTGCTCTATTCTTCAGCAGAAAACTACACCCCAACAGACTGTGCGTTGGGTTTTCTTCCACCAAGACGCCTGTTCTGTGCATTAGTTGTTCCATTGTCTTTGATGTTTGGGCCACCTAACCTGTACCACGAGGATCAGGGTCTTTCTGTGAGCCCGAGGCTTAGCAGGTGAGACTCGGGGCTCCTCCTTTCACATTCTGCTCACTCCGACACATCGGTCACCTTCCTGCGTGTGTTGAGCCCCCAGTGCCACGCCCCATCTCCAGCACTCCTGCATGTGCCAGAAGAGACCTCGAGTCTGCAATGCCCCTGACACCCTCTTTCCCCCATTGCCTGTCTGCTGTCAGATCACAAGGAACGTCTCAGCACAAAGTAAAACGTACAGCATGAAAACCAAGCTGTTAAAAACCAGCTGGCCTCAAATATAATCCCAAAATGTGATTTTTCTATGCCAAAAAAATCCTTAAAATCTGATCCTTAAATCGTATCACCCACCCTGAGGTTCATTGTTCGGGTTCCTCTGAGTCATTAAATATCAAGGCCATTTTCTGGAATCTTTAAAATTCGGTCACATCCCAGAGCAGCCCAATGTTAGCTTCTAAGTTAAACGTTTTCACGTAGTCACGTCATTCGCACACAGAGTGTCCATACGGTTCAGATTCTGAGAAAAAGTGAACGTCTGGCTCATTCCTCTCTCCAACTCTCCCTCTTTCCTCCTTTCTTTCTGACAAAGGCCAGATTGCTTAACTGAGGCAGATGGTAAGTGGCCGACTTACAGTTTACTGAGTTATCTTCAGAAGGCTCCTGGACTCTGTTGGCCCTGGGTCACTCACTCTGAAAACGAGAAAAGTGCCCCCAAATCCGGGTGACCATGGACAGGAAGAAATAAGTCACTGTTTCCGGGAAGCCCTGTCTCCTAATAGTTGGCTGGATGGACGGACATGTAGTCAGTCGATGCTTCCTGAACAGCAGGCCGCGGGCCCCGAGCACCCGCTGGCCGGGAAACACCAGGAGTCGGTAGGAGGCACAGGGAAGGCGTGCCCTCTGGAGTCCCCGACTGGCCCTGCTGACACATTGATCGCCAGCTCCTGGGCCTCCAGAACTGTGAGAAAATAAATTTCTGCTGTTCCGAGCTCCCAGTGTGTGGTCCCAGCGCCACCCGAGAAGGAGCACAGGAGGACTACAGTGCCGCTGGCCGCCAGGCAGCTGCAGGAGGAGGCGGGGAGGTGGGATCTCCTGGGTGCCCCAGAGGGACCAGGCACTGGCACGGCCTCTGCCTGTGTGGTGGCTACTGCACTGTCCCTTCCACCTGCCGCTCAGCCAGTGTCCTCACCGCCCTGGCCTGCACAACCAGACACCCGCCGCCACCGCCCAGACTTGGACTGAGGAGCTGTCCCTTCCCTTGGTCCATCCTTCCAAGTCTGGCACAGGCCCCAGGCCAGGGGAGGCTCTGCTGCAGAACACCACACAGCCCTCCACTGACTCCTCAGTCACCGCCCTCCCCGTCTCACAGAGGAGGCTGCTGAGTGCCCAGGAGGGGAAGCAGCTTGCCTGGGGCCAGCTGGAAGCTGGACGATTGGACCACATCAGGATCTCAGCTCCACGCCAGCCTCATTTCCATCTGCATGGTCGCCGTTGCACTCTGGCCTCCTCCACAGCAAAAGCACATTCTCTTCCTCTTTAGCACGTGGCTCTTGGGTGACCCTAATAGTGATTCAGCTCCTGCGTCCTCCTTAATCAGGGGAGGGGCATTAGGTCCATCACGCCTGCCACTTGTCTTTTGTGATCCCAAATTATAATTCATTGCCCATGATTTCATCTGCGGCAGCAGAACTGATCCTCGCTGCGTATCTGACCCGTCACTGGTCATGTCCAATATCATTGATTTAGACGTTGACCCTAATATCTATCAGGGCTTCTTCACCTTGATGGTTTGTTTGGATTTATAAATTGATTATTTTGATAGTTTTAGTCGTGCTAATAAACTTTTCTCATGGAGTGAAAGCAGGGTCACTGTAATTCCATTAGCAAGCCCACGTCTAATGGACCTCGTTGAGTCCTGTGCAACCGGCAGTATCCAATGATATATGGTTACTGAGAAGCTGTGAGCTTGAATTCTGATTTATAATAATTTTATAGTCTGTTATTTGCAGACTTTGTAATGTTCCGGCAGTTAAACACAAATCCATAATCTACAGCAGGAGGATTTAGCATTTCTAACCTCCCCAGTGTGGGACAGGACGGTTGCTGGAGTCGCTGGCCTCAGACCTGGGTAGGTCTCCACTGGGGACGAGTCTGCGACTTTCACTTAGGTGTAAGCCCGTTCAAGTCAACGACAAGGGCAGGTGTCATACACCGCCAACCAGTGTCTTTTCTTCCTCCGTCCTTCTCCAGAAGTTCTCTTGACCATTTGCTTCGTGGATGATTCATTGAACCCAGTGGAGTCTCAGAGAGAGGCTCCGAGCACTGAGGGAAAAGTGAGTTACCGTCCCATCGTCCGCATCGTCTCCTGCAGTAATGCCTCTGCACCTGCTCGCTTCCTGGTTCTTCAAGACTGTCCGCTTTGAACATGGACAGGTTTTCAGTTTGCCTTTGGCTTGCATAAACTGTCTCGAGCTTTACTTCACGAACGTTTATTAACCATGAAGCTTCTGGGTGTTCACGAGGACACAAAGACTTAGAAATGAAACCCCTGCCCTTGAGGAGCTCCCAGTTGAGTCAGTAAGTAACACATAAGGAAATGGTTTAGATTTGTTGAGGGCCACAGCCGAGTCGGGATGACGCATGGCATTTTTGCCAGAAGTAGTGGTTGAGAGGTGACGCCAGCTAGTTCTCGCGGAGTTCCCCTTGAGTTCCAGTTGAGCTCTCGCGGGGATTCCTGGAGAGTTCCCATTGGTTGGGGAAGTGCCGGAGGAGGGATATTTCCGGCTGCTGGTTCCTGGTCGAGCCTCGTGTGGTTCGGGAGAGTTCCCGGGGAGCGTGTGTGGAGTGTGCTGGTGGAGTTCAGAAATAAAGTTTGTTCCTGCTTCGGTGGCTCGTGATTTGTGCCCAGCCAGACTGCGGCATAGATTCATGTGTAGTGAGTCAAGAGTGGGTTCCACTGTAAATAAGTATGGCTGAATAAAACAGAAATTATTCAGCAGTCCAAGGCTGACATAGTGGATCTGCCACTCGTACTTCTCCTAGTTCACCACTCCCTAGTTCATCACTCCCTTAGCCTCATGTTCCAAAAGAGTTGCCAAACCTTCAGTAATCATAGCAGAATGGAAGAAAGACTGTGAACAAGTATGAAGGGCATCCACAGCTATCTTTTCATAAAATCTGTTAGCGGATACCTCTGGTTGTATTTCCCCGACCAAAACAAACTTATGACCACATTTGCAAAATGTAACCTTTCTAATGGACAGCCACTGGCCCAGATAAAAATGAGGGATTCTATTTCTATAAAAGACAAAAAAAAAAATAGACAATGGGACACAACTCTTGGATGGAACCATACAAAATTGCTGATATTTGGCTTGTCTACAGAAGAGTGAGTTTCACACAGCTCACTCTAAGAATGATCACAGCCCACTGCAGGATGAGGTTTTCTGAGGGAGCTGCCCGGAGCTCCGAGAGGCTCCTGACTGGGCACCAGGGGAGCCCCATTCCTAGACCGAGAGGCAGCAGGCACGCCAGCACAGGGACAGATTGCTCGACTGTGGCAGTTTGAGGGACCTTAAGCACTTGCTCTTCCTGAGGTTTGCAATGCATGGAAAGAAATGGTTGGAAAGATCAGTGGAACCAGCCCTAGAAGTTTCTAAATGCCCAGCACAAGGCTGGGACTTGGTCCTGTAATAAAAAAAGATGCAACAAATTTATATTTATTATTTAATATACTTTAAAAGATAAGTGAAGTCTGCATTTTAACTTTATGTTAACTTCCAGCAAGTTTCTTTTAAAACATCTGTAAATGGAGCATCGACTTACAGGTGAGGCTGTGCTAGCTGGTCTTATTTCCAGCCTGTTTCCCTACCCCATTTTAGCAGAGAAGGTTTGTACAGAAAGGAATGGCCACTAACCCTTTTCTTCCTCAGCTACCAGTAGGATCTTCTGACCAACAGGGAGCAGTCCTTGCCGGCACTCCTCAGGCTGGTGAGGATTTTCCCCCATGCCCAGCTCCAGTGGCTGGAGGAGTCAGGGAGGCTGCATGGAGGCCCACATGGAGGCCCACATGAATGCCTGAGAGCCAGTGCCACATCAGGCAGCATGAAGGCTCAGACCTCAACTAGGGCAACCTGCCAGCCCCAGGCGGTCACACAGCCAGGCTTAACCTCTCGGCTTGTCTGAGCACTGTCTGCCCTTCCACCTATTTATTGCACGTTGAACTCTGTCCATCCCCCCAAAAAAGGGACTCCACTCAAGGAGATGTGCTGGGCCTTAGATTCAGCTCTATCTGCAGCTCCCAGAAGAGCACTTGGCTCCTGGCAACCATGGCAACACCCCTCACTGGGAGGCTTGTTCCCTGTGTTTCCTAGTCAGTTCCTCTCGCCGGTGGAGGAAGGTCCTGCTAACTGAGTCAGAGCCCTCCCAATGGATCGCAGGAACCCTGGGCTGTGTGGTGTCTGGACACTCGTCCTTGACTCTCCCAACAGTTGTGTCCATTTCTGTTTACAGCACCTGAAATTGCACAGCCACAACTAGGTCCCTCCAGTGCAACCCCTCTGCTCCCTCTCTGTCATCTCCCCACCCTCCCCTCCCTCCTCACACCACCTTTCCATGTCCATATATTTTTTTTGATACTGGGGATTGAACTCAAGGACACTCAACCACTGAACCCCATCCCAGCCCTGTTTTGTATTTTGTTTAGAGACAGAGTCTCACTGAGTTGCTTAGTGCCTCACCTTTGCGAAGGCTGGCTTTGAACTCGTGATCCTCCTGCCTCAGCCTCCTGAGCCACTGGGATGACAGGCATGTGGCCTGTGTCCACAACTTCTGTTGCTCTTTGCCCAACAGTTGGCTGCCCCTTGTTACATTTATCACCTTTTCTGCTGCTGGTTTGAGTCCAGCTCCTGGGCTACGCTCTAAGCTCTCGGCCCCGTCTGGTTTCCCCGTGCTGTCCCCAGGGACCTGGCAGGAGTGGCACACAGTGGAAGGAACTGAAAGACAAGGAGCTGCGCGTGTGGGGCCGGCTCTACCCCAGGATCCAACGTCCAAGACCAGGTGGTGACGCTCAGGAATTCTTTGGTAGAATGGCCTCCTGGGCTGGTTTTTATTTGGGAAATCATTCGCTTTGCCATGAGAATTCAGGGCGAAGGAAGGAGAAGAGGACAGAAGGACCCTGAGGTGCGAAGGCAGCCCCCAGCTGCCCCTCAACGTTTTCCTCTGCAAATGTGACCGCTTGGCCACCGGTAACCCAGGGGTCTCGTGGACATGCCACTTTCCTTCTGGAAGCGTTGACAGCAGCAGCTTCAGCGGGAGGACACCCCCAAGGTGAGCAAGAAGCCGGGGAGGCTCAGGGAGTCAGTGTGCTCGTGGGTCTAACCCGGGGCCTGTGTCAACAGAACCCGCGGTTCACAGGCCTATGTATCTTTAATATCCAAGACCACAGGAAGTGTCTCGTGCGGCTGTTACCAGTGATACCGCCATGCACGCCCTCTGGCTCCTTCTAAAGTCCATGTCTTTTAACCCCTGATGTAAAGGACAGTGGTCTAATTGCCAAGGCAGAATGGTCTAGTTAATCAGGAATTAATCAGTCAGGAAAAGAGGTAAGCAAGGCACTACTTGGCACTCACAATGCCAAGGATCAGGTCTTCCAAAGAGCCCTGTTCCTCAGCCCCAGAGGTAGGGGACACAGGCCATAGGCAGCTGGGGACACCCAGTCTGCAACGTGAAGGGGACGCAGGGACACGGCGGGTCCATTGGAGTCTATTTACCTGGAGGTACAGACCTGAAGGCACAACTGAATTCTTCACTTACAAGCACCCAGTGTCCACTGTGGGTGGGACACCTGCGGAGGCTGAGAGGGGCATTCCTCAGGTTAGTGAGCAAGGGCTGGGGGTCAGAGGTGAACAGGAATGCTTCTTGCTGCCCGGAGCAGTGAGGACAGGAGGAGGACCCCAGGACGTGTGAGCGGGCACATGAGTTTCCATACACAAGCCCTGGTAGCTACTCAGGGGGCGGGAAACGCTCAGGCAGCAGTCGATGCTGGTCCACAAATGACTGGCTGGGTGGGAGCTGCTTGTGGCATGTCCCTTACTCAACGTGTGGACACTCAGCTGCCTCGTTCTCCTGGGCAAGAGTAAAATAGCCCACATTCAACACTTTCTCCATAACGAGTCTCCTTTGCAGTTAAAATGCACACTGAGGTCACAGCTGCGTCTACACGGGGCGTCTGCAGTAGGCTTTGGTCCGCCAAACAGTCCACCCGCTACAGTGTGTGCCCCAAAGCCATCAGTGGTCAGTTTCCGTCCTTCAGAACGCAGCGGGAAACAACCCATCCCAGGACCATCAGCCTCTGCTCGCCTCTGGGGAGCATCCAGATGCCTCAGAGCTTCAAAAGGGACATCCCAGAACAGAACCCCGCTGCCCCTACAGGTCAGTCTCCTCCTGCCCCTCACACACTCCCTGCTTCAGCCAGCCTCCGGCCTCCAAGCACAATTTCCACATTTCCATAATCCACGCCCTTTCTCAGGCCTGTTCCAACCCCACCTTCCACGAGGAATCAATTTCTGCACGTCCTCCCTCCTTGAACAAACCATGCCCATGACGTCCCCCTCCTCTGGATTCCCACGGCAGCCATCATCTAAATAATTTATTCCTCAGTTAATCATGTATGTACTGCATTAAGATAATTGTCTGCCTGGCTGGGAGCTCATCTCTAACTGCACGTGATCATGCCCTGCTCTCCTGTTGGAGCCGGAGCTCCTTGAGGCACATCTGATGTGCACCCTGGAATCTGTGAGAGAGGGCAGTTCACAACACGGGCATGGCTCAGCCCTGTGATCTCTTCCAGGTCTAAGGCCCGAGGAGGCTGCCTTTGCTCCAGGCCCGGGGAGGCGCACATTCTCCTGTGCCTCCTTTCTGGTCCTCTTTCTGGCAAGTGTTGGCCGTAGTAACAGACTCGCCTGGAGAGGCTGCATCCTCAGTGATGAGTGCAGACGCAGATTTCTTGGCCGAAGCCGAGATGCGCATGACGGTGATGGAAAGGCCATATGTTGGGGAAATACACCAAGCGATTGTTTTCCTTTGTTTTCCTTCTGAACCTTTATTTAAAGGTCTCTTCAAAAAGATAAATGTTGTTACTCACTCGCTTTGTATTTCAAATTGCTTGAGGTTTTATTGTCTTCCTCTGCCTGTGTGGTCTTTTTACACCAGTCCCAGGGCGTTGAACAACAGGGGCTACCATGCTGCCAAGAGTACGCCAGGGCTGGAACCGATTCTGTTTTCTCTCTTCCAGATGAGAAGGCCAGGGAGGGGAGGGGACTGCAGACAGCGGGCAGGTCAAGGCTGCCTTGCCTTCTGGGTGAATCTTTGGGTTGGAGTGAGAGGGGCTTTCCTTGCCTCTGCTCCCCAACTCCCAGGGATGGGGCAATGGTGTGTATTTGCTAGGTGTCCAACACAGAGCTCCCAGGAAGGATTTCAGAAGGACCCCCAGGTCTCGGCTGGCCGTCCCTCAACCCTCTTATTGTGCAGAGAGGCATGCCTTCCTCCACACGGTGAGGTCTCATGGACCCTTGCCTGACCCACCCTGTGGTGGTCAACCGCGTGAGCTCCAAGGGCAGCTGGGGAAGCACAGACCCTCCAAGGGGCCATCCTTTTATCAGTGCCCTGAGGTCAGTCTCCCTGGGCAGCTTTGATCGTTTCCCCAAGAAAGTGTGACTTCCCAAGTGTGACTTTTTATTGTGCCTACTAATTACACAGAACGGTGGGTTTCACATGGCACACTTTACGTATGTCAGTATACAACTGGATCAACTTCACTCCCCAGCACCTCCCCACTCTCCCCTCTTCCCTCCCCTGAACCCCATTTTTTTTCATCAGCCTTTTCCCTGTTGTGACCAAAAGACCCAACGAGAGCAATGTTAAAGAGGAGAAGTTCATGTGGGGCTCACAGTTTCAGAGGTCTCAGTGCATAGATGGCAGGTTCCATTCCTCGGGGCGGCAGGTGAGGCAGATGGCAGATAGTGTGGTGCGGGAAGCAGTTTCAGCTCACATGATGAGCACAGGGAGACTCCACTATCCAGATACTGAATATACCCCAAAGGCACAGCCCTGATGCCCACCTCCTCCAGCCAGACCCCACCTGCCTTCAATCACTGTCCAGTTAATCCCATGGGGGCGGGGGGGTGGTTAACTCACTGATTGGCTTAAGGCTGTCATAACCCCATCGTTTTACCTCGGAATGTTCTTGCATTGTCTCACACACGAGCTTTTGGGGACACCTCACATCCAAACCATCACACCCTTCCTCTATTCTTCTGGTCTCCCTTCTAATTTCATGGAATTTTTGTTTTGTTTTGCTGGTTTTTCCTTCTTGCTTCTACATATGAGAAAAAATATATAATACTTTTCTTTTGCATCTGAATTATTTTGCTCAAAATTATGGTCTCCACAAATTTTTATTGCACGCACGTCAGAGAGAGCACTAATCTCTGGGATATATAAAGAACTCAAAAATCTTAACACCAAAAAAATGAATAACCCAATCAATAAATGGCCAAGGAACTGAACAGACACTTTTCAGAAGAGGATATACAATCAATCAACAAATATATGGAAAAATGTTCAACATCTCTAGCAATTAGAGAAATGCAAATCAAAACTACTATATGAGTTCATCTTACTCCAGTCAGAATGGCAGCTATTGAGAATACAAACAACAATAAATGTTGGTGAGGATGTGGGGAAAAGGCACACTCATACACTGCTGGGGGGACTGCAAATTGGTGCAGCCAATCTGGAAAGCAGTGTGGAGATTGCTTGGAAAACTGGGAATGGAGCCAGCATTTGACCCAGTTATCCCACCCCTCCGTCTATACCCAAAGGACTTAAAAACAGCCTACTACAGGGACACAGCCACATCAATGTTTATAGCAGCACAATTCACAATAGCTAAACTGTGGAACCAACGTAGATGCCCTTCAATAGATGAGTGGATAAAGAAACTGTGGTACATGTACACAATGGAATATTACTCAGCAATAAAAGAGAATAAAATCATGGCATTTGCAGGTAAATGGATGGAGTTGAAGAATATACTAAGTGAAGTAAGCCAATTCCAAAAAACCAAATGCCAGATATTTTCTTTGATATAAGGATGCTGATTCATAATGGGGGTCGGGGGAGCATGGGAGGAAAAGATGAAAAGATAGGGCAAAGGGGAGGGAGGGGAAGTGAGGGGAGCATGGGATTAGGAAAGACGGTGGAATGAGATGGACATCATTACCCTAAGTACATGTATGAAAACATGAATGGTGTGACTCTACTTTGTGTACTACCAGACACATGAAAAATTGTTCTCTACTAGTATGATATGAGTTGAATTGCATTCTGCTGTCATATATAAAAAATCAGAATAAATAAAATAAAAAAATTAAAAAAATTTTATGGTTTCCAGTTCCATCCATTTTCCTGAAAATGCCATAATTTTATCCTCCTTTATCATAAAATGAAACTACACTGTGTTGATATACCACTTCCCTTTATCCATTTACCTGTTAATGGACACCTACTGAGTCCATACATTGAACTGAGCTGCTATAAACATGGTATGCACACATCTCTAAAATAGTCTGACTTCTATGATTTGGGATAAAAACCAAGGAGTGGAATGTCTGTATCATATGTAGATCTGTGTTTAGCTTTTGGAGACCTTCCACGAGTATTTCCATGCAATTTCCATGGTAGCTGCACTAACCTGCCAACAGTGGATGAGAGCCTCTTCTCCCTGACCCAACCTTTGTTGTTATTTGTGTTCTTGGTTACTCCCATTCTAACTGCAGGGAGACAGAATCTCAACAAAGTTTTGATTTGTGTCTCCCCGGACATTTTTTCATGTAGTTTTTGACAATTGGTATTTCTTCTTTTGAGAAGTATCTGTTTGATTCTTCTGACCATTTGTTGGCTGGGTTATTTCTGTTTTTAATATTGAGTTTTTTGAGTTCTTTCTATATTCTGGATATTAGAGCTCCTTCAAAAGAGTAGCTGGCAGAGATTGTCTCCAGCTCTGCAGGTTGTCTCTGTGGTCTGTTAACTCTTTCCTCTGCTGTGCAGAAGCTTTTTAATTTGATGCCATCCACTTATTTATTTCCTGAGCTACAGGGTTCGCAGGAAGTTGTTGCCTGGTCCTTTATGTTGAAGTTTCCTTTATTTTTCCTTCTAGCAGTTCTAAGTCTCTGGTCTTATATTTAGGTATTTGGTCCATTTTGAACCTACTTTTGTGCGGGGTGAGAAATAAGGATCTAGTCTCATTCTTCTGCATTCAAGTATCTAGTTGTTCCCAGCACCACTTGTGAAAACGGCTGTCTTGTCTCCGATGTATGTTTTGGGACCCTTTGCCAAGGATCAGATGACTGTGCCGTGTGAGCTTGTCTGTGTCTCTATCCCATGCAGATAGCATGCTGGAGACATGGCCATACGTGACTTCAGTTGAGCTGCAGAGCCACGGTAATTAAAGCATAGGGCATCCGCATCAAAAAAGACATAGAGGCCAGTGGCACAGGACACAGAGCAAACCCCACTCGCCTCTGTGTTGCAGACCTTCCCAGCAGCCTGTGCAGTCAGTGCCAAGGATGCCAGTGGTGCAACCTGCTCCTGCAAACATCAAAACAATATTTTCTTCTTCTTTTTTTGGATCCGCTTGGTTTGATTACGTAACTCAGCACCTGAAAACACTTTCTCCATGTGTCTGTTCCTCCAATTCAAGTCCTTCAGCGTCTCCATGAGCCCCTCCATGAGTGAATGAGAGGACCGCTCGTGGCCTGACACCCACGGCCCTTCTCTGTCTGGGAAAGAGGAATGTGGAAAGGAGACCATGGCCCGTCCACACCTCTGCACCTACAGAACGCAAAGTAGTGTCTGGCAACTCCCGAAAGCTTCCCCTCTAAGGTGCTGTGTTTATGAAAAGGAAGATCCATTAACACTAAAATAATTGTGAATGTAGCTTGTCTTGCTTGACTGTAATTGTATGTGATCAATACATTTCTGGGAAAAAATCAATTCATTAGAAACTGTAATCGCTTCCTATTGATTCCACACGGAGGAATCTTGACCATGAGGAGAGGGTCAAACATATCTGTGGGCACTAGGAGGGTCCTGGAAAGACCTTCTGGGGTGTGTCCTCTGCTGAAATCTTGCCACAAGGGCAGCAACCAGGTGACAGGTGGCCCCAAAGCAGAGCTCTGTGCAGCAGGAAACGGCCAGTGGGCCCTGTGTGCTACACCAGACTGCAGACAGAGTTGAGGTTCTGAAACCAGAGTCCCCAGCTTACCTTCCAAAGGCCTCCCGCCCCCCGGGCTGAGATGACGTCTGTGGAAGCAAATGGTGCAGCACAGCAAGTAAAACCTCGCAATCACCCAAAGACACCTTGGGCAGGTTTTCCCCAAGAGAGGAGATCCTGGAGACAGAGAAATTAAATTAATTTTGTCTTTTGTGGATGAGCATGCGGGGGAGGGGGGGTGCAGCCCTTCTGCACACAGAGCAGCCTCTGGGGACCCAGGGATACAGAGGTGGCAGGAGCAGGACTGGCCCCTGGCAGAGGCAGGGGAGTGGTATTGCAGGGCCTGGAGCCCCTGGGTGTGTCTATCCCTGCCTGGAGGGAGCCCACTTTCTAAAGCAGGGCCACCTACTGAGTGGACCTTTACCTACATCTGGGGACAGTGAGCTGGCCGGTGCCAGACGTCCCTAAAGGGAAGCACAGAATATATACTGTGTCACTATCTCTGCTGTCACCTGTTTGTCTGCCTGAGCTAAGAAAAAGAATTGTCCCCAGTCTGGACAACCTCACTAAGCCTGTTGGCCCCTGACCAGCCAGCACCCTGGCTCACGCTGGCTGCCACAAACCACTGTGCCCACAGAAGTATGCCTGAGCCCTGCAAGCTCTGCCTCACAGCTGGGCCCCAGGACCACCAGGCCCCAGCCCCACAGCCCTCAGTACACCAGACCCCGACACCACAGCCCTCGGCACACCAGGCCCAGCCCTGGCCCCACAGCTCTCTGCACACGAGGCCCCAGGACCCCACAGCCCTTTCCACACCAGGCCCCAGGCCACACAGCCCTCCACACACCAGGCCCCAACCCTGGCCCCACAGCCCTCCACACACCAGGCCCCAAACATGGCCACACAGCCCTCCACACACCAGGCCCAGCCCTGGCCCCATAGCCCTCCACACACCAGGCCCAGCCCTGGCCCCACAGCCCTCCACACACCAGGCCCCTGGCCCCACAGCCCTCCGCACACCAGGCCCAGCCCTGGCCCCACAGCTGTTCCTACCCTCTTGCTTCCTAACCCTAGCCCTTTGCCTCTGGTCCTGTGCTCTCCCTCCTCGTCTAGTTCCCGGGGCACCTGGAGGAAGGCCACCCTCCTTCTGTAGCTCACAGGCCTCGTCTGGGGAGCCTCTAGACTCTTGTTTCAGTTTCCTGGAGACCCAAAGTGCCATCGACTGGGCAGCTTCTAGATGCCAGAGATCTGCCATCCAGCAGTGGGCAGGCCACCTCCCTCCCAGGCCTCCTCATTTCTCCCAGCTGGTGGCCTTGCTCATGGTCCTGCACGCCCCTGGCTTCTGGACACACCACTCCAGCCTCAGCCCCTCTTCTCCCCTCTCCAGTGCCCAGTTTCCCTTTTACACAGTGCCCTGCAGTCCTCTGGCCACACTGGGCCCTGGAAATGCCCACTACCTTCTCCACCTCCGTGGTACCCTGCAGGCTGCTGTCCTGGCCACCTCCTCGCCCCTCTTTGTCCAACTCAAATGGCACTGCACAGGTCCTTGTGTTTTATTAATTGAGGGTTTTCCTGTTGTTTTCTCTCCTTCCCCACCTGGAATAGCTTCTCCATGGAGCAGACACTCTGTGGGGCTCTGTGTTACAAGGTGTGGCCTGCAGGTGAGGGGCTCCTTCATTTGGTTTGGGGGTCAATCCACGGTCAACCACTGCATCATGGTTGGCCCGGCAGAGAAGAAGCAGGCTGCAGTGCAGGCCACCCTCGTTGGCACAGGAACGTCTCACGCTTCCTGGTTGCCTGGGTGCTCTCTCTGCACCAGGGGCCTCTGGGGAGCCTGTTCAGACATCTCCCACCACCCAGGAAACTTCACCACCGTGGATACAGTGTGTGTGTGTGTGTGTACACCGTGGTCATTCAACAGGCCACAGACTACGGCATAATCCAAGGGCGTTGCCTCCTGCCAAGAATCATCAGCCTCCTCGGGACAAAATCTCCACTTTGGGGAAAGTGCACTGAACACAAGGAGCAAGCTCCCCATTCTGTGCTTGAGAAAAGGGGCATAAGGTTCGACGTGTCTCGGAAACTCACTTTCCTCTGTCCAGGGAGGAGTCCTGACCATGACCTTCTGACCCACAGCTTTGTGACACCCCTGCATGCCCTCCAGTGCCCAGTGCCTCCCTCCCCTAGGGACAGAGGGTTCCGAGTGCTGGCTGCCTGACCGCGGTGCTGTCCGGACTCTGGCTGGGACTGAACAGGGACACAGAGGACAGGCAGACAGGCTGAACGGGTGCCCAGGACAGGTGACTCCTATATAGCATGCTGGGAAGGAAATTCACCGTGCGACACATTGATCAAAGAATAATTAAGTACCTTGGAAGTCGTGAGCTAGTGAGTAAATACACATTATTTTTTACACAGACACCCACAGAGTCCCCGCACCTCAGAGGGGAAACTTCCTGGCTTTCTTTTTGCCAAAGAAAGCAGGTCCTGCTCAGTGGTCTGCATGACGAAGCCAGCCTGGCCGGACAGTGTCCTCCTGCCCGCCCAGCTACCCGTGCTCAGCTGATGTGATGCTCCGCTCTGGGCTTGGCACCAGTGTTCACTCGTGGACAGATGCCAGGCCAGCAGATGGCCGTAACCACAAGCATATGTCCAGTAGCAGGTATGCGCACTGCACGCGATCATTAATCAGAATCGTCGGACTTTTGTGGGTCACAGTCGTGGCTCTCACAGCCCATCCTCACGTGAGGGTGACGGGATGCACCACCTTGACCTGTGCCCACGCTGCCTCAGCTCCAGGGGCCAGGCGGAGCCCCTCCCAGCTGTGGAAGCCCTCCCAGTCTGTGGCTCCCAGTCTGTGGCTCAGACACGCCCGGCGTGGTGAGGAGGTTCCTCCTGGGACCACTCTTCCCAGCAGACACCTACAGCTCGGGGTGGACACTGCTGCTCTGCCCCTTCCTGGCCACTTCCATGCCCCATGGCCTCGTCCTCCCATGGAGGTGCTCTTTCTGGGCACCCCAGGCACTCCCACAGGCTGCACCCAATCCCACGTAGCCTGGGACACCCCTCACTCTTCCTCGCCACCAGCGAGTCTTGTATTTTGAATCCTCCTGTCATGAAAACAAACTGGCCCAAATGGCAGGTTCCCTTCCTCGGTTGGCCCTGCTCATTCCAGGGGCACTTCGGCTGCTCTGCATGGACACTGACGAGATCACCAAATCCCAGCAAGACACCTGAGCATCGGGCTCTCCTCCTTTGACTGCGGCAAACCCAGCCCCCAGGGAGTCCCCACCCCAGCGCTTGTTCAGGAGAAAGAAGACAGAGTCCTGGCTGACCTCGCAGGCCGGAGCAGAGTGCAGACCCCTCACTGACCCGTGACCCTCAGCAGTGTCTCTTTCCAGCACTGGGCACAGAGCTGGGCACGTAGAGGCTGCCCGGTAAACGTTTTCTGGATAAATGAAGGGGTAAAACTCTCAAAGCTACCTGGGTGTCCCTTAGAGTACTCAGGGTGACAGTTTCTACTTGTGTACAAAACCCAGAAATGGACCAGGGGTGAGGACCATGCCTCATCAGTGGACTTTCCCACCACTCAATATGAGACCAATGGCTTTAGAGTTTGACTCCATCGTGTCTCCACAGCTGAACGCTGGGCATCACAAGCCAGGCTGGGCTTAAAGAGCAAGGAATTCTGGAGGAACCCACACGTGGGACTCCCTGGGGGAGTGCACAGCCACGGCCTGAGTCGCAGGATGAGGCTGCTGGGCTGGGAGCTGGGGTCGGTAGGACCCTGCTTTCCGTCTTCTGATGCGCGATCTCCCTGGAGGAAGAGTGGAAGGGTCATGTCTTGGTTCAGAGCACCACTGGGGCAGAGGAGGCCTGAGCCGGACTGCAGCACAAAGGCTGGCACATGGGGAGACGGTGACAACGGTCTTAGCAGGACGAGCCTGCACCAGGGCACGGCACCTCTGGGACAGAAAACAGCTACAGTTGAGTGGAAAGGAGCAAAGGGACAGATGGATGATGCTCATTAAGTTCTTGGACAGCAGAACATGGAGCAAAGGAAAATGCTGGAGAAATTCCAAAGATTGCAGCCATCAACGAGCACGGGCTCTGGGCCACACTCTGCACGCAGTCCCCGTTCCTCTCTCTGCTCCCGTGTCCCCTTGAGGACTCCTACTCAATGGGTCTTTCCCTGGCCCTTGGAGCCATGAGGACTTTCCCTCCCCACAGGGGCCTGACCACAGGCAGTGGGGCCCTGTGGGGGGAACGAACTCTCTTTCCCTCCACTGCTCAGCTCCTTCCCACATCTCTGCAGCTTGGGGTTGGGGACCAGAGCTTCTCAGGCCACAGGTTCCTGTGGACACCACTCATGCTGGCTTTTGCAGCTTTTATGCATAGCAAATGGTGTGGCTGTGTACAATAAAACCTGTGTGCACAGTGGGTGGCTGGCACAGGGAACCACAGTGTGCCAACTCTTGTCGGCATTGAAACAAAAACGCCCTGGTGCAGAGCTCACATCCTGAGGCACACCTGAGCAGCCCCGCGTGCGCGTACGCACATGCTTTCCAAAACAGGAGTCTAGAGAAGGATTCTAAGGCACAGGTTCACATTCTGAGGAGCAGGATGTCCTTGAATCCTTCCGTAGTACAAGCAGAATTCTATGTCACTATGGTTTTTTAGGGACTTAATCCGTAATTTCCAGGAGACTCCTGAAGAGTAAAAATATATGTAAGTACTAAAAACCACTCCTTTAAAAGTAAAAATCCGTCCCCAAATGGGCCATTTCACATTCTTTCCCACAATGAATGTCCCAGTCACTATAAAGCTCTAGATGGGTATGCTACTCCCCCTCCACCGTACTAGCATTTTCTAGTCCACTGGGTGCTCCCAGTCACATCCTGGGTCCCAAAACCTTCAAGGAAAGCAGACAAGAGGAGCCTCCCTCGCAGCCCCACAGTCCTCCCCGTTCAGCTCACCTGTGGACCAGACCCCGGCAGGGAGGCCAGGGCGTTCCCAGGAGGATCTGTTCTGCAGCACAGGCCAAGCAGGAAATAAAATGAGATTATTCGTAAATAGGGGAATGTTCTTAGAAATTCCTTTTTACTATTGTTTTGCTTTTAAGTGAACATGCCAAAAACCACACCTTATAACTCTGGGAAATTCATTTTTCCCAGCTCTGTGCAAAAGTTTCTATATCCCAAACCAGACCATACAGATACCGGGCCATTACGCACTTTCAGAAAGTTTAGAAGAGTAGCATTGTCACCTGGTCACCCCAGTGGGAAAAACAAAACAAAACCCAGGGCTGTGTGAGCACCAAGGAGACTCAGAGGTGAAGAGAAAAGTCAGGCCCATAGGAGAAGTAAAGGTCTTCAAGAAAAAATCTCTGCATATACATGCATACACACATAATATGTCAATTAAAAGCAATGTGCATTTTCGTTTGACATAGAAGAAAGAGTGGAAAAGTTATATTTCCAAATATTATAAAACTTTTAAGAGATTAACAAAGCCAAAATAACCAATCCAATATTGAAGAACCCAGTTGGAGGATTGGAATTTTCCAAACTCAGATCTATCCTATTACTCTACTTTAATCAAGACAGCAGACTATTGGCAAAAGAACAGAGACATGGATTGGTGGAACAGACAGTCAGCCCAGAAGGAGATTCACTCAAGTCGAGCCAGCTGATCCTCCAGGAGGCAGAGCAAGTCCACACAGAGAGGAAAGTCAGCCGAGGGGCTGGACAGCTGGACGGCACATCCCAAACTTGAATCTAGACCCCGCTCATGAAAACCAGCTCCAAATGGATCACAGGCCTAGATGTGAATTGCAAAACCATAGCACTCCTGGCCCATAACAGAAGAAAACCCAGGTGACTTTGACCTTGGACACACCACCAAAGACCTGGCCCATGAACGAGAGAACCAGTGAGAGGCGATTCATCAAAATGAGAACTTCGTCTCTGGGAAAGAAAAGTCCAGAGGGGGAGAAAAACACAAACTGTTGGAAAATATTCACAAATGACGTGTCTGGTAAAGGACTGCAATGCAAACACACAAAGAACTCTTAAATCCAACAACAAGAAAACAAAAAACCCAACTTTAAAAAATGGGCAAAAGAGCTCAAGAAATACAAGAAGATATACAGATGGCAAATAAGTTTATGAAAAGATGCTCAGTGTCCTATCTCATTAGGGAATTGAAATTTTTTTGAAATAAAAACGTAGACTTCGGGTGATGACGACCTATATAACTCACGTTTATCACTTGAAACAAATGGACCTTTCTGGTGCAGGTTGGGGATGGCGGGTTCTTAGGGTTCTCTAGAGAAACAGAACCATTAGTATATGATAGAGATAAATTGGTTTCAAGAAATCGGGTCCTGTGTTTTGGGAGCCTGCAGGTCATGAGCTGAAGGTACATCAGCAAGCGCAGACCCAGGAAGGCTGATGGGTAACTGGCAGCCCAAGGCCAGCAGGCCCAAGACCCAGAAGGAGCAGACATTTTTGACCCACCGGGAAGGCAGGGGAGGCCACGTCCCTGCTCAGGGAAGTGAGCAAGGAAGCTCCTTCTGGGACACTCAGCTGGTGGCTTCTGTCCTTCCCCTGATCCCAAGGGCCCACCTGCCCTCAGGAGGGCAGTCTGCTCTGCCCAATCGGCTGATTGACACAGTCACCGCATCCAGAAACACCGTCACAGACACACCCAGGATAACCTCTGATCAGATGTGTGCGGGCCCCATGGCCCAGCGAAGCCAGGGCACACAGCCACCCCAGCTGGGTTCCCTGTGAGGCAGACAGGGGCTGTGGGGGAACTCTGTGGACCTTCTCCCCAACTTTTCTGTGAATGTGAGCAACTGCTCTAAAAGAATAAAACTTGTAAAGTCTGTATTGTTTTAAAAAGCTTAACTGCTCAAAGAAGTAACCTGTGAAAGAGGAATGAATCTGACAGAAGTAAATCTCAGGTGGGTGGCATTGATGAGCTCCCCAGAGCAGGCGTCAACCCACTCCCATCTCATGGTGGTCATCATAAGGAAGCAAGTTCAATTTCTCCAAGGACTGTTCAGTATCTTCCATGAGGATTCCTGGGCACAGCTAAAGGCAGTGAGTGAAATCTTTAGTCAGAGGAACCCAGACACCTTCAGTCCACAGCACAGGACAGGTGTCAATCCAGACCTTCAGCACAGAGCACACTCGGACCCGGAGGACACCGTGAAGGACCCCAGACTCATTGGCAGCAATAAGAGAAGGGAGTTTTGTGACTGGAAAGTCAGGCTCATGAACTTCGCCTTTGGAAACCACTGCTCTCAAAGCCAGCCCAGGTCCAGCCAAGGCTCTGGAAGCTCTCGAGAGGAAGCTGGAGTTCAGGGGATGTGACAGTTTGAATTGCATTTCCTGTCATAACCTTGCAGCCACGGTTTTTTTCTCCCAAGCAGGAAATGAATTGTTTCCTTATTGCCAAAGACCTGAGATAAAAGGTTAAGTGTCCCAGAGAGGAATGTCGTCCAGCATGCAGAATTCCCCCGGGAAACACGGACCAAGTACTCAACCTGTGACCACAGGCACAGGGTCTTTCTAGTGAGGAAGAGAAGGGCCACCCCAGCTTTAGCCAAGAGGAAAGTGTCCCTTAGGTGAAGTGACTCTCTAAGAAGGACCCTGAACAGGAGAGTTGATTCCAGCAACTATCCACATGCCTGGAGCCCCAAACGTGGGGACCTGCTCAGCAGAGTGGCAATTTTACCTTCCTCCCAGAAGTGAAATTGGGCTGAGTTGAACCTACGTGTACTCACAACAGCCCTGGAGGGCTGAGGCCTGAGTTCCTGTCCTGTGGGAGCCCTGGAGCACGCAGCCCACGGACCATCTCGGAACACCCAATATCAGAACTGGGGGTCTCTCTTATGATTTGACCTCACGAGCAACTGTGTGAAAACTAGGGTTAAATAAATGCTATGACACTCCACTGCAAGAAAAACTCACGTGAGATTTGGTCACAGGAGCTACATTTAAAGTAAAAATTGCTCATTTTACACAAGAAAAACAGATCTAGACTTTTCCCCTCAAACCACAGTGTTATGCTCCTGCTCTTTTCAAGGTCCTCCCTGTCATCCTTCTGGTCTCCGCTGGCAACACTGCATAAAATTTCCAGAGGTCTTTCTCTTGTTCACTAGTAGAATTGCCTGCTATGGCCATTTTGCAATTTCTCTCCTAATGTCTTAGGAATTTAGCACAATTTCATAGAAGGCATCCTACCTGGTCCTCCCCGACTGCTGAGTTCAAGGACACCCTGAGGATGCCAACCCCCGAGGCCACTGGAGTCCAGCAAGCCAACCCTCCACGTCCATGGGGCTGCATCCTGGGATATGCAGGGCCATTCTTCTGTCACTTCACCAAATTCAAAGGTCTGCTCAAATTACAGCCTTTAGTTTTGTCTTTTTCTCCTACAGCCCATGTTTATCTGTGCCATATACACTGGCTTGTTGTGAAACTAAGTGTCCTTGCTCAGAAAGTTCAAGTACTTACAAATTCTTGTTTTTGAAAATTATCATATTTTAATTCATTAACCTAAAATATGTTAAAGTTTTCTCCTTTGTCTTGAGCTAGTTGTCCATGTCTTTTTAAAATGTCAAAAGTCGCTGGGCACACATGTCTATAATCCCAGGGACTGAATCCCAAGAGACTGAAACAGGAGGACTACAAGTTGGAGGCCAGCCTCCTCAGAAATTTAGTGAAACTCTGTCTCAAAATAAAGATAAAAAACAGAGCTGGGATGTAGCTCAGAGGTACAGATCCCTGGGTTAAATCCTGAATACCACAAAATATATATATATTGTCAAAAGTTCATTGGGAATTTGTTTTATTTAAAATCACTGTCAGATTTTTTTCTATTTCTTACTGACAGGTAGATATTGAAATATACTTGCATTTAATCCTTTGTTATATATTAGCTTGCCACTTATATTTTAATTTGGTTTAGATTATCTTTTGAAATAAGCTACAAACTTATCAACTCAAAAAAAAAAAAAAGCCAGACACTTCTTATAAATTTCCAAGAATATAGACTTGTATCTAACAAAAAGACTAGTTCATAATACTCAGTCACTTTTAGTGACAAAACCGGTAATTGCACACAGGCTTACCTACTTCATGCGGATGAGCAAAAGTTGCAAATATTAACTTGAAGCTAATGAATGGTGAGCATTATAGTTACATTTCACAAATTTATATCAGTGTATTTCCTCCATTCATCCGGGTGGATCTATAGTGACACACTCAACGTGAGCGTGCCCCTGTGTTCCTGCAAGAGGAGTTGGAGCCACACTGGAGCTGTGCATGGGAACTGGCAGCTCTCCTTCTGGGCGAAGGCAGAGATGCGGTGATAGCAATGTTGTAATAGCGTTCTGTGACAGGGTTCACTTGGGACACAGTGTTCTGTTCTTGTCAGTTCCTGTTAATCTAAATGTGACTTTTGCAATGAGGAAGAGAGGCAGCAATCTAAGAAAGCAACTTGTGAGAAAAAAAAAAAAACACACAAAGAAGTAAACATGTGTGGCTTGTGAATGTTGAAGACTCTCACTTCTAAGGAAGTGCTCACCCAATGTTGGAGGGGACCCTGTGACTCCACGTGTGTGTGTGTGTGTGTGTGTAAGCACACACAAGTGTAAGCAAGTATGCATTCCCACATTCATAGAAGATGAACCAGAAAGTGCCCGTGGATTCCACGGGAACTGGCCTGAACTTGGACGCACTGGAATTACATCAAAGGCACCCCAGAGGTTTTGGAGAGGAACCGAGCCAAAGCCTCTGCGTCCAGTTAGGGCGGAATCAACTCTGGGACTGGGTCTGGCGGGCGATCCTGCGAGCCAGAAACTTGATGGACGGTGCTGCTGAGCTAAGCCAGGCTGCAGTTGCGACATAAACGACACGTTCTTTTCCAGTTTCGGGGGAGAGCCAAGCTCAAGCCCAGGATGTCTTCATTTCCCTTCATTCCTCCCTTCCTCTTGAATTTAGAAATAGCAGTGCAGTCGACAGACAAGCAAGAGATTTCTCAATGCCTTCTCCCAGGGCACCCACATACCGCGGGCAGAAGGGTAGGAGCCAGTCCCAGAGTGGCCGCACAGGAGCCCCCCGGGAAGCCTCTCTCCCGCCACTCTCAGGAGTCCTTCCTGGCCGCTGTGGTGGCGCCTGGAGGCAGGTCTCTCTGGAGGGTCGGGGCATGACTAGGAGTGGCCTGGTGTCCCCTGCCAGCGTGGATGCCCACCCAGCTCCTGGAGGGGCTGAGTCAGCGCCCCGCGGCAAGAAGTGCTGTGCCGTGGGCTCCTGGAGGTGCTCTGCTGTTTGTTGTTGGGTTTGAATCTTGGCTCCCCACCCAAAGAGCCAGAGGGACTCTGACCTCTTGGCACTTGCTGGGGTGAATCCAGCCACTTTTGGAAGGAAAAGTCAAGAGACTGAAGGACAACGCCAGGGGCCAGGCCCGGCTCGCACCTGCACTTCTCCAGAGCAGTCAGCGGCCCCAAGGCCTCGTGGGCCAGGCAGGAGGTGCCAGCCAGATGCTAGGGAGAGCTTCCCGGAGGCGCCAGAAGGGAGGCCACGAAGGGCTGTAAGGCAGAGCTCCTCTGGACTTCTCCAAAATCCCCGAAAGGAGAAATGCGCGCCAGCTGCCCCCACATCCTCAGAATCCCTCCTCTTCGGGTTTTTTTTTTTTTTTTTTTTTAACTGTGAAGGTTACAGTCTGTCGGCGAGACTTCTGCTAATCCGGACGACAGGGCAAGAGTGTCATGGGGTTGGCTGCTGGTGACGTTTAAAACACAAAATTTGCCCTGCCCGTGGGTCCCGTCCCTTGTGCAGGCTACAGTTAGGAGGGATCTCACGATGCTCCACACACTCCCTGCAGGGTGACCTGCCTGTCGCCCAGCAAAGCCCTGCCTGGCAGGGTGCCACCCACTGCCCTGGATTCTACGCAGTTCCTGCTTCAGCCTGTCCCTGCCTCCACCTCCGTCCCCCCACTCTCCAGCTTAAGACACACCGGGGAACATGGCTGCCTCTTCCTGCTGGAGTCAGCTGAACCCCAGGAGCCCGGGTCCGCTGGCTGAGCTTGGGACCAGGGCCTGCACTCCAGGCAGACGGGTCAGGATCCAAACACGGACCTTCCTCCGTTCCCGACCCTGAGACTTGCAGCACGTAGGGTTAGGTGCAGAAGGTGATCTTATTTAACTTGAGGGAAGGAGTCTCAGGAGGCTCCGAGGTAGGCACAACCTGTGCGTCTGGTTCATTCTCTCTGACCTTAAACACTATATCCAAGGACTACAGTGCTTCTTTTTATATTGATGTGCATCCAAGTTGGCAGCGTGGCTATGCTCTGCACATAGTGGTATATGTTTGCTTCCTGGGATACACTGGATTAAAAACTGTTCATCTTTATGGATGGGCTCTTGTAAGCTGCAAATTTGGAAATCCTAAAAGCAAAGCTTAGCAGAGCAAACACAGCAGTGCCCTCATGGAGGAACACGTGGGGCTTTGGAACCAGAACCCAGGCTTCAGCCAGGACTTGGGAATATCACTTTAAAACAAAAAGTGTGCGTGTGTGTGTGTGTGTGTGCGTATGTGTGTGTGTCTGTGTGTATGCACGATCAACCTCAAACCCATCTCCAAACTCACACTAGCTCAGTTCTAATTTTGGTAGTCGTGTAAACAGCAGGGGAAAAATATTACCTGTGGGTCAGGTGTTTGTCCCTGGTGAATGTTAATGCAGATAAACATAACCACTTTTGCAACTGGCTCTTGTAATTTCTCAGAACTGCTTAAAATAATGACAGCCATGACTCAGAAATAAGTACTTTTCTCCGGGGCTCACTTTATGAAATGTAATTAGGGTTTTACCTGTTTACCAAGGGCATATTAAAAAGAGTAAAATTCCAGAGAAAGTGGAGGGGAATCTAACAAACATGCATAGCTCTGATTTTCCTAAGTGATCAGTCAGTTTTAGGTATCAAATAGCAACTCTGCTAGTCTCACAGTGAGTACTGTGACCTTGAGCTTGCCAATCATGACTACCATCTACACAGCACAACTTTGGAGAAGAGAATTTTACTACCCCAGAATTAACACAATTCAGTTAAGTAACTAAGCTATTTAATAAAAATACAAGAGACATATACAAATGGTGTGTACATTCCATGGCTTTTACATACCATAATTTGTAGCATGTTATTGTTTTGGGTCTCCAAGCATATGCCAATTTCAATGAAAATAAATTTATAAAATTAAATATAGATATATACACATGTATACACATATACAATATATAACTCAAATCTGAAGGTCAGGGATTTACCAAAGATGTGCAGGAGGAGTCTTATAGAGTAGGAGAAATTATAAATCTTACTATGAACTCCTCTGAAAATAACTAATTTTTAGACATTACCAGTCACTTTCAAGTATTCTCTCTTTTTAAGACAAATGCACATATTCTCACTGCTTACAGGACATGGTGAAGAGCCATCAATTTTTTCTTTTGCAATCTCTGCTTGCAAGTCCCCGAGCAGACCTGGCCTTGCCTCCAGGTGGCTAAGTCTGATAAAACTTAGGTTGCACCTGAGCTCATCAGGACAGGACACGGATGTCAGAAGGGGACCATCCAGCCCAGGTCAGCTTCCCCTAGAGCACTGGCTTTCACAAGAGCCTCCCTCGAGTCTGCACTCTAAATCAGAAAAAAATAGCAGGGTACATTTTGGAAGCTCCTCAATTTCTTGTTTATGTTTTTACTTTTTCCTTGATTGGTTGTTTTGTTCTTTGTTTGTTTGGTTGGAGAACAGTGCTCCATCCAGAGAGCACCCCCTTTTCTCTTAAAATATGATTATTATATGGGTGGCTTAATCCTTCCAAGGTGATGTTCCAGGAAGATGCCAGACCACCAGATCCAATCCGACAGGCAGGATGGCTGCTGCACCTTCTGACCTCAAAGTGAGGTGTCTGGGGCACTGCACTGATCTCAGGAAGGTGGATTTGAACTCTGCCTTCAGAGCTAGCTGAGAGTGAAACCTGTGCTGAGGCTCCAAGCCTCAGTTTCTCCTTCATAAAATGATGGTGGTGATGATGATGGTGGTGGTGGTGATGATGGTGGTGGTGATGATGGTGGTGGTGATGATGATGGTGGTGATGATGATGGTGGTGGTGGTGATGATGGTGGTGATGATGATGGTGGTGGTGATGATGGTGATGATGATGATGGTGGTGGTGATGATGGTGGTGATGATGGTGGTGATGATGATGGTGGTGGTGGTGATGATGGTGGTGATGATGGTGGTGGTGGTGATGATGGTGGTGATGATGATGGTGGTGGTGGTGATGATGGTGGTGATGATGGTGGTNTGATGGTGGTGATGATGACAATAATGACAGCAACAATGATGATGGTGGTATGACAATGGCTAGCTCAGAGGCTTTTATGATATTTAAGTGAATTGCAGATACATTACACTGTGCCTGAGATGCACTTGATATGTGTTAGCGAGTATCATTTTTATGATCTTTGTATTTTTAGTAGAAGTATGACTTAATGAGAGCACCCCTGGGGTGGAAAACCAATTGGGAAAATTTATGACAATTTTACACAAAAACAAGTTAGAAAGAAAGTCAGGCTCCACAGTAGGATTCTGGTGGCACCCACATCCCCCCTACTGGAGCTTGGTGACACAAGATAGAACACAAGAACATTCTGGCCTTTTAGTTTTTGCAATTGCCTCTGACCCCTGTGTGTCGGCGATACCCTCTGCGGCAACCTTAGGGCCCTCCGTGGCGAAGGCTCTCCAGCTTGGCCATCTGTCCTCAGTTCAGGTTGAGCAAAGCTCACCCAGGCCATTCTCAACTGAGTCTTGTTGTTCCTCTGCTTGGAAGGGTTAGGGTTAGGGTTAGGGGTAGGGGTAGGGGTAGAGTTAGGGTTAGGGTTGGAAGTTCTCACTTCTGCAGCAGCCGTCCCCACATTCATGACGGGTAAAAGACTGACGCAGTTAAAGGCGCTAACATTGGTCAAAAATATTATAAATATTTACCCTTTTGTGTTTGTCTTTTAACTTTGTTCCTGCTTTTAGTTTTTAGTTCATTTAAATCCTGAATTTCATTTTTACATGTTTCTGTGGTTTCTTCACCTAGCTGTGGTCTTAGAAATCATCCTCCCCAGGTTAGATAGGTTTAACTTAGATCTTCATTTTTTTTCCTCTTTTGACATTTGATTTTCTATTTTCTCTTTGACATTTGGTTCTTTTAAATTTAGTTTGAAATAAAAATCTAAGTATTTTTGGTTTTGCTTTAGGTTTTGGTTTTACAAATATTATATGATATCTGGGAATTATTTACCAAATTAAACTCAGGCAGCGCACTCCGATGGTACCACCTCCGGTGATCGCATGTATCTACAGATCTTGAGAAGAAACAGTTGCCTGCTGCCTGAACCAATCTGTCCGGGAGCCCTTTCCTGCTGGGTCCCTGCTCTGCAGCTATGGCATGTCATGGCCAACAGCTCAAGGTGCCTTCTGCTGGTTCATGGACATTTCCTGTGGGACCCACAATCCTAACTGCATTGTTTTAAGCAGGTGACTGCCTGCTAAAGGGTGTGGCAAACCCCAAATCTGGCTGAGGGCAAGCGCTGAGTGCCCAGCCTGTAGATATACCTTACTCCTGAAGATCACTGAGAAACTTCAGTTGCATCAGCCCTGGGCCCTGACCATGCTGGGGAAGGGGCCAGCACTGTGGCCTCACCTGCCCAGCTGGATTTCCAAAGTACACAGACTGAGGCACCTGGATCTCATCCTCCGCTGACTTATGTCCAGGCCAGGTCCCATAGTGAGTGTGAAGCACCTGGGGCAACCGCTTGAAGCTCGGTCATACCCAGGCAGCCAGAAGAGCCCCTGCTCTCAGATGGCCACACCCAGGACCCTGAGGATGGGACACTCAAGGAGGACAGACCACGACCCACAGAAGGAAACGGGATCAAGACACCCGAGAAGGAGCGGCACAGTGGATGGAGAGCAGGGGAGCAGGGCTCAGGGTGGCCCCCAGCACTCACCAGTCACCGCAGGAGAAAGGAGAGAAGAAGCCACGGACCCCCACCCTCAGGCCGCAGAGGGCACACCGTCAGCCTGGGGCAGGTCGAAATGCTGCCATCTGAGGACGCAGGGGTCGCCCTGGACTCCCCTGCCAGAGAGGCTTGACCTGAACCAGCCACAGGGAAGCATCGGCAGACCCAGGTTGAAGGACATCCCACCACGCAAGTGACCTGCAGTGCTCAGCCTCGGCCTGGAGGGTCAGAGAACGGTGGACTTCTCCAGGTTGGCGGAGACTGATGTGACGCGGCAGCTAAGTGCCGCTCGCCCTTGGGAGGGGCCCCTTTTGTTTTACAGGGCATTGGGGGCAGACCCGAGTGGAGGGCCTGAGGAGGTGGAGAAGCTGTGCCCGGGTGATTCTCTGACTCTGCCGGCTCACGTTGATCATGCTGTGGAAGAGGTACCCTGAAGCCTTCACGGCTGCTTTGGGGTGCCCACGAGCCCTCCTGGGCTGGTGGGAAATGGGTGAGTTACCCTCAGAGGGTCCAGGGCTTGCAATGTCTCTGCAAGTAGTTTACACTTGTTGGAAAAAAAAAATACCAACTCAGACGTTCTAAAACAGGTTCCTTCATAGATGCAGAGGGAGGAAAACTCCGGACACCTCCGCAGCAGCCTCTGCACCCACTGGTGGCATGCCCCCTTCTCCTGCTCTGTGGCTCTGGCCTGGAGTGTTCCAGAACACATGAGCCCCAGCTGCCACGAGCCAGGCAGCCCCACAAGGTCAGTGCATTGCCAGGTGACAAAAAGCCTCGTAGTTTGCCAGTATCCTAAATAAAGGACAATGAGACCAACAGATGATCTCCACCAGCTGCCAACCCAGGAGGACCTCAGAAGGCATGCTGACTCCACCAGAGAGGGGCAAGAGGCTTCTGTCCACCACCAGCCAATGAGGAGAGGTCACAGACTCTTAGGCCAGGGATGGTAGCAACACTAAAAATAGCCCCAGCAACCATGTCCAATGCGTGCTATGTCCTCCATGCTCCCAACCCATGAGGTCATCGCAACAACCCTGAAACATGAGTTCAATCAGCCTCCCACGTGGGAGAGGAGGAACTGACAGCCCAGGAAGCTCACGTAACTGGAGCGGTGTCACGTGGCTGCCTGTGATCATCGGGACACAATCCCTCACAGCGGAGAAACCTGAGACAAAGAAACGTCCCCGGGCTGGCCTACAGTGACATGGCCCGCAGAGACCAGTGCACCTAGCTCTCATTCTCGACCTGCTCTCCACGCCTGCACTCTCCTGCCTCCCAGGTTCCTCTCTAAAATCATTTTTAATTGACACCTAACAACTGAACATATTTATGGAGTACAATGTGACTTTTTACACACAGACAATGTGGAGTGATCCAAACAGGGTAATTAGAACTTCCCAACAGTCGCCTTTTCTTTGCATTGGCATTATGCGGGACTCCTTCTTGTAGCTCTTCTGCAGCGCCCAGCAGATGATGGCTACGGTGACCGTGGTGACGTGCTAGGGAGCGCCGGCACTTGCTCCTTCTAACTCCCATGCTCGTGCCCCTCCTCCCAGAACCACCGTTCCCTTCTCTGCCTGCTGGGGTCCTGCTTTCTCAGCTTGGTATTGACCCTTGAGGGCTTGCCCTCGCCAGCACCATGGGGTGGTGCCAGGACCTTGAAGCGAAAGTGAAGGGGACGCACTTCATGCAGCGTGTCTGAAGCAGCCTGAGGCAGCAGGAAAGCGTTCCTGTCCGGCCTTGGCACCTGCCAGCTGTGGTTGCCGGGACAACCTCCTCACTCTTTCTGGAGATAGAGCGCATCTTTCCCCTCTGCCTGCCTCCAACGATGGGAACTGAGTTTCGATCAACAGGCAGAGGCAGTTTACGTCCCAGCCCAAACCCTGCCCCAGGTAAGGGGCTCCCCTGTAGGTATCCTGTTCTGAGGGGGCTTTCTTTCAAATATTTGGGTAACGACAGTGTCCAGGGATAACCACAAAGCCACTAGAGTCATCAGGACCACTTCCTCGACTGTGCCGCAGAGCAGCACCTGGGAGGCATTGCCATGGAGACGAGATGCGTGGCGCAGGCGGGGGGGGGGGCGGGGGCACAAGCCCAGGCTGGGGCCGCTGCACACGGGTCCGTCTGGTTTCACTTGGGTGCTAACATTCTGTGGCCTCTCGGCTCCGCGTGCCCAGGGTGGTCTCTGTCATATAGCTGAGCGGAGACGGGGCCAAAGTGAGGCTTGGGGTCCAGCCTGTGCCCTATGGCACTCCTCCTTCACCCACCAGCCACTCCTTCCTCAGCAGGTTCCAGTGACAACTGGGTGCCGTGAGCAGACCCAGCAGGGGCTCCAGGGTACCCAGCAGCCACCGAGGGGAGCTTGGAGGAGCTGCCACCACCCTCCCATGTGCTCAAAGACACAGGCTCAGAGCAAGTCAGCGCAGGAAGTGGAAGGCTGAAGTGAGATGAGAGGTCTGGACAGCAAGCCCAGCAAGTGACCAGCCACAGGGCAGAGACAGTCCCTCTCCACTCTTGGAGCTCCTGTTCCTTGTTGTGTCCAGCCCTCCTTGTGGTACTGGACTGGGCCGATGCCCCTCTCTTCCCTGGTAGACAGCGGGTCACTCTAGCCCACCTGAGCGGCGCGGGCCTGTCCACACTCACTTCCTTTAGCTCACATTTAGGCTCAGAGGTTGCAGTAGAGGAGGTGGAGAAGGGACCAGCGACTGTGACAGGCACGTGACACAGGCACCGAGGTCCCAGCCTCTTCAGGAGGGCAGGCAGATGACCACCTAGGAACAGGCAGAAAGTCTTTGCTCTCTGTGTGGCCACTTCCAACAATCCTGCCTTGCATGCCAACCCTCTGTAGACCCAGGGGTCCCCCCTGGAGCCCCCACAGGTCAAAGGCACCGTTGGAATCAGACAGTAATCCTGCTCGTGTTATGATAATGGTCATAACAATGTGCATTCATGACCATTTTAAGAGTTTTTAGAAATCAGTTTATGGTGCCAGTGACCTAAAGCGGGTGTCCTTGCCGGGCTGCGTTCGAGTCCCCTCTTGACAGGGCTCTGCTGGAGCCGCAGCAGCATCCCCGTCCTGTAGTTGGGGAAAGAAACCCACCCACAACCACGGCAAGCAGAGTCTTTTCCTGACCTGGGAACCTGCTGCGTGTCACACAGCAGATAGGACATCTAAGTGGTCCTCAGAGTCCATAGGTGGCAGCAGCCTTCAGCCACTTAATGGCACCATGCAGTCTGTCCCACTAAGGACAGTTGTTAAGCCCTATCAGCCCCCACAAAACTTCTGGGAAATCCAGAGGCCTGGGCTGCAGCCCAGGGTTCCAATCCAGCTCGCCCAGCAGCCCAGCAGGGTCCTCAGCTGTCTGGCTCAAAGCTGGGCAGGTGAACCCCTCCACTGCAGCGCAATGCTGGGGCATCCCGCGCATCTCCGCCCGTCTCCTGGTCAGAGTGGTGTTTCCCCCTCTTACAGAAGGCGCAAGGTCCCTTGGCATGAGCGGCTTCGGCCATGGCTCTAGAAGGAGACGGGCAACACAGGAAGTGGAGCTGGGCACCTGATCAATGTCAACAGGAAGTCCACCCTGGGGGCGGGAGAGCAGTCCTGAGGAACCTGGCGCTTGTCAGAGATGGAGTGCTTTCGGTTTCTTTAAAGCACAAACTCCCTCTGTCCGGCTCAGTGCTTGCAGCACAGGCAGTACTGTCACAAAGGTCATCTGCCTTCCTCCGCGCTCGGCTCCGCCAGCCTGTCTGGCCTGGCAGTAAACTGTCATGAACCACAGGCTCTGGGGTCCCTCTCCACCCTTTCCCCTCTCTCTTTCCACCTAAGGAAGACTTTAAAATGGGGACAATCCCTCATAACTCATTAAAAAAATCTACTCCTGGGTAAATATTTTTTTAAAGTCATGGAACAGGCTCGTGTTTCCTTCTTTTCAAAGACTTCAGTGAAACATTAGCTGCCCGTGTGAGCCTCCCTGCCTGGTTCACCGTGGCCCTGACGTGTTTCTCTCTGACTCTCCGCCGTGGAGTTGAAACCACTGTGGTAGGCATTGTGCAGAGGACGGCTTTTTATTTTCTGTGCTTAAGTGCAGGGCAGCCAAAACAAGAACATAATTATATCGTCAGAGTCAATAAGAGCATCAGCCCCGATCAGATCTTGCTGGGCTCAGCATTGTGGCACAGGAACTGCTGGGGAGCTCTTCCGCCACCAAATCCATTTGGCTCCATTTAGGAACTAAGTACAGGAAGGTAGTCATTGTGCAAGATTAGTTTCCTGTAGGCCGTAAATTGGCAGCAGCAGAAAAATACAGGATGAATTTATTAGCACACGGGGTCAGCTAAGAGGAAGACAGGGCGGGGCGACCGGCTCCTTTCCTTTAATTCAGCCACCTCCCGGCTTCAGCCTGAGCCCCTGCAACTGAAAAAAAAAGACCCTTAAACTGCTTAATTACTCCTTAATAGTTGTAAGCAATTCAAAAGGCTGGTGTTGCTCCTGCCTGGAGGGAAGAGCTGCTGATAGGCAGGAACGCCTGTTTGGACCGGCTGCTTTGTGCAGCGCCTGACCTTATTTGGTGCTCGTTGGTAGGTATCTACTTTGAAGCTGGACTTTTCACATTTGGGAATAAAGGACCAGCTTCTGGGGAGAAGAGCATCCATCGAGTCAAAACATAACTGTTCCCACCCCCCGTGGGCACGCACAGTAACGTGGTGGTGAACGTCTCTGTGGACACCTGCTTTCTCGAGACCCGGACCCACAGTGTCTGAAATCAAGTGAGCCCCCCTGAAGACACCTTGAGCTAAAGGGTAGCTGAAGGATGGGCAGTGCCCCTCGGGAAGCCGCGTGCGCATTCCAGGAGAGTCAGGAGAGAACCCGGGCACCTGAGCCTGTTTACCGTGTTAGAAACTTTAACTCTCCTTTTTTTTTTCTTTTGATAATTTTCCAAATGGCTTGAAGTCAAGTCCCAGGAAAAGAGGCCCCGCTGGTAGGAGATGAAGTGTTTGGATCCGGTTCTCCAGGGCACTAGCATGAAAGGCTGTAATTCAAACTTCAACGATACCGGAATCTGCAGCGAGTTACAGGAGATCCTGCTCCTGCTTCCCGAGCCCCGGGTCCCCCACCCTAGCTCCTCCAGCGGCCGGTGGAGCAGGCAGGGTTGGGGTTCAGCACCGCGGCCGCGGCGGTCTGCCTGCTCTCAGAAGAGATCCTGGTCTGAATAGGCTTTACCCTATTAGTGGACTGCGGAGCTCCCTGGAGAAGGGGCGCTGTGCGAACTGGGCACCCACCCCGGATGTTGTTTGCACAGAAAGGGGATCAGCCACCCGTGCCCCTCCCCCGCCGCCTGCCTGGGAGCCTCAGGACAGCTGCTGGGTTAGAGCAGACCCAGGCCAAGGCTCCAGCTCCAACTGCTGTTGAGACACAGGGATGACCCCCCCTAGGGCTGTGCTCCTGTGGTCGGTCCAGTGAAGGTCAGGGCTTCTCCGTTGTGTCCACCCGTCCAAGCTGTGCAGCCCTGATAGTCTTGAGACAGCCTTACAGACAGGTCTGGAGCAGATTGGCAGGGGGTGCTCGGGCACTCTCCTCCCCCATGCCCAGGTGAGGGCACAGAGCAACGGTAGGCCAACGTCCTGCCCCAGGGCGAGGGGAGTATACTGCAGGGTGTCTATGTCACTTTTAGCCCCCCACAGTGGCAGTGTGGGGACCTTGGGTCCTCTGTCACGCCCCCAAAGAGGAGGAGTGCCAGTGGCACAAACACCCATGGTGTCTCTGGCATGGGCTGGAGTCTCAATGACAGGCCAGACTCAACCTCTTGTGACCTTTCTAAAACCGTCATCCCAATAAATCCAGGAAAGGAGGGGGAAGTTCACCACTTACCTCAGGCCAGGAGAGCCCCAGCACCGCCGCCCAGGCGGCCTCTCCCTTGGCTCAGCAGGACACCCTGTGCCCAGGCTCCCCAGCGCCTGCAGCCACCCCTGGGTGTCTCAATCCCTGTTCTCTGCTGAGCACAAGACAAGTCCGCCTCCTGGACTCTGAGTCCAGGCCTCTTCAGAGACCTCCTGAGGGAAAGGGAACAAGTGCAGCTCCAGGCAGCAGGACAAGCTCCCCCTAAAGACGGCAGAAGTCGGGGCTCTCACCAGGTCCCCTGTGGTCCCTGCATCAGGGACGCGCAGCCTGTGCTGAGAACTGCCTCCCTCTGCCTGCTCTGGGCTCCATGCTGCTCCCTGGAGGGTGGGGGGCTGTGCCTCTGAGCCACAGGAGGGTGGCTCACCTGATGGAGCAGCCTCCAAGCGCTGGTCGATGGAGGCCGCTGGACCCCACAGGCTTGGGCTCGACTGTCCTCTTCCCAGTGTGATGCCCTGCCCAGGCTCGGCTCACCAGGAGGGCCTGCCGAGGTCGAAGGCCGTGAGGTTGGCTGGTTGGTGTTGACAAGTCCCTGTTGAGCCCAGGTGGGTGTCCTCGTCCCACACGAGTTAAGGCATGAACCCCCCAAGTGTCAACCCAAGACGACACGCGACCATGACTCCGCAGGTCCAGAGACCGCAAGGAAGGAACAGAAACTCAGTGGTCCTCTCCACCGGGAGCCCTAGCCCACAGCCCCACAGCACCAACGACCGGGGGCGGAAGAGCTGCCCCAACCTGAACTAACACATGCTTCTGCTCACCTGTGAGTTCAGAAGACCCGCCCTCCCAGCCCAGAGCTGCAGCCCAGCCAGAACCCCTGCCTGATAACACTGGAGCACATTCCAGCCGGCCAGCCACCCATCCCGAGCTCAGTCACAGCCCATGGGCTGGGATTTTAGCTCAGTTGATAAAATGCTTACCTCACATGCACAAGGCCATGGGTTCAATCCCCAACACCACAAAAGAGAAAAAAAAAAAGTGAAGGAATAAAATGTGGTTAATCTGGGAAATAGAATATTATTCAACCATAAAAGGAGTGAAGGCCTGACACAGACTACAGTACAGATGAACCCTGAAACATGAAGGCAAAGAAGCCAGACAGAAAACCATTTACACGAGATATCCAAAATACCCACATTAATAGAGCAGAGCTATTAGAGGTGAAGGGAAACCGGGCTTCTTTGGGGCTGATGACGACATTCTGAAATTAGATTGTCATGAAGATTGCACAACTGCATGGATGTTCTGGGAAGAACTGAGCCATGTACTTTGGACGGTAGGTTCTGTGATACGTGATCACGTCTTCACGGGATGAATGAAGCCCCTGAGGGGTGGCAGATGGACCAGGGGTGACGCCTGCTCTTGCACCTTCTTGGGGGCCTTCCTCACACCACTCTTAGGCAACAAGCTTTTGAGGGCAAAAGTTCCCAGAATTTGAACAAGTGCCCGATGTTATAGCAAAACGTTCTAGGGGGCTCATCGACCCCGTTTTCTGGCTAATCGCAGGTTCCTCTTTGAGGTGTAGTTTTAATGAACTGGCTAATTCCAGGGGAACTCAGAGATATCTAGAAAGAGCTGCCAACTTGGTCAAGATTGGAGGTTTGGATAAAGTTGGCCTGGAAGCCGTGCAAGTTTATCTATTTCGTAACATAACCCCAACTCAATGAAGTGTGCTTTCACTTAACCCGTCTCAGGGGATCTTCATTGTGCTGTCTCCACAGCGGGTGTCCCTGCCAACAGGAGCCTGGCCTCTGGGCCAGCTGATTTCTCAACCTAGGTACGCACACTAGCTTCATGTCCCAGTGTGCGCACTGCCCGGGGCCTGGTGATGCCAGGGCCTCCGGCTCAGATTCCCAAGTGTCCGCCTCCATGAGTGTTGACAAAAAACTTGTATTTCCTAATTGTTTAGAAACCAGGGCTCGACATGGGGGACTGGCAGGGCGGCCCCTCAGCCACATGAAGTGACCTAGAGGAAGAGCGAGCGTGAACCAGCCGCAGAGCCTTCTCTGTTCCCGGTGCCAGGCCTCACCAAGGCCTGACCCTCTGCAGTCCACACTAGGGTGGCAAGTGAAGGGACACACAGTTCACAGGGACTGTCAGAACTGCCCGGCCCCACTCCCCCCAATTATCGGTGAAGACACTGACTGTTTCCGGTCCTTCCTCTCCCAGGTGTGGGCTCCTCTGTGGACCTCGTCCCTGTCCCCTTCCTTTCCCTGCACACCTGCCTGAATGTGGCTGAGCCCTGGCTGGGCTCTGTGAGGAGAGCTGTACACGGACTTGAGACACGTGACTGCAACTCTCAGCACTGTGCAGCCCTCTCGTTCAGAGAAGTCACATGAGGACATTTCACCTGGGAATTGCATTGAGCCACTAGTGAGTGACGAAGACCCCAGGACACAGTCGCAGCTTACCCAGAGGAGGGCCACAAGCTCCCAGAAGTCCACGGAAGGCGGCCAAGCTGGCAAAGCACTGTGGTGGCCGGAGCCTGGGGTGCTTCCTTCCCTTGTTCTCCTGCGCAGGTCTGCACCCTCAAACCACCCGTGGTCCAGGCGCTGCTGGAACTCTGCCCGACACAGTTGCCACCCAGCTGGAAGGAAGAGGAAATGCTGGGGTTGACAAAAGACGCACCTTCTCTCCGAGTCACTCGGGGTCACTGGGGCTGAGAGGACACTCACAGGCCGCCCAAGCACACCTGAGCTCAGCGCGCCTCACACTTGCGCTCACAGCGTCAGAAAGAAGCGTGAGGAAGGCTGGGAGACGCAGCCTCGTCCCGGGCAACCACGCGCTCAGGGAGCCGAGATCCTGGACCCCTGGTAGACCCCAGCTTGCTCTGCCACACAGATTGCGGACAGATTGTTTATTAAGAAATCAGGCCATGAATGAGCAGGAAGGGATTAGTGGTAACCTTGGAGGATGGGTCATTCCAGTATCTCCTGTTTTCTTTTTGCTTTTTATTGTTTTGTCTTTTCTTATTTTGAGATATATCTAAAAATGCGGACAAGACTTAAAAGAAATACAGTAAAAAGCCAATTGAGTAGATTCTGAAACAGATAAGGAGACGAGTTGCCAAGATTGTGATCCTGTAGAGAACTTACCTGTGTCTTCAGAAGACTTACGAGAGGAAGTGTGGCTTTGAAGGACTTCTAGGTCTCCTGGGGCTGCCCTGATTCAGTACCACTCGAGAGGCTCAACAACTGAAGCCTGTGGCCTCCCAACTCGGGAGGGTGAAGTCTGAGGCCAGGGCATTGCTTCCTCCTGAGGACTGACAGCACTGGGGCCAGGCCTCAGCCTTCCCTGGCACGTAGGTGGCTGTCTTCCCGTCATCCCTCCCTATACGGGTCTCTGCATCTAAATCTCCCCTATTTGTAACGACACTAGCCACAGTTGGTTGAGGCCACTCACTCTAATAACCACATCTTCACCTGATCATCTGAAAAGGACGTCCCCAGAAAAAACGTGACCGTCATACACATCACAAGAGAGGACTTCGACATCCTCTAGGGGATGCAGTTCAACCCCATACACTTAAGAAAAATCATTATGACCATGTTTCTATCTAAAAACAAATTCCAACGTCATACGATTTCCTAACCTATTGCTGTACCAAAACAATTTCATTCATTGGTGCTCTCTATGAAAATTAAAAATGTGATTAATTCTTTTGCACCTTATTTATGTCAAACATTTTACATATTTGCTTTAAAAAGCCTCTTTATTCTTAAGTATTTAAGCACAAATTTGAAGCCAATTTTATTGAAGGGAAATTAAGGACACAGATATTGAGATAAGATTTGAGGTCAATGTTCAAATTCAGAATCCTGGCTAAGTTATCATGAAAAAGTATATGTCACCCAAAACCCTTACATAATAAGCACAGCAGCTTTCTTCATAATCACCCAGGACTTTAGCCAGGGTGTGCGGCGAGAGCTGGATGGTTAGACCAACTCTGGTGCTTCCCTCCAGGGAGCACGGCTCGGGAGTGAAAGGTAACAGGGTATGGAGACAGCAAGTGGATGAATCACCAGAAAACCCGACGGAGTGAAACAATAATTCCATCCTACCTACAGTCGGATGCCATTTTTATAGCATCTTTTAAGTGACACCATTTTAGAAATGGCGGGCTTACTGGGATTGCCAGGGGTTAAGGATGGAGGAAGCCCCGTGGGAGGGCAGGTGTGGGATGGTTCCGTGTCTTGACTCCAGTGGTGGATGTGTGAACCCAGGTGAGAAGAGAACCAGACAGGATGTCATCCACCCACACACGCATGTGCACCTGTGTGTACACACATACACACAATCAAGCAGAAATTCAACTGGGAAGCCTGAATAAGATCTGTGGACAGTGTTGATGCCTAGGGAGGAGCTACAGACACTGTTCATGTAGTATACGTGTGGGTATAGACACATGCATCACAGTTCTGCAAAAGGTCACCGTCAGGAGAGGCATGGTGAAGGGCATGTGATCTCTGTCTTTAATATGTCTTACAACTGCTGTGAATCTACATTACCTAAATGAATTATGGCTTTACATATTTTCGAATTTATTTGTTTTGAAAACAATTTTGGTATGCTTTGAACTACAGAGCTGTGGTGACATGCAATGCAAGTATTATAAATGTTGTTTCTTAATGCATCGATTAGTCACCATGAAGACAAAAAGCAAAGTTAAAAGGATACGTCAGAGAGGAGATTAATGGAACTAGACTAGAAAAACAACATCTAGATGGAGCAGACAGGCGAGAGGGATGACTGGAATAAAGAGAATCTGTCCAGATGCGTTCATTAGATAAATATTAGGTACTCTGCTCCTCGGTTGAAAATTAAGATGGATTCAAAGCCATCTACTGTGGATGTATAAATCTCCCCTTTATAATAAAAGCTCTACAGCATTATTCAATTAATTTCTTCATTATCTCGAGGAGAGTTATAATGTAAGGCTAAAGAAAAAACATAGTTGAATCACTTTCAAAATCCACAAAGGCATTATTCATAAAATGCATCCCAAATATTTTTTCCGTTGTACCTGAGCAATCGTACATCTAATGTGACCTCTGTCTCTCGGAACCTTAGTCAGTCCCAGCAGGGCTCACCCTGGCTGCCAAGCTGGCCTGGCCCTCATGCTCCTGTGCTCTTCAACGGGCTTCATTTTCTCGTTTCTGCACCTTGGTTATGCTCTAACCCACTATACAATGGGTTCGTTATGTCTGTAATTTGTTATCTGTCTTCCTCTTCCAGCAAAGACACTAGATGAGGCAGGATTGGGGCTGCGGCATGAGTTGATGTACCTGGAACATAGTTGGTGCATAATAAATGCGTGTGGACTGAATGGATGAATTTTAAGATGTTATGGTCTCATGTTCACATCAAACTTTCTGGGTAAAGACTGAAGGGAAGAAGGAAAGGTGGGGTGGCTTCCCAGCTTTGCCCTTGCCACCCACCGTTGCACCCGCACAGCGATGGCCTGAGCCCTTGAAGCAAGGCAGGGATCGTGGGGTGAACCCTGCCATCCCTGAAACACTGTGACAGCGCGCCACAGTGGGCGGAGCGTTGCAGTGAGTGTAGAAAGTACGTACCCATGGCCAAGACGTCGCATGTCACGTGTACTTACAGCTGAGAAGGAACACGAAAACTCCACCACAAATAGTGACACCCCAGCTGGAAAACTGTCACTGTCATAGAAGAGAGGAGGCCGGGGCTATGTGATTTTGCAAACAAGAGAGTTGCTGGATGGGTGTAGTTCAGTGGTAGGGTTCTCAGCGAGGGCATGGGGCCCTGGATTAGATCCCTAGCACTAGCACTGCAGAGAGACAGACAGACAGACAGAGAGGGAGTGCACTGAGCCCTCGGTGGAGGGCATCCTGGTGGCTTGGAGCCTGACGATGGGGGCAGCTCCTGGAGATAGAGCACTCTCAGGGAGGAGCCCAGGTCACAGGGCCCATGTGAGCAGCTACATTTGATGCAGGAGGCTGAGCTAGGAAGCAAAGGTGCGGAGGTAACACTTTGAGTCCAGATGAAGACGTGCCCAGGCCAGGCAGGAGCTGCTCCTAATGAAGAGCTAGGGCTGCGTGCAGTTAACGAGACGCTCAGACCAAGAACAGGGTATTACTCACAAAGCATGAATAATTCCCAAAGTCCAGGGCCTCTCCTGCTAATCCCAGCACAGCACATGGGTTGACGTGCACCTCCAACCATGGTGAGGGTTTGTGCTGATCCTTCCCTCCAGCCACCTGCCCCTCATCCTGAGCCATGGCACGCTCTCATGAAAGTCCCCTCTGAGCCAGGCACATTCCTGAGCACTGAGCAGCAGTTTGCAGGAGATAACAGGCTCCAGTTACAGGAACCTAACAATGACCTTGACCACATCACCACAGTCCTCCTTTTAACTGCACGATGCAAAAGCATATAAGAATTTTTTTTCTGTAAAATATAAGAATTTTTGCTTTCACATGTGACATGAAACAAATAAAACATTAATATCAATTTGTATTCCAGAGAATCTATTTATTGTGCCATTTTTTGCCAACTTTAAAGAAACTCTAATTTCTTTAAATGTATACCTTTATTTTTTTTAAAAAAAATATTTTTTTTTAGTTGTGGGTGGACACAATGTCTTTATTTATTTGTTTTTATGTGGTGCTGAGGATCAAACCCAGTGTCTCATACATGCGAGGCTGGCACTCTACCACTGAGCTACAGCCCTACCCAAATGTGTACCTTTCTTTTTATAAATAATAATAGCTGATTACCATGTGCATATCTAAAGCTTAGGAATTTTTAAAAATTTTTAGAGGCCACTTTAATTTGGAAAGAATGTCAAAATTGCTTCTTTATAATAAATCTAGATATAACATGGAAAACACATTTACAGCCCAATAATTCTTTGTTTTGAGTTTTCACTGGGGGATGGAAAGGACTTGTGATTTTTCATAATCAAGTCGTATCATTAGCATCTTCTGAACTAGACACGAGCCACATTGGTCATTTCATTGAGTCCTCACAGGAATCCAAGCTGAATCCAAAAGGTGTTTACCTTTTTTCCATGTTCAGAGAGGTCAAAGAAGGACTCTGGTCACACAGGTGACCAGTCCAAACGCCTGCTGTCCAGAGCCTCACTTTCTCTACGAGCAGCCAATCCCGGGAAGTTCTGAGCACCAAGCCCTTCACTTAGCCACTCCTCTCTTTCCACCACAAAGTTGCTTTTTCTCCCCAAAACAGATGCACAGAGGGTGCTTGGGGATTAAAGCTCCCTGTGGAACGCGCCATGCTGCAGGTTTCCACTTCCTCCTGGAATCCCTGTGAAAACACAGGAAAGGGTAAAAACAACAGCTCAGAAAGCCCGGCTGCCAATCAACCCCCTGCCAGAGCCCGGGAGCCGCGCCAGCGCCAGCGCCTGAGGACAATAGGACCCTATTGAGAAAGCCCAGGGGCCCCTGCGCCCTCCGCCGCCTCGCGGGCGCTGGTCAGCTGCCCCGGGAGCTCAGCGGCGGCGTTTGCTTGTGTTTTGTTTTTTTAAGAAACGAGAGAGAGAGAAACAATAAGACACCATTTCTACTGAAGAACCAAGGAACAGAGAAGCCTGGGCCCCCCTTGATGCTGCCCATCCTCAGATGTCAGCTCTCAGCTCTCCAGGGACAGTGGGATCTGAGTCGCGGTGCCTGAACCTGACCTTCCCCCGCCTCCACCAGGCCTGCGCTTTCCCTCACCTGGCCCTTTGGAAAGGCATTGCCCCATCGTCCCCTTCCCACCCACCGCTGTGCCTGGAGGCCGGGAGGGCTTCAGGGGCGCCAGGGCTCCGCCCCATGTGCACCTTCTCTCTCCCCCGCCCCCCGCGCAGGCGTCACCGGTGCATCTTGACCTTCCTTAACTCCTTCTTTAACTCTATCCCACTAAAAAGCCCGATGCTAGCAGAGCTCATGCTCAGCCCCGCACCATGGAGCTTCCTGCTACCCCTCGGTCTAGAACCTTCTGTCCCTCTGGCTCTTCACTTGACTCACTTCTGTTCATCCTCTGGGGCAAACCTCCATACTCCTCCTGGCCAAGTCAGGGTGGTTGAGGCACACACCGCAGAGGGTGTCTCAAGTCCTAGAGAGAGCTTGGGTCCTGGGAGCCCAATCTGAGTACAGAGCCCTGTACACAGGGGGCACTCCCTAGATGCACAGGAGCCAAGGCAAGCCTTCTGAATCTTGATGCTCACAAATGAGGAGATAACTTCTGGGAATGATGATGCTCTTTCCTTTTCTATCACCCAAGATCCAACCCAGTTTTTAATTTAAATGCTCAATAAATGTGCTGAGAGGATCAAATGTTAAGATTTGATGTGTGAGTATAGAAAGTGCAGGATGAACTGCAGAAGGTGAGAGTAAGGGGGGGACCTCGGCTGGAGGGGTGTGAAGACTGTGTTGAGAAGGTGGAGACCAGGTGGGGGAGGGAAAACAGGGTCCAGGCTTCCTGGAGAGTGGGAGGTGTGACTTCCCTGATGTGAGCACAAGAGGCTTGCACTGAGGAGTTGCGCCAGTGGGGAACAGATCGCAAGCCCAGGACTTGCCTGCAAGATTCTGCCTCCGTGGGCAGTCCAGGTCGGGCTAGGAGCTCAGCGTGGGGACTGGAGAAGGATGGAGTAAGACAGGGAGTTGGAGGAAGTGTGCTGTTGCTCCCACCCCCGGCAGCATCCGTGCCTGGCAATCTGGAGTGGTCAAATTCAGCAACACCCCTGAGGGACTGTGCCGCTTTCTGGGAGGGACTCTACCAGCTTCAGTGCAGGGGGAGAAGAGGGAGGTGCAGAGGGAATGCCACTGCCCGGAGGAGATGGAGCTCCTTGAGTTCCAGTGCGAGGCCTTGAGTTCACAAAAGAGCACACACACCAGGCCCCATGGCCTCAGAGGAGGGCCTGCACCCAGTGCCCAAAGGCCACCAGTAATAATACAGTTGGAAGGCAGGCTTCGTAATTGCAAAGAAGGTCCACTCATGGACACTGCATGAAGTCAGGTGAGTGCATGAACTAGTTGGACGCTGCTGGCAGTCGGTTCCGGTGGGCTTCGATAGCATGCCAGCATGACTTTCTGCAGTGTTCTGGGCAGAGCTAACCCACCATCCAGCCCTTCCACATCTCAGGAACAGAACTGCCAGTCTCTGCAATAGGCCACTCCAGGACCATTCCACTGCCCAGAGGTTGAACGCACATGGGGTCTGCAGCACCCAAGAGCATGCCAAGGACTGCAGATTTGCATCAGCCCTCAAGATTGTGTGGCTGGAACGGAGGATGTGGTTGGAGAACCAATAATTTTTTTTTTTTATGGGACACATAAGGAATGACCCTCCAGTTGCTTTTCCCATATTAAAATTCACTTAAAGTAAGTATTCTGTGGCTTTCTGCAGTCCAGAAGAGAAAAGGCCAGGATTGCTGCCCCCCCAGTGAGTGAGGTGGGGCAGCTGCTCCGGTGTGAACAGCAGCTGGGCACTCGGTCAAGTCCAAGTTTGTCATCGGAGCAGGAAGGGGTGGGAGTGTTCTTGGAGCAGGCAGGTCAGCTAGGGGAAGGGTAATGTTTACTCCAACTGGAAACTTGAATTCCCTGCATCCCAGAGACGGCTCCAGCTCGTCTAGGCTAAAGGAGAGAGCTAGGCAACCATCCTACAGAGGCCAAGGAGAAAAACCCAGAGCCCGCAGAGCCTGGGCCAGCAGGCACACAGGAAGCCGAGGGCCAAGAAGATGAGCAGGCCAAGGGGGGCCTGCAGTCGGCCGTGGGAGAGCCCGGCAGGGGCCAGGGTGGCCTGTAGGGTGGAGTATGGTAGAAATCCGTCAGAGTGAACACTTGAGCAGTGTGTCTGGACTTGGGAGAGGGAGACAGAGGGAAGGAAGGGGCTACCTAATGTGCATAAATCCACATGCTGTTATCTAGGGTATCCATGTGCTTCTGCATTCATTTGAGCTCCTGAAATTTGCCCATTTGCTTATTAACTCCAGACAGATTTCTTTGGGGGCTCTTATTACAAAATCTTTTGGGACCATTTATGCCTTTTGAGACCTAGTAGAAAGATGTTCGACCAAAGGTGCAGGTGCACTTCTGGATTCATTGCCCTTGAGGTGTGATGCTGTGGCTGACATGGGTGGGTGCGACCGGATGCCCCCCAATATGTGCCACATTGGAAATTACTCCAGGCAGTTTGATCAAGGAAACGAGCTCAACTTCAGTGTAGGAAGAGCAAAGAGCAAAGCAGCACCTGGTCACTTTCCTCGGCACACTTCTGTGCCTTGGTTGCCTACACAATGCCTGCATGCATGTTTTTGAAGGTCCAGTGAAGACATTGTGTCCCACAGGGGTTCTTGGCTATTTAGGGAATGAAACCTCAAGAAGTTATGAAACACCATAAGATATCAATGTTCACCCCTATTTTCTAAACTAGATTTTCTTCAGTGCCAGGAAGCCTGGCGATATTGCCGGCACACCATCCCAGCTGTGAGCATAGCTGTCGGTGAAAAACCGCTGTCAGATGTCCTCAGCTCCTGTTCCCAGGGTGTTCTGTGAAGGGCCAAGAGCCTGTTCCCGCTTTTTCTTATCAGCTTAAGTGTTTTATGGCAGATAAGCAATAGAATGTGCCAAAGACTTAAGAAAAAGTTACTGGGAACTTTTTAAATTAAAAAAAAAAAAAAAAGCCTATCCATTTGCTCAGCCTGGCATGTGTGCCTGGGAAAGCTCATTTTTCTAGGTTAATGGTAAATCCTCTGTTTAGCCGGGGGGACTCGTCCTCCATAGGAATACAGCCTGAGAACCACTGTCTCAGACGCCTGCTGCTTCCTGTGTTCTGTCCTGGAATACACTAAAAAGCTATTTTTAAAAATGCATGTTTCCTGCCTACAAGAATGAAGCCAACCTGGCTTTTCTCCTTGCTCTGATTTCAGTGTCTGCTTTCCTATTATTTCATGTACATTTTGTAAGATACCCTGTGTCCCTTTTGGAACAGTCATAAATAAGTTACTTAAATACAACAAAAACAAACACAGAGCCTCCTGGAAACAAGCTCTGGAGCCCAGGGACTTAAGGTTTTAAGACTCTGCTTGGCCATCCCTTCACCCCTTCGGCACACGATGAACAGTCTGTGTAGGCCAGACGCCCCGCAGGTCTGGTGTCACCGCAGCCCTGTGAAGGCCCTGCCTGGCACCTGCCTCACTGCAGGTACATTCTGGAAGGGAACAGGAGACACACTCCAGTGTCCAGGAGGTAACATGGCCTGTCAGGGGCACCAGCAGGCCAATGGGGACAGAGAGGGAGGGACAGCCCTGCAGGCTAAGTGACATTTAAGCAGGGAACTGAAGGAGAAATCCAGGGCCAGGCTCTCCCCGACAAGGGCCTTCCAGGAAGAGGCAGCAGGGGTCCTGTTGCTCCTTAACCCTCCTGGAATGGATTTGTCCACAAGTCCTTTGTAGCTTTACACATTTAAATAGCCTGCAAATAGCTTCTTTTATGGCAGAGCATAATGTCAAAGTCCTCTGGGCTGGACTTTTCTGTCTTTTCAGGATTCCAGTATCACTTGCACCAGAACCTGCAGTGACCCGACCCAAGATTTAAAGCATTCTTTTAATGGTTGTCACTAATTGGATTCTTGTTTGCTTTCCCTGCACCCGGGGCAAGGGGGAAGGAGAGCCTGCCACGTGGAAAAACCACCGTGACTGCAGCAGGGGGGCTTTGACAAGGCCCTGACTCCTGCAGAGGTGTTCTCAGGTCGCCCTGAAAGCTGTTGGAGAGTCTCCTCCTTTGACCTGAATTTCCAAGAAACCAACAGCCAGGAAAAAACAAGTACACCAGCAGGAGTGTACTCCCTGCCCCTGCACTGTGCGTGGGAACCGCAGTGTGATGGGCACAGGGCGCGTCCTCCCTGGTAGAGGCCTGGGTGCGAGGGCCATGTCCAAGCTCCCACAGACTCACAGTGAAACGCGTTCGCAGCCTGTCCACAGGCCTGTGTGTGCCCTCCATGTGTCTTTCACCTGTCACTTTTTAGAGCACTTTCTCCAGGATGTTTCTCACCCCTCACCACAAAGAAAAAGGAAAGTCCCCTACGATCAAAACTAGTCACAGAAATGTGGAACATAGGGTCAGATGCTGTGAGCGTGGTGACCAACCTAGGAATTCAGGCAGGCAAGTCTGGGAACCCTGTTTCTATCTCATGATTGCCTTCCCGCACCCCCTGGGCCAGGGCACCTGTGATCAGGGCAGAGACTGCATCAGAGCAGTAGCAAATGGATCTTTTCTGTCACAAAACCCAAACTCATGCTGGACACAGAAAGGATACAGTTTGAAACCCAGCTGGCCCCCGAGACCGCCCCGCATCTCGGGTCCACTGACTGCATTCCCCGGTCGGAGGGAGGTCTACCAGGCAGGGGCATCTTTAGGTGCTTTATCAGAAAAAAATAAATCATATTTTAGAAGGGATAGCAAGAAGTGCGGTGGCTTCCACAGAACCTAATGTTTTAATTCTTTTTTTTTTTTTTTTTTTTTTTTTTTTTTTTTT
>NW_025999932.1:2898864-2957003 GCF_001458135.2 Marmota marmota marmota | reverse complement strand
AAAAAAAAAAAAAAAAAAATGTCCGGAGCAAGTGCGGCAGGAGTGCAGCACAGGCACGCAGTGGACGTGCATGTTGGTTGCAGCGGCCATCTGTGTGCACCTGTGAACAGCCAATAGCCAGGAAAATGGGTGCCTGTCAGTAATTCACCCCAACAAGTCATCCTCGGTGCAGCGACTTCACTCACCAAGAGAGCTAGAGGTGCCTGTGGTCTTCCATGTGCAGCCGTGGCGGGAACCACTTGGACTCCGCCCTCCTCCCCGAGGTTCCCAAATGGAAGACTCGCTTCACATTATAGCATCTACTCTTGTTAATTGATGGTATCATAGGAAGATATAATTAAAGCTCCAGCGGCTCTCAGTTACCCTCTCATGACAAGACATCTCCTCCTGCTGTGCCTGCTGTGTGGGACTCACAGGCTGTGAAGTCAGTGCCCGTCTCAGTTCCCAGGGCAGGCAGCAGCCACATGCTGGGTGAAGGCCCTCAGCTCTGGCAGATGGCCTGAGCCCGGCTGGGACAGGGCTGGGCAGGCGCTGAAGGCTTGCCCCAGGGCTTCCTGCTTCTCCCTTCAGTTCCCAGCAGCCCCAGGTGGACCTTCCTGAGAGAATACTTCAGACTCAGCCACAGCGGGATGTTCTGATTGTCTCCAGCCAGCCCCAGCACCATGTCTGAAGAGTCCTGCTCGGGCTGGGGAGCATGCCACCCAACATCAGGATTTTCTGCCTTTAGCACTGACCAGGCGTGGCTGCTGACCAGGCATGGCTCCTGCCCACGGCTCAGATCCCGGTGCTCTGCCTGCTCCTGAGCCCCGTTAGTACCACAAGGTTGTCCTGCTGCCCACGGCATCCCAGCTCCTGCCCACGACAGAGAAAAATGCCTCTACTCTGCACAGGCGCCCCCTCCCTCAAGGAACACAGAGCTCTCCCACCTCCCCTCTCAGGAAAGTGGAGGCACTGCTGTTAGGACAGGGCCAGAGTAGCACCCACACTTGGTGCGACTTCAGAGGACATGCTCTGCAAGGAAGGAAATGTCAGAGGTCCTCCAGCTTGCCGCCACATACAGACAGCCATTTTATGTCCCCATTCCTCTACTTTCCAGAACCCAGTAGCCTAGTGCAGAACTGTGTCTCTCAGCAGGGAGAGAGGGCACAGTGGGAAGATGGGTTGGACCCACCATTCGAGTTGGAAATGGCACTGTCTACCCATCAGGAAGGCGGGGAGGAGGAGAGCATCTGTCTCCAGGGCCAGGAGCTTAGCAGACACGGTCAGGTCTGAGCGGGATACTGGGACGGTTCGAAGCAAAGCCGGGTGCAGGTGGGGATAGTGGAAGCCAGTTGTCTGTGACCTTGCTGCAGGAAGAGGGCTTTCTAAAGGATGACCCCTGGTCAGAAGCCAACACGTGGGTTTTTTCATAAATAACACCCATAAACCACAATCTGAAATGCCAGTTGGGATTTCTTTAAATAACATAAGGAGCTCTTGGGAATCAACTGGATGCAGAATCTTTCTAGATTATTTGGCCTCTCTTTTCTCACAACGTCACACCTACATGTGACTTAAAAGAACTTAGTGACTGACTGATGTTCCGTCCAAAGCTTCAGCTTTCTTTCCCACTAGCAGTTCTGTATCATGAAGCGCAGCACACTGGGTCGCACATCCCTAGAGTAAGCACCCAACATTCACAAAAGCCTGTGTGTCCCCATGACAGCCCCGGTGACGTGCCGTGCAGACCTAACATAACCAGGAGGACCTCTTATTTCAAATGCGGGTCATGACCCACTAAATTGATTGAATGATCTGCAACCAGTCAGAACCCAGCTTGAGAAGCCCTTTTCTGGGAGCTCTCCTGTTAGACCACAGTGGAAGCAGGGGAAGCGCCTTGTCCCCCTTGACACCCCGCTGCCCACCCCATCTCAGGCAAGCCCCACCCTCAAAGAGGACAGAGAGATGGAAGATGCTCCAAGCACCAACTATCGACTCCGCTGTAGGAGCTGTGAACTCAGGAGTATAAACACCTCCCGTTTTCCATCAAAAAGAAGTGAACATGCAGAAAACGTCAGGCTTCTCCCTGCCCTGCCCCAGTGCCCGTGGCTCTTCCGAATGCTGCCTCCTCTAGGCCAGGGGCTGGCCACGCTGTGGACGGAGCTGCCCTGTGCCCATTCCTGTGGGTTGGGTTGGGACATAATGGGGTTTGCCTGCCTCTGTTGCCCGCCCTGGGCTGCCCTCAGGCCCCAGTGGCAAAGGTGAGGACCTTGCTCCAGGTCTGACCCACACGCCCATGGCAGTGACTGGCTGCTCCAGAAGACACTTGTCCACCCTGCACCACGTCGCCTCCGAGGCTCCTTGGGAACCACAAGCTCAGTCCTACTAAGCTGCCTGCTTACCACCTCCTTTGCTCAGATGGCAAGGAGACGCCACATCTGCACTAGAGCCAAAAAATGACACAACCTACTTAGAGATGCTGTATCTCACCCTCTGGAGAAGAACCTTTCCCTAAGTTGTGGTTTGTTTTTGTTTGTTTAACATAATAACAGAGGAACAAAACTTCAGGGCTCTGTAATTAGGGTCCTTTTGCTGTCACAGATTTAATTCTAAAGTTATCTGCGCAATTTGCATGCAGCTTCACGGTGTCACTGTGTTTACATACAGCGTTCTTGGTGGCTTCCCGTCCAGCACAGCTCAAGGTCCAGGAAGCTTCCCACAGATCCCGTCTCCTGGAACACCAAGGAGTCTGTCACCCAGGACAGTGGCCTTTCTCTTCAGGTGCTAGCTCCTATCTGAAGGCAAGGCTGTGGGGGAAGGATCCACACCACGAACCCGGGGCTTGCGTCACGGCTCCCAAACATTGGGCTGGGAGTCAGTCTGGCAAACAGGCTTCAAGTTCTGTCCACAGGGACTTCAAACGCAGGCACAAGCCAAGACTGGCCTGCATTGGTTGTTACTACAGTGACCCTTTCCAAACCTGGCTAATAAGAAAATACTCTTACACTTAAAAAAAAGAGCATTGCTTGATGGGAGTTGCGCGTAGTCATTGCAGCTGCAGCTGAATCTTAAGGACATATGTGGATATGTCCATTGAAGGCTGAACTGTGTCCCCCAAAACATCCATGTGGAAGTCCTAACACAGGTGTTCATCAACATCCCCTGACTTGGACACAGGGTCTTGGCACAACTAATCAAGTAAGGATGGCATCATACCCATGAACAGGGGCCCTACGGCAAATTGATGGTGTCCTTGTAAGAGCCAGAAAATAGAGACCCACGCAGGGAAGGGGCCACGTGAAGACAGAGGCAGAGATTGGGGGATGCGTCTGCAAGCCAGGAGCACCAAAGATTGTGGCCACCACCAGAGAGAGGCAGAAGAACCGAGCAGAGTCCCCTCCCGCCTCCTGGGGCCTGCTGCCTCCAGAGACAGAGAGAAAAGGTCTGCTGCTCTGAGCCACCAGCCCGGCACTTTGTCCCAGCAGCCCTAGGAGACTAACACAGATGGTTACATTTCAGTCAGTCCACTTGTATGTTTTGACATTTTATAAGTGTTTATTCTAATTATTCTGGAAAACCCAAAGTTATACGATGTCCCCAGCATGCAGGGACTCAGTCCCACCTGCACATGGGAGGGAGTCACCTAATGGTATAGATGCCTCATACCTGTTCCAGGGGCTTCTCATGACAGCAGATGTCCTTGCATTGAAACCTTAGATTCCAGATTGAAAGGGAAGCTCCAGGGGAACATTTGGAGCTTTGATTTGTGCTTAGATACTGAAATGGTGAGCCAGACAGTGAACTGCACGACACAATGTCATTGTTTGCTAAATGTGAGTTTTCATTTTACTAGATTTGAAAAATAATTAAAATAGAAAAGCATGATTTTAACTGCTTTTTATTTGTTTTAAAACTAAAGAACAAATCAAGAAAGTCTCCAAATAGAATCTTTTTGTTGTGGGCAAGAGGAGAGTGTCAGGCATGATCTGTCCTGATGCTCTGATGTTGGGAACAGGCAGGCCAGTTTTGACCCCACCCCCAGGAGGACATATCCACTGGCAGCTGTTCATCTGTACCCCCACAGAACTAGGCTTTGGGGTGTGGACTCAGCAGAATAAACGTTCTGTCCCTTCCCTGCAGCCACGGGTAGGGGAGGGTAGCAAGTACATGGCTGCCTGCAGTCAGCGTTTCAAACCTGGCTGGGCATCAGGATCAACTCATCTCTTTCCAAGAACATCTAGGCATCCTCTGGGTGGCCATCTCGAAGGTTTGTGTGAAGTCAGGCACCCCCTCTGCAGCCTGGGGACTGGCTCTGGAGCAGCTCCACACCTGCTCACCCTGGAGAAGCAGAGCTCTGTGCCCAAGGGAGAGCTGTGCTCGACTGCCTAGGGCAGCTCTATGCATGACTGCCCCAAGCTGGGTGCCACCAAAGAGCCCTCAACAGGTAAGCAAAGCATGGGCCTCAGTCCCAGGAAACAAGCTGAGTCAGGAAAAGGCAGATTCCTCACCAAGCAACGTGGACTCTGAAAGGCACGGTGGTGACAGAATGAAGCCATCTCCAAGGTTCTACTCTGTGGTCATATTCGATGACATTACTGAGAAGACAAACCTACAATGAGGTAGAATGACAGCACAGAATAGCAGCTACCTGGACAGGTGTGAGGATGAGGGGACGGCAGGAGGCCGCAGAATAGAACTGGTTCCAGGTGTGGCCGGGTGTGCCCAGTCTGTCCAGGCACCAGGTTGTTAGAACTGGGTACCCCAAAGAGGAGGGTGGGAAGCAAGCCTTTCCATGCAGCGGAAGATCTCGCGTGCTGGGACAAAGACGTGAGAAGAAGTGACAGGCTGAGAAGGACTACAGGAGCTTTCAAATGAATCCCGAGCGCAGGAGGGAAGGAGAGTTTTAATCATGGGAGAGGCATGATTAGATTTGGGTTTTAGTAGGATCACTCTGTTGACAGATGGAAGATAGATTGGAGAGGGTTTCGGTGGTGGGAAGGAAATCAATTAGTATCCTATTGCAAGGGAGATCAATTAGGGGTAAGGGGTAATGAATTCAGCTCCTTACATCCTGAGTCAGAGACGCTCCCCGGGCACTGAAGCAAAGATGTCAACGGGGGTTGAATATATGAGTCTGAAACTCCGGAAAGAGGTCTGAGCTAATAATAACAATTTGATAATTGAACTTGCCTTTGATAAATTGTGTATAAGGTCAGGGAAGAAAAAAGCACTTTGGGATTGGGACCGCCGGGAACTGCAGCATTAAAAAGAACAGAGAAAAAGAGGGAAGTGAGAGTGTGCAGCAGAAGAGACCCGGACTTGGCCCAGGTGGAACTCACGTTCCCGGACCCGAGGGAGGCGAGTGAACGTGCCGCCCCTCGCACCCGCGCTCTGGGATGTCACTCCGTGGCCTGGAATGAGCCACCCTGAGGCATGGCCGCCCGTCAGAAGAGGTCTAGGTGGTCACCAGTCCAGATCTTCACTCCACCACCGAGGAAACTGAGGCTGACTGAGAGGGCAGCCACTCCATGGGAAGATGGAGACCGTGACCAAAATGTCCAGCTGCTGGAAAGGGCAGTCGCAGGCTCCTCAGCAGTCTTCAGTCAGTGTTGTCTTGGGGGGACTTGCCAGCCTGCTGCCCGACATCCACCCCTGGCCTCTGTCCCCACGCAGGTGAGTCAGGCAAGATGGCTGGATCCCTGCACTTTCCTCTCATCCACAATCAACCTAGTTGGTTGATGAACACGGCTTTTGAGCCAGCATCAAACCCTGTAATGGGACTAGGGTTGTGGCTCTGTGGTAGAGTGTTCGCCGAGCACGTAGGGGGCACTGGGTTCCATCCTCAGCACCACATAAAAATAAAGGTACTGTGTCCAACTACAACTAAATATATATATAGTAATTGGTCCCCAGAGAGGTGTCTCAGATGATCATAGTAGGAATTTTATTTTGTCTCAGCCTGGACTTTTCTGTTTCCTTCCCCAAAATACTTGCCCCTTGCTACCCACAAGATGCGGAGAGACCAAGAAGCACATAGGGTTTCCTATAAATGGCCTGACTTTCTCAGGACTTCTCATGGCTGCAAACTCGAGCACATAACCTATTGAAATTCCATGCATGTTTTAAAAATCCATAATCAATCCTTTACATGATGAAATCATTCCTTCCAGAAAGGTTGATTTTTATGTGTTATAGCCCAAGTTTTCAGCTCATTCCACCCTTTCTGGGTAAATCTTAGCCAATTAAGAAATAAATTAATATACAATCATGCAACACTGTTCCTTGATTTAAAGATATTCTTAAGAGTTTTGTTTTGCTTAGTAAATATGGACAAAAATTTGCCTCCAAAAATATAGCCAAAGGATGACCAGTCTAGAACCAAAACCCTGGAACCATGAGTGAGATGGAGCCATGAAAATCCTTTGGATCCGGCGAGGAGCGAGCAGCAGGCAGACAGTCAACGCGGAGCACAGGAGAAGCACACCCTGCCAGGTTGGGAAGTGGTCCTGGAGGAGGTGGACTTTCCGCAGTATGCTCAATGTGTGGCACAGCTGATAGAGGCACAGCTTTCTTCCAGGTGAGGGAAGAATGCACCTTGACAATGACGGTGCCGAGGGAGAGCTCGTTGGGTGGCTTGTGAGTGGAGGAATGGCAGACGATGCTGGATGGTGCAGCCCGATTCCTGGGAGGCCTTCAGTTCTGTGGCCAGCAGCGTGGTCCTTTCTCTAGCTGGGCGGGGAGTTTCTGAGCTCCAGAGAAGGGATGTGGCTCTACCTGACCTTCTGGACACTGGTTCCTGCAGCTGTGGCTTCAGAGAGGGAGACACTCTGAGAAGTCAGCACAAAAAGCTCCAGGTAAGAGATCATGGGCCCCAGGTAGGACAGAAGGACAGAGGAGAAGGAGAAACTCGGACTGTCGCAGGGGATGCCCAGCGAGGAGGGGCAGTCTCCCAGCTGACGGGCCCCCACCTGGGAACTGGTCAGCCAGAGGAGACAGGGGAGGAGTGGGAAGGAGGCCTCAGATGGCGACGTGGTCACTCGGGGTGTCTGTGCAGAGGTTCAGGAAATTCATCCTCCACTGCTAATGGAATGATGTCACCATGTTGGTGCCTCTGGAAATCAGCGGGAGGCAGGTCACAAATGACCCAAGTGTGGGAGGCTTGCCTGCAGCACCTACCTGAAGGCCTGACAGTGAAGCGGAGCCCCAGCCCACCAAGCAGCAATGTGGGAGGGGACAGGGCTTCCTGACCACTAATCACAGTCCCCTACACGGTTTCGTTGGTAAGTGTACCTCCCACCGTGGTTATTGCAATCCCAAAGTCTACACACCTGCAGTGGGGACCCCTCAGATGCCTCGTCTTCTTCACACATTGGGACGAGGAAATGTGGGCAGGGATTTCATCCACACTGGAACCTCTTGTCTGGAACAGCTTGGACGTGGTAAAGTGTGACTGGTCAGCAACGTGCACCCCCCCCCCACCAAGTGGCTGGGAGCTAGCTGGACCCTGTGTGGCCTCTCTCCCCCCTGAGTCTCATTGTATTGATCCTTAAGAGATTCCTGTTGCTTCTTCTTCATGCCACTGTGCTTCCCGATTACTGTGTGTTGGGCTTCTGCTCCTCCAGGTCACCTCCCCCTGGCCCAGCCTCATAATGGATCGCACTCTTCTTCCACACGGGCACTGGCTCCTAGCAGGACGGGCAATTCCACGTGCTTTGTGGTGGCTCCATTTTCACTTGGAAACTGAATTCATCTTAGAGGAAACCTGTTCTCTGTGGGTCTGATTCAGTCAGTCTCATCCCAGGAAAGAGTTTCCACATTGTCTCTCTGTGACTTCTGGATGTGCTGAATAGTTGGCTAACTTTGAACATCAAATTTTTACATAAAAAATGCAGAAACTATGACAGTTTGACGATTTTTTATGCACTACGATTCAAGTGGAGCTCAACAACAAGTAAGAGAATAAAATGTGAAATATAAAAAAGAGTCACTAGGATTCCGAACCCACTGTTCTAATTCAGATGAAATGTTAAGAATGAAGCTGATGGCCAGCCAGTGGGGCTCTCGGGAGAATTCAGCCGGTCTGCTGAGAAGTAGGCTCTGTTTTTTCTATTTCCCAACTTTCCGTTTTTTTTTAAAAAGAATAGGTACATAAATGAGAAATCAACAGTACTGGAAAAGGAGAAAACGGAACGGCAGCAGTGAAATAGAAACGGCAAAAACTTTCGGCTTCGCAGCCAAGCCCGGAGCTCAGCGAAGGACACACCGCGAGGACAGGGCAGGGTGGGAAGTGGAACTGCCCGTCAGACCCCCTCACCAGCCCCCAGATACAGTTCATGAGGTGCTTCTCCCAGACATGAAGCCCAGGCACTACTTTCTAAAGAGCACAGATTTCCAGGGGACGTTCAGGAGCCTGGCAGAAGCAGAACGGCCCTGCATGTTAGTCCAAGAGAAGAAGAGGTGAACGCAGACGGACACTGCGGCCTCAGCCTGACTCAGGGCCCAATCCCAGCACATTCTCCGGGGCCCAGTGTGGCGTGCGTGTGGTCCAGGGAAGCACAGCCTTCATGCACACCCATGAGATGGCACAGAGGAGGTCAGCACCAACAGCGCCAGGTGCAGCATTCAGGGCCACTGCAGTTCCACTCCACCACAGGGAGTCTGCAAAGCCAGTTTTCATGCAATCACTGTGATAAAAGCACATTCCACAGAAAACCAGTGCAGACAGGAAATACAGACAGGTGGCCAGGGCTTGAGAAGCAGCCTAGCTCCTACAACCCCTCAGTAAGCAGCACTGATTTAAAAGTGAAAGAGAAAGCCAGGTGCCCATGAATCCTAGTGACTCAGGAGGCCCAGGCAGGAAGATGGTAAGTTCAAAGCCAACCTAGGTGACTTAGCAAGACCCTGTCTCAAAATAAAAAGTAAAATGGGTTAGGGTGTAACTCATCAGTAAAGTGTCCCTGGGCTTAATCCCCAATATCAAAAATACATACGTACATATATAAAATGAAAATGAAAGGAAATACCCGTTTTCCTGCAATGTACATGAATTAGTTTTCAAACAGCTACACGTTGTTAAGTGTGCATAGTGATTCAGTGTCTGAATCTACCTACTTATGAACAGCACTGTTGAAACGTTCTCGTGGCCTATGAGTGCTCTGAAAAAATTTCTGAGACAGTGAGAGAGCCTGAGTCCAGAAAACCCATAAGCCTCCATTCTAGAATTGTCAACTCTCCTGGGAAAAGCCTCTCAGGTGGGCACCTGGCCCAGGAAGGCAAGGGGGGTCCCAGACTTCCTGACTGTCTTCCTGCTCCGAGGGCCTGTGTTAGCCATTCACAGGAGAGGCCGGTGCAGGAAACAGATGTGCATACTACAGAGGGAAGCCACAGCTCCCGCCCCACCCGCCGCCTGGCAATCCACCCGTCCTCCATTCATAAAAACCAGCCAAACTGAGGTCCACCCAGGAGAGAAGACTATCAGCACGGAAGATCCTGAAAATGGTGAACAAACAGAACAGCTCACCTGAGAGGAAACAATGATGATAATAAAATCCAACTTGCTCCAGAGAGATGAGTGAGGAAATTGCACCCATAAAATGAGCAGTGGCCACAATTGGAAGGAGGAGGGGGAGGGGAAGGAAGAAGAAGGAAGGAAGAGAAAGGGGCTCTCACAGAAGGCAAGAGATTCTGGCCATTACCCCGCCACTGATGAAGTACCGCACTGACTGCTGGCTGCTGAGAGCCTCCTGCCCTGACTGCAGGGGCCAGAAGCCAGAGGGTGGAGGCAGAGGAATCAGCAAGATCTAAAAGCAAAAATAAAGAGGCAAATGCATAAGTGAAACTTAAAAGCCTTGCCAGATATACCCAGGAGGGCCAAGCTGTCCAACAGAGATTTTTTTTTAATAGAGAACAGGAATGCTAGAAAGCAAAAGAGAACGACAGAAATGACAGGAGCTGAGCTGCATTTACCAAGGACATGTCTGCCCCTGGACCCTGCTGCCCACAGTCAAGGAAGAGGGGAATGAAGGAAGAGTGTACAAGCTCTCTTGGGCCCCTCTTCTCCAACTGGCTGGGTGACATGGGCTGACATTCCCTGTGCTGTGGTTTGTTCCCTCACCCTATCTAAAGAGAAGAGCACATGCCTGATTATACTTCTGTGTGCCGACAAGCTGCACATTCACAATGTGAAAAACAAGTCACAAAACAAATGGGTAACCTTATCCAGCTGAGTTAAATATGCACACAGGTGAGGACAGACAGACAGCCACAGAGGTAAACAGAAACTTGAACTACTTACAAGGACACATAGCGACAGACGGGGTAGAGAAGGAGGAGGTTTGCCCCCTGACACTCTCTGTTTTGTAATGAGAACTATGGATTACTTTCGAAATTAAAAAAAAAAAAAAAGAAATGGAGAAAAATCCCCTCCACAGGAATGACAGCAGCCAGAGCCCCAGTGGTAACCAAGCAACTTATGTCAAATGATTCAATGGATGTAAAATATAAATAAACACGTCTTTCTGCAAGCAGAAGTTTAGCTCTATCCAAAGATTTATTTTAGTGTCTTCCGTAGCATTAATAAATTCAAGTCGCCTGTCTCTTCGTGGGTCTTCCGTGGTAAATATGTTTTCTTAGAAATGCATTTATTCAACAAGATTTCGAGAAGTGCTATGATATGGCTACACATTATATTGTCTTACTTTTTAGGCCTCCATTCATAATTTAACTTTACAAACACATGATCTTCTTTTTAACATTCTGTTCTAAGTACTTTACAAGCTATAGATCTCTGCTTGTCCCAACAGTGCTACCTGAGCTCTGGGAGGCATGAGGGCCAGCCTCAGGCCAGGCAGGTGCAGGGGGTGACCAGAACCCAGGTTGCAGGACAGGGACCAGCTGTGCAGCCCGGCAGCTCTGGCCATGCCCACGTGCCCATCAGCACCCAGCACCTGCGCCTGCTCTACTGACCTCTTGGCCTGGCCAGGTTTTGGTACTGCATTTCCAACAGATTTTCAATTCCCATGCTTATTATAGTTCCCAAGGCTCGACTCATTCACTTCTCCTGTTAACTGTATTCCTTCCTTACACTGCTGTCAGCGCTCCTGAAGTTTTGCTTCTGGGGTGGAATGGCTAGCTTGAATCCGCTTCAATCTAGCAATAAAAACCTTTGAAACGCACAAAGCTCCCTCCTGGCTCACCCTCCACATCCCTGTGTTCTGACATCCTTATCTGGTAACTATCTTTTCATTCTGTTTCACTTCCTCTATACCTCAAGGAGTATTTAAGGAGCACTTTAACTTTCACACGGTTTCAGTTTTTGTGTTATAAGTTAGTGTTTTAATCATTGTCCAAGAACTTGTTCTGGGATTGATGGTATTAGGCTCTTTTTGAGGCTTAGGGTACAAGCTATATAACGGCATCATGGACATTGGAAGAACACAGGTTTTTTGGATTTTGTTTATTCTGTTTTTAGCAAATACTGAGTAAATAAAACATTAAATCATTCAATTCTTCTCTTTGAAACTTATCTTTTCAACATATATGAAGAACAGAGACATTATTAATGTATTCTTCTAAGACTGTACCAATTTCTTATTGTATTTCTCACATATTTTATTTGCTATCTATCTTAGTCAGCTCTTCATTGCTGTGACAAAATGCCTGAGATAATCAGCTTAGAGGAGGAAAGGTCTATGTAGGCTCATGGATTCAGTGGTTTCAGTTTATGGTGGTGTAACCGATTGCTTTGATCCATGATGGAGGGCCTGCTCACCTCATGACAGTCAAAAAGCAGGAGAGCAAGGAAGGGGCCAGGGACAAGATAGAATCCCTGACGGCACAACCGCAAGGACCCATTCCCTTCTTGTGGGTCTCACCTCCTACAGTTCTATCACGTTCAAATAGTCCATTCAGTTATAAACCCATCAAATGGATTAATCTACTGTTGACATCAGAACCCTCACGATCCCAAAGCCCCACCTCTGAACACAGCTGCTCAGGGAAAAGTTTTCAACTCTGGTGATTTTGTGGGACATTCAGATCCAAGGACAATGTCACCTGCTGCTCCGTCCCTTGGCTCTTAAACATCTTGCCTACTACTCTCATTATGAATTGTACTTTAAGAAATCAACGTAAGGTAGTTCAGTTTACCCCTTTTGCTTATTTTTCCTTGGATTCTTCTTTATCTGATAATATTTGCTCATTGGGTCTTTTATTTATTTATTTAATTTCCTTCTCAGTCTATTTGTATATTCTTTGTGCCATTGTGTGTCAGCTAACTTGTGTACTTAGTTTTATTTACTTATTTATCTATTTGTTTTGCAGTATTAGAGTGAAACCCAAGGGATCCTCTACCACTAAGCTACATCTCCAGCCCTTTGTATTTTTTATTCTAAGACAGGGCTTCACTAAGTTGACCAGGCTGGTCTCACACATGTGATCCTCCTTCCTCAGCTTCCTAGTTTTCTGGAATTACAGGTGTACACCACCCATCTGGCTATTGTACATACATATGTATCATATTTAATATGAGACTCTTCATATTAATAAGGAGGCTTCATCCACTTGTATTTGTTGTATATTGTTCATATGTATATTTTTTTTCTTTTTGATTATCATTCCCTGCTATTAACACAGATACATTGCATTTTTAAAAGAATCGCTCTGTTCTGGCTGAAGCTCCCATTTGTTCCTTCACCTGCCCCCAGACACTGCTGCTGCCCAGCATGTGCACAGCATTGCTGTGGCCACTGGTGAAAGGCCGTGCGCTGTCCTGGTGGCTGCGTCCTTAAGCATTGCCAACACGCCACACGCTCTGGCCCAGGGGCGCCATTCTCCCGGCTTTCCTTGCTTTAACTTACCAAATTTTTTCAACAACAAAATACATTTATACAAGTGAGCAGCTAAAACGGGGCTTAAGTAACATGCTTACTGTTCTCTATTTTGAGAAGGACGCAGGAGTAAATATAGCCCTACCCCTGAACCAGAGTCAGTTTGGTGAACACACTAGCCACCACCACGCGCCTTCTCTGGCCTCGGGCTGCGAGCCTCAGCCGTGCTCTGGGCCGGGAATCTTTGTCCCAGCAGTCCCATCCCACGGGCCCATTCTAATGTCTCCCCCCAGGTCAGAAGTTCATGGCTAGTGAGCAACTGACCTCTTTGGCCTCTGGCCATTTTCCCCAGGAACCACCAGCCACTGCCTTACTTTCTGGCCCACAGACCCCCTGCAATTGTCAGTGACTCCCGCTGGGTTCCAGGCCCAGTAAATCTTTGACACAGAGCTGAACCTGGAGTTTCTCAGCTTCCCTCTGCCCCTCCACGCAACTGTGGGAACACGGTGATACACTGAGCGCCCGGCCTGGCCCTGTCCTTCTGAGCTGGGCTGCCAGGGCACAGGAGCTGCCCAACTTGGAAATCATTTCTGTTCTCCACAAAGCTCAGCCTTGGGCCTGTGCACTTGGGAAACTCAAATGTCCTAATTAGCATGTCAGGAGCCGCCGCCCCCACACCAGAGCAAACCTATCCTGATGGTTTAGTTTGATCACACACACACACACACACACACACACAGGCACACACACACACGCACGCACACACACACACGCACACGCACACAGGCACACACACACATACACACACGCACAGGCACACACATAAACACACACACATACATACACACACAGGCACACACACACACACACAGGGCAACCACCACCACCTCCATCCTGGAGGCAGCCTTGTATCAGGAAATGCAAAGCCAAAGACTTGCCCTCCTGCCTAACAACGGACCAGGCACAGGCGCCTGTCCTTGTGAAAGCATGGGCCTAATCCAGGGGAGCTGGAGGGCAGTGTCCTCAGGGAGATGTCGGTGAGTTTTGAAGGACTGCAGGGAGTTCCTTGGTCAACAGGAAGTGAGAAGTGTTTGGGGCAAAGGGAAAAACACCTGCAGACCCCGGGAGGCCAGAGGAAGGGGAGAGCGAGGCACAGACGAGGGGAAGAGAGAGTCGGGGAAATGCTGGCCGGGGCTGGGGCTTAGCTCCTGGCAGGCGCTTGTCTGGTGTGTGTGAGGTGCTGGTTTGATCCTCAGCACCACATAAAAAATGAATTAAAACGAAGATTGTGTGTCCCTCTACAACTAAAAATATATTAAAAGAAGAAAAAGAAAGAAAATGCTGTATTATTTGAGAGAACAGGTACTAGAACCCCAGCCCCTCCCCTTCCTGCCTGTCTTTGTCCCCAGATCTTCTCAGGGCCTGGAGAAGGGGGAGACGGCTCCTTAGATCTCGGATGGTTTCCCAAGCAGTAGGAAAATTATAGGCGGAAAAGGAACTGCACTCGTTTTGTCTTGTTCATTCTTACACAGAAGCGTGAGTCAGAGTGGGCTCACGGTGTCGCGTGCCCGGTTCGGACCTTCCTGTCCCCAGCACGCCAGCTCCCTGCTGTAGCCCGTGCCCCATGGCCGGGCAGGCTCCGGTCTCTGGAGCCCTTCAGGCAGTGCCTTGTCCTCTGAGAAGGGCCTTGGCCAGCTCACGGGAGGTCTGGTCCTCAATGGTCTCGCCTTAGTATCTGGAGGAAGGTCCATGGGGAAAGGCAATGTCAACACGTGTTAGAAGCCTTTTTGTGAAATTTAATGGAAGATCACAGGGGAAAAAAAATCGTCATAAAAAATGAATAACTTAGTAGCACAAAAAGTAGAATGATCCTAAAGTCATGTTGAACCTGTGATTTAAACAACTCCGACATTTAACTTGACACATACATTTTTATCTAAACATTTGATCCCAGGAAATCTTTCACGATTCACAAGCTTTTAGCAAACCAGGACAGTGGTCAATGGGACTTCCTTCCGGGGCAGAGGTTTCCGCGGGGACTGTGGCCGGTGTGTGAATCTCTAACCCTGGGTCACAGTGGAAACAAGCTCAAGCAGTGCTGGCTGCTGCAGGTCACCCAGTAGTGAAAGAGCCACGAAGCCCTGAAACAGGTGAGAGCTAGAGAGGACCTTGAATGTCCACGAATCAAACTCCACTTCCACGTAGGGAGGCAGCCGTGAGAGCCCTGGAGAAGCCCAGGCAGCGGCTGGCTCTCCTGGAGACCCAAGCCGGGCCTCCCCAGCTCTCCTGTGTTGTCCAGGGCCCGCTCCCTGGGGAGGGCACTTTGTTTTCTTCCAACCTCCATGGCATATGATGCAAGGTGATGCAAGGCGATAGGCATCTGTCACGGGAGACCTTTGCAGGAGGAGGAGCCACTGCAGCTGGACAGTCTCAGGAGGAGCCTGGGGGCTGTCTCTTATNGTGCCGAGGCCGTGATCCTGGGGTGCAGAGGCCATGCTCCTGGGGTGCAGAGACCATGCTCGTGGGGTGCAGAGGCCAAGCTCCTGGGGTGCAGAGACCATGCTCCTGGGGTACAGAGGCCGTGCTCCTGGGGTTCAGAAGCCGTGCTCCTGGGGTGCAGAGGCCGTGCTCCTGGGGTGCCGAGGCCGTGATCCTGGGGTGCAGAGACCATGCTCCTGGGGTGCAGAGACCATGCTCGTGGGGTGCAGAGGCCAAGCTCCTGGGGTGCAGAGACCATGTTCCTGGGGTGCAGAGGCCATGCTCATGGAAGGAAAGGCTGCTTGTGCTGGGAAGCCAGGTGGGGTGGAGGGAAGAGCAGCCACCTGAGGGACACCAGGGCTTCAGTGCCTCTTGCTGGGCTGAGGCCAGCCCCATGAAGGCCGCCCCAAGTGAGCGCCTACTCACCCAGTGGGGGCCACTGCCTGGACAGGGCGCAAGGCTTCCTCTGCAGGCCCCTGGGGGAAGGCTAGGTGAGAATGAAGTGCAAGAGCCTCCTGCCACCTGCAGAGCCAGGTGGGGAGAGCTGCTCTCTGCATAGTACCCTGAGCACGGAGCACCTAGCACTTAGCACCTGCCCTTCTGTAGTAGGTGCTCAGTGAGAATCCATGGACACCCAGGGGAGAAGGGGTGGCACAGCGCTCACTGCTCACTTCATCTTTGGTCTGATGAGAGATCGCAGACAGGGGAGAATTGCCAGGTCACCGTCTCTTGGTAGTCAGCAAACACCACACTGGCCATGTGTGCCCACCAGAGCCTCCTGCCCTCCCTGCCCCCCAGGGAAGAACCTTGAGGGGAGGCTGGGCAGCATCCCTGAGGCGAGGGGTGGTCTGCTCCTCGCTGGTCTTCCATGAGCTGCTCTGGCCATGAGCAGACAGGGTGGGTCTGGGGGTCCCTCTCTTGGGCGTCCTGTTGCTTCCACCTGTCTTGTCCCGAGGACCTAGACCCCTCAGCTGCTCACGGCCTTAAGTTGCACGGCCAGGAGCTCATGGAGGACCCGGATGTTGGCTTGCTCGTTCAGCACCAGGAGGATGGTGCTCCAGCTAATTTCCTCATCAATGACTGTGACAGAACCCGGGCTGGAGCCCTGCACCTCGCTGCTGACTCTAAGTCCAGGGAAAACAGCACCTCAGAGGCCTTCCACGGGCTGAACCAGGACTCCACCAGCTAAGGTTCTAAAGAAGATGTTTAAAAGAAAAGGAGGAGGAGGAGGAGGAGGAGAAGAATAGAATAGAATCCCAGTTATAATACTATCAAACAAAAGACAACCAAAGGGGGAAAAAGGTTTAATTTGGCTGAAGCAAAGGAATTAGTAAGAGAAAATAATTCAAATTTTTATTTTTGAGAACTTTCAAACGAAATTGTAAAACTTCATAAAATAAATTGTAAATATCTACTAAGGATATCCAGGTATTTCCAAATATCTGAACAGTTGAAATAGTATGTAATTAATAATTATCATAAAATACATTTCTATGATTTGTAAAACCTTTAGCCTCTGCTCAAGTGATGTTTAAAACTTGATGGTTCTTGAGAAAGGCCAGGAGGTCTGTTGCACCGGTTGAGAGTGGCCCAGGTGCTGGCTCTGGTCTCCTGTGCCGTCACGCTTGGCGTCATGAAGGAATCCAGGGCTGCACGGCGCCCTTTCCCACGCCGGCCAGGCACATTCCACAGGGAAGGGGACGGCAGCTGCCCGCCACTGCCCACACAGTCGCCTGGCCATTCTCACAGGGCCAAGCCTTGCATTAGCCACTGGTTTGCAAGGCAAATGAGGCTAGTTTCTGTCCCACAAGCTCACTTCCTGCAGATTGACCTTTGCAGGTGGGTCCAAGGCAGTGAGGAAGGAGCAGGGCATGGGTGGGGGGGCAGCTTTGGGCAAGGTGTGGACGCTCTCAAGGGCTAGGTCTCCTGCTGTGGGTCTCAGGCAAAAGCCAATGCTTAGGAAAAGACAAGTCAAATAACTAATTAAAAACCTGCCTCCAGAGCTGGATGTGGCCTTGGGGAAGACACCCCCTCCACTTCCACCCTTACAGACAGGAGCCTTGGTGTGGAGGGAAATGGACCACTGTGCCCGTGTTCTTCACAGCCACGTGTGTGCTCAGGAAGCAAGTAAGAGACGAGGAAGTGCAGACAGACATGATCTAGCCACATGTCCCTGTCCCCTGTCTCTCCAGCCCTGCACAGGACAACAAGGGGAAGGAGACGGTCTGGAGCTGAGGGGTAGGTGTGTGGCTACCCATTATATCATGTTCTGTACCTTTGCTTATCTTTAATTGCCCATCAAAAAGTTCTTACATTGAAAGCCAAAAATTAATATGCATTAACAAATAAATGTGTCCTTCAAAATCAGCTTATAGAGTGACGTTTAGAAGATAGCTGCTCAAAAGGGAGAGAGGCAGGTTCTTCCAAGTCGTTTCTGCAGGTGGCTGCAGGTGTCCAGGACAAGAGAGGAGGAGGCCAGTCCCTGGAAGGAAGGTCTCTGCTGTACCTTCTGTCTCTGGTAGTGCCTTGTGCTGAAGGACAGCTGCCTTATTGTTTCAGGGAGAAAGCCCCAACCCCATTTTAACCCCAAATGTAAAAAAAAAAAAAATTTCAGTATCATTGTTTAGAAAAGATTAGAAGAATTTCTAGTGGTGTCAGATCTGAAACCTAAATGACCAGCAATCATCCACCAAACTTTACACATTCAAGGCTACTGATTTTATTTCTGCTTTGTCCCAAAACAGATCTTCACCAGGGCTTCTGATGGCTGCCAGCAGGTGCAGGCTGGAGGAACATGGTGCTGTGAACGCCCCCCACACTGGTACGATCCATGGCACCTCCTACCTCTGGTTGTCCGCATCCTATGCTTGAGTATAAAGTGCAGCTTCCTTAGCTAAAACGCAAGACGAAGCCACTGTCAGGAGAACATCCTGGTATAGTTGGCTGCAGTCCTTGGCCACCCTAAACAAAAAGTAGGCAGCTCTAGTCATAAGCACTAAAGAAACCAAGGGTGAAGCGATTCTCTACACTGTGAGCCAGGCTGGTGTCCTCATATCTTCAGAAAGACTGAAATGGGATAAGACGTGAGAAGGAATAGCCCTTGTATTTTAAAGTGCTATATATTGCATTCAGAGGTGCACATCCAGTGTCTTGTGGTAGATGATCATAGAAAGAAGTCAAGAAAGGTTCACTTTGGAACACAGAAATGATTGTGGCTCAGTGGTAGAGCACTTGCCCAGCATGAGTGAGGCACTGGATTCGATTCTCAGCACCACATAAAAATAAATAAAAGTCCACCAACCACTAATAAAATATTTTTTAAAAAAGAAATCACTATTACGATAATTCTTGTACTATGAGAATAAATTGAAAATACTGGCATATCCTGTATACATATGTAAGTCAAAGTCACATGTATCTTGTTCTGAATTTCAGCAGAATAAAACCTTATTGAGCAACCCTGATACTCTGCTTGACTCATATTAATGTGTGTCCAAATACCTGTGGAAATAGAGAACAGAAATAGTGTTTTAAGTCCAAAGAATCAAAATTGTGGTCCAGTCAACTTGCAGCAGGTGCAGGGACCTGGAAATCCAAATTCTACCTCTCACACACTATTTAAGATGTCAAGCAGGAGTTGAAGAGTTTTCCTGTTTCTGTTCTGGATGAAATCAACCATGGCTAGAGAGCTACAATCTGGAGCTAAAACACAGGTGAATAAACTGAGTTCTGGGCTGAGATTATTGTGATGAGCTGCTTCCCTGGGGAGGAAATGGCACTCAGAGTCACTGGCTCTCAGAGCCCAGGGAATGAGGTGCTGGGGGTGCTCGGCAGGGACTCTAACTGCAGATGGGGTTAAATGGCCTGGAACCAGCTTAAAAGTAGGTTAAAACATAACAACCTCCCCCTCCTCCAGCTCCTGTCTCCCAGGCCTCTTTGGAAATGAATACTCCTGGGAGGGTCTCACCTTGAGTTATCAGCTAACACTTTCAGTGTGATTAGCAGGAAGCCCAGAGAGAAAGAAGTGGGATTTAGGCCGAATGCCTGGGGGCGGAGGGGAGGCCCTGCAGGGGAGAGCGCTGACTAGTCAGCACATCTGCTGATCCCTGACAAACAGATTTCACCTGCTCCAGAGCCTCTGGGTCCACAAGGGAGACTCCCAACCCCTGGATTCTGTAACTGGACCACAGAGAGGAGGAAAGAAGTTCTGGAGCTTTCTGGGTCAGACCTACGGGCACGGTTTCCCACAGTATTGCTAAGGCAGCTCAAAGGATGAACCTAATGAGCCAACTACTGGCCTATGTGTAATTGAAAATATTGACCTTTCACCCAGAACGAATTCAGACATCTCTGAGGGGTGTCTGGGTTATGAGGCCTGACTTTGAGAACTGTATGTGCATTTGGGGGAAAAGGGCACAGTGGACAGAAGGGCAAGTCAGAATAATCTGTATACTGGGCCTTCACCAGATTCTCCCAGGGTTGCAACCCAGAAGCCCTCAGGAAACGCCGGTGCTGAAGGACACAGACAGAGGGGTCCTCTTCTGTTTCAGGAATCCCTTCTCCAGTGGCCTCCTGATCTCAGGTAGTGCCTTCCACTCTCAAAGGCTTCACTCCTTACCTCTGTTGATATAGGGCCAGAGCCTGTCAGGGTGCTGTCTTGAAACCACACTGCATACAGGGCCCTTAGCACCCAGGTGATGCCAGGACACCCGGCCCGCCCCAGTCGAGTGTGTAATGGCACCGAGTTCACACAGAGCCTGGGAGCCGCCCTCCTCTTCTTTGAATCCCCTCCAGGTTGCTTACAACACCTAGTGCAACTTAAATGCAACATAAACTGTTGTTACAGAGCATCTATTTGTATTATTTTTATTGTTATGCTTTTATTTTTAACATTTAAAACATTTTAAAGTATTTTCAGCCTGCACTCTGGCTCTGTGACAATAGACTTGGTGTCTGAGAATCACCAGCAGACCCTGAGCATGGGGGTGTTAATGTCACCTCTGCTGCTGTGTTGTGAACGCATGGAAAGCGTACAGCCAGGTGGGAGACACCACACCAATCCCCCAACTCCATTCCCCCACCGGTTTTCATTGTCTTTTGCCATAAAACTTTTTATCATCACTAACAACAGGTAGACGAACACAGGTGGATTGAGTTCTTCTTCCTCATTCCAAGTCCCAGCAACTGTCATATTCATGAGCATTAGAGGGGCCAAGGCAATTAGCATTCTTAATGAATATTAGCTTTATTTTGAAAGTGATCATTGAGAGAAAATGTGTTTATTCTTTGGTGCTTTAATTTGAAAAACATACTTGTACCCCAGGTGCCGTCCTGGGCTCTGGGTCAGGTGATAAGGAGGGGGACAAAGCCAGTCTCAGCCTCTCAAGACACACAGTCCAGTTCCAGCTGAGAAATAGCCAGGAGCCCTGGCTTCTGTTCAAAGATCACTGACCTAGGGTTCAGCAGCTGGGCTTACGATCTCGCTTGCTGGACAGGTCAGTGTGTCTCCTCAGCTCTGGGTTTCTCTCCCATAGAATGGGGTGACTCTGCAATACGATGATTCCTTTCTATTCCAAAATCCTACGATTCCCTGGGAAGAGGGAAGTCCAGCCAGGCAGGAAACAACAGGCACAGATAGGGGCAGCACGGGACCTTGTCAGCAGGCGAGGTCCCTTCACCACACTCGCCACCTGGATCCTGTGGGTGGGTTGAAGCACAGGGCTCTGCCGCTGCCCATCCTCCCACTGGGTCTTCCCTCTGCCGAGACACGATGCCACTCGCGGTTTCACATCGTAACTGTGGAGAAAGTGTGATTGTTCAAATGTCCAGGCCAACAGTCAAACCAGGTGTGCGTTCAGAAGGAAAAAATAGTGTGTGTGTGTGTGTGTGTGTGTGTGTGTGTAGGCTCAGGGTTTTCTCACTAAGTAAAACATCCAGACTATCACGTCAAATGGCAAAAAATATATACTGAAGGCAAATGCAACCTTCAGACTAGTTTCCTTCGTTGCTGGCAGAATCTCACGCGACCAACAGGAATAGTAATTCCCGTTAATCCAATTCAGTTAAGGTACTAAAACTAAGATGCCCTGCTATTCAGTATTTTACTTTGAGCAATGTCAGGGAAAGTTCTATTCATTCACTGCAGAGACACTAACATCTGCCCTGATTTCCCTGAAATCTTTGTATGAAAGAAAGATCAGAGTCAGTAAAGGCAGTAAATGTTGAACAATAAGATGAGAGAAACCCACAAAGACCACCCAGGTGGAGCTACTTGACAGGAAGATGGCTGATGTGGGTTCATGAAGCCCAGAACTGGCCATCCATAATGACCGCTTTCCAAACCCCCGGTCCATGTCGTCCAAGGCTGCTGAGAGGAAAACATCTTCAGCTGACTCAGGGAGGGGCTGGCACAGAGAGGAGCCCCCTGCCCATCTCCACAGACGCCCCCAGAGACCTGCCACATACAACTCTCCTGCTAACACCCCTGTCCCAACACGGAGGAGCCAGGCTGGCTGGGGTGGCACTCGGCTGTGGGTTGGAACAGAGACCTATTCACGGAGAGCCCTCCACAGGCTGGCTACGCCAAGATCAGTACCCTCCTCTGCCAGAAGCAGGGCGGTGGTGGCACTTCTGTTCCCAGGTACCAGCTTACTAATGAGATTACCTTCTTCATCCTCACAGATTTTTCTGCTCTGCGGTGACTGGGAACACAGAAGCCCCACTTAACTCACTGTCTGCCAAATGTCATACCAACTTGAAGAAATCCTGTTGTCCTGGCAATGTTGTTGACATGTGAGATGCTGGGGGTGGTTCACAGCAGCTTCTGTCCAGAGCTGGGGGACTTCAGGAAACCTGCTCTGGAGTGGAAGGGGCCATAGATCCTGGATTCTCCCCACCAGCTGTGCAGCCCGGCAGGCTTCCCCATCTCTGGTCTCCCTGGTAACACTGAGGTTGGAGTTTTAGCTGTGTCTGCCTTGAAACGTTTTGCACATCATCTGGAGTACATTCAAGGCATGGAGCAAGTGGTATAGATTTCAAAGTCATGGCTGTTTTCATTATGCTGCCAGGCTCTTATAAAGAACACCACAGACTGGGTAACTTGAACCAGTATCTCAAGGCTCCAGATGTCCAAGCAGTGCTGGCTCCTTCTGAGATGAGGCAAGGTCTGCCTAGGCCCTGCTCCTCGTCGATGGATGGTGCTCTTGTCCCTGCGTCTCCACCTCAGCTGCCCTCCTTGCCTGCATCTTTGTCCAAATTGCCCCTTTCTTCTTTTTTAAAATTTTTTTTTTAGTTGTTGATGGACCTTTATTTATTTACCTATATGTGGTGCTGAGAATCAAACCCAGGGCCTCACACATGCCAGGCAAGCGCTCTACCAACTGAGCCACAATCCCAGCCCCTAATTGCCCCTTTCTTGAAGAACACCAGTCATACTGGATTAGACCCCACCCAGTGACCCCATTTTACATCCATCACCTTTGTGAATCTCCCATCCCAAGACAGCGCCTTCTGAGCTACTGGAGATTAGTCACTTCAACACCAGAATTTGGAGGGGACGAAATTCAACCCATAACATTGCTGTTGCAAATAATAATAAAACCAACTGTGATGATCATTGTCATGATTTCTAGAGCAGAGGTGGCTCACTCCAGGATGTCTGTGAAACTGGGAATTCTTACCTGGTGCCTTCAAGGTACTGAATGACTTGGGGGGTGAGTGAGCTCACAAGTGAATGAATTGGCGGAGGGTGAATGGTGGGCAGGACTGGGCCTCTTTACCTGAGCCCCAAGATCTGGGGAATGCACAGCAGATGTGTCAGGAGCCCGTCAGTTCTGTCACCACGGGAACAAGGGGACGATGCAAGGATTGTGTCACAGAACCCAGGTCAGAAGACAGTCCTGCAAGGCAGGCTCCATCTGACCCAGCCCCCGCCCACTCCCCACCCACCATCTGTGACTGGGCAATTATTGCACCCGTGGAAACCTGAGTCTGCCAAAGGGGGATGTCCCAGGTGAACGCAGGCTTATGAGATAATGAGCATAAAACACTGAGCTCACAGGCTCACATAATAATAGGCTCACGGCAAAGTCAGAGAGCTCCTTCTGCAGCTGCGAGGAGCACCAGGACCACGGGCCCTCCAAGACAGTGGCAGCCAGCACACGGATCAGGGCCACAATTCCCAGAGAGAAGCCCTCCTGGCTCCCAGGGATGTGCTGACTAGCCTGTGGGGACCCAAGAGGGCCAAGGAGGAGGCAAGCCATTCATCCTTATCTCTGGGAACCTCATGGAGGAAGAAGAAACAGCCTTACTTCTAATTAGGTCACATAGTAGCTAAACTGAGAGCAGGTCTGGAGAAATGGACACTTCTGGGGACGTAGAGGCACAATTTGGTAATAATTTGAGATTTTGCTTTAGTTTTGTTTGCTTTTACCATGAAAGAGAATCTATTTTATCTTAGAGGCCAAATTTATTTTCCTACGAAGCCATATAATATCATATTACCTAAGATATACCTAGCCAGGCATGGTGGCACACACCTGTAATCCCAGCTGCTAGGGAGACTGAGGCAAGAGGATTGCAGGTTTGAAGCCAGCCTCAGCAACTTAGCAAGGAGGCTGTAAGCAACATAGTGTGACTCTGTCTCTTAAAAACACACACACACACACACACACACACATAAACAGGGCTGGGGATAATGCTCAGTGGTTAAGCACCTTGGGTTAAATCTCCAGTACCAAAGGGGGAAAAAATTACCCCTATTGCCTGGGCACGGTGGCCATGCTGTAGTCCCAGGAGGCTGAGGTGGGAGGAGCCCAAGTTGGAGGCCAGCCTACATAACTTGGTGATATCCTGCCTCAAAATAACAAATAAAAAGAAGCTAAAGCAAATAAAAGGAACAAATAAAAAGAAATAAGCAGAAGCTCAGTGGTACTGAACCCTTGGGTTCAATTTCTAGCACCAAAAGAAAAAGAAGTACAGAACCTGTTAGACAAAATAGTTCAATGACAGCTACAGAGAAGCGCATGTCTTCTGTGGGGCCAGTGGGCACCCAGACTCTAACTCAGACGTCCACTCACACTCATGGAGTCTCTGTCGTGCGGCCTGGGTACTACCTCTATGCTCTACGTGAAATCTGCTGTTCTCTTTTGAAAGGAATTCTTGGAATTCTTTTGAAACAGGGCAAGTTCAGTGAACAGGAGCCGGACAGGAGGCTGATAAGGGACTCTGGCTGATTAATGGGGAAAGGACCCTAAGACAGCAGAACTTTGGAAACAAGACAGTAAAGACGCCCTGGGGACACTGCGGCAGTGCAGTTCTCCTGCAGATGTGGCAGGGCAGCCTCCATGTCCCTGGGACTGGACTCCAGGCGACGGTGAGCTGTGGAACAGAGGGCAGAACCCTTTACCTACAGCTCCCCAGCTCAGGAAGGAGTCCCAGGGCACCCTGAGCCTGACCTCACATGGGGCTTTGCAGAGAGAATTCTTTTGAATCAACAACCTAAATACTTCAGGTACACTTTTGCCAGACAATTGTCTCCTTGGGATGAGAAAACCACTTATTTTGCAAAGAACTAGACAGCATACCCAAAAGGACTGGACAGGCGAGCCAGGGCGCACGTGTAAAAGGGAACACACTTGCATGGTACATGCGTTCATACACGTGGCATGGGCACCCAGACCCCCACACATTAATAACCATCACTTGTCCCAGCTGCTGTGATTGATCCTCACATCATCACCGCTGGAACAGAGATGGATGAGCATGGTGTCGATCACCAGGGCCAGACACGGTGCTGAGAGCTACATTCAGGCTCAGATTCATATTTAGAATTTATAGCTGGTCTTTCACACACAGCAGGGACTGAATACTTAACAGTTCTCCATAGAATTTTATATTTTTTAAAAAAAGGGAGAGAGAGAGAGAGGAGAGAGAACTGCTTTTGTAGAAGAAGAAAAATAGTACTTTGTGTAATATTTACAAGAACTGCTGATGGCATGCAAAGCAAGAATTAGCTTTTAGGGCAGACGGGAGAATTGGCTCTACCTGTGTAAAGAAAGGGTCCTCAGTTCCTTGCTGGATTCAGTATAAAGCCCCCTGATGAGCAGCCAGTCTCGGGATTTCCAGGGGGCCCGGTGATTTCACGGGGACACTTGCAGCCATGGAGACATTGTCACCGTGTTTACAGCAGCCTCTCCTCTCTCAAAGAATCCCACCCTTGAAAGGCACAGAAGGACCATCAGTTAGCACTGAGAAAGCCACCGGCATTGAAGGAAGGGCCGCTCCGTCCTCGGACGTCTGCTGGTGTCTGAAATGCTGACTTTGGAGGCTCTTGGCGAGTGGCACCAGGCCTGGCCTGGGCCTGGGCAGTCTGACCAAAGGTCCTGTCCACCTTCCCTAGTGGACTGAAGGGTCTAATTATACTCTGCTAGAGACAGTCAAGACCTTCCTCTAAATACCCAAGTAAGCTCCTGAGACCAAGGGCGACCACGTGGACCCATTTCCACACCCCTCTGTCCACCCAGCACCACTGTGACTCAGATCACGGGGGCCGTGGAAGAAGAGTAGTCGGACACAAGGCACCCCTCAGTCTGGGAGGAAGCATTCCTCTGCGTTTTGTCATTTGGTTTTTCAAAATTGAACCCTGGGCAGAGCCCACCTTCATGCCCCCATGGGTCAGCTACAGAGAAGGCACCAAGCCGGGTCTCCTCAGGGATAAGGCCATTCTGTGTTTTCAGAAGACCCAGGGGAGGATGCGGGGAAGGACTGAGGTAGGCAGGGCTTTCTGAAGAGAAGGAGTCCCTCAGGAGAAGCAGGGCCCAACAGGCAGCTGTGTGTACTGCCAGACCACCAACAGCCCACTCTGTTTTTGGTCGGTGTTTGTCAGTGTCATCTACCCTCCCACTATGCGAATGAAAACCATAAATGCAGTTCCTGGATCAGTAATTAAAGATAATTATTTTAGTGGAAGAGATTTTCGCCTCCATAATCTCCCCTTTGTCTGCCAGGGCCAGCTCTTGGTTACATCTGCCACTGATAGCCTTTGCTCTGTTTACTTTAAAGAATAAGCCACTGTTTGATTTGGTTTCTCTTTTCCAGTATGTAAACCTCAGTCTCTTGGTTCTCCATTCCAGGAAGGAAAAATAAAAGCACAAGGCTCTTTAAATATCTTTAAAATCAGAGCAATGGTTACTTCCAGATGCACACAGCCTCAGCATTTTATGTAAGAGTCACTTAGGAAAATGTGTAGGCATGTCCTGGCCGGCAGCCTTGCTTGGGCAGGTGTACCTCGGTTGGACCGGTGGCTTTTTACATGGCTGTCATCCATTTGTCCTTCCTGGATGCCTTGCACCAGTATGTGTGTATTTCCAAAGGTTGTTTACTTGCTCCATGGTTCAAAGGATCATTCTGTTCATTTAGAGGGTCACTGCGGCCATGTATTAAGACATAGCTCAGGAGCATGGGCTACAAGTTCTGGAGTGGAGTGAGACCAATAAGAAAACTTTGGAGTAGAAATCACACAGACAAAAAAAGTTTTTTTAAAGGAGTAGAACAGTATTCCTCAGTCAAAATGCAAACAAGCCCCTATCCCCACCCCAAAGAAACAAAATCTGTAGCAACTGCACTCTAGGAGTCTCATCACACTGGGAAACTCACAGCTCCAGCTGCGTCAATAGTTGGTTTATGTGTTGCATTCGAATCCTGCATTGGCAGCACGTTCTAGTTGCCTGCTTAATTGACCTGATCCGCAGCAAAGGAAAAATAAAGATTTATATAAGTTCTATTTTCTGCATAGTTGGTAAGGGAGTCGCTGATCCAACTCGGGATTAACCTACTGGCTGAGCCACAGTGTTTCTCACCGGGGTCCATGGGCCAAGGGTAAAGGGTCACCTCTCCACTCCCAAGTCAGCCCAACTCTGCTGAACAGAAAAGCAAGATCAGGGCTCCAGTCTTGTTTTCAATCCAGAGAAAGCCATTCTCCCAGCAAGGACAGGGGAACTGCTTCCAAAAAATAACAGGTTTAGGAGATGTGGTGATTATATTCGACGAAAACCTTGCTTGGCCTATAATACAGCTATATGCAGATAAAAGGCATTGCTGTCTGGCGTCACCACATTAAAATATTTATACTTACAAGGGATTCTTATAATTATACTGCTGTGGTTTTCACAGATGTTTGGGCTATGGAAATGCTGAGCTTTACAGTTCACATGCTCCCAGTTACCTGCAGTTATGGAGGCCACAGGCTAGAACACGGGTGGCTGGAGAGCCAAGAAGCATGGGACCGCCCTCCAGCTCGGTGGCCAGGGGACTTCCAAGTGTATCCTTCTTGAGTGTGACGTTCCCCCATCGCACAGGGGGCAACGTACCTGCTGCCCCTGGGGGGCCCTGGAGAGCCCTGGGCCCCTGCTGACCCACCCTTCGTTCAGAGGCCGCCCAGTCTTTGATAGAGGCTCTCTTGGTGGAGCAGGGATGGCAGCAGGTCTCGGCCCTCTCTGGCAGGTGTGCAAGGGTGGAGGCAGAGACTGCCACGCTGTTGTCTGCCCTTCCCAGCTAACTGCCACCTCCCTGCCTTGGATCAGAACCCCCCTGAAAGTCCAGACCAGAACCACGGCTCTCACCTCCAGGTCCCCCGTGGACTGGTGGCCCTGCGTGCAGACGTGCTGGGGAATCGCTCCGGCCCCCTGCCAGTCCAGCTTTTCCTGTTATTTACGTGCTCGGATGAAAGTGGGCCCTGTTCACAAACATGGCATCAAGGCCCGGGACGCATACCAAACAGCCTCAAATAAAAACCAGAACAAACTGCGCTCATTTGCCGAGCCCCAAGCAGAGCCAAATTGAAAGCTTTTATTTTTGAAACTACAAACAGAACCACAGTTACACAAACACCAGGAGAAGAGTCTCAACAAGACATTGGCTACATGAAAGATGTCTGAAGCCTTTTCCTAAAGAAGTCTGTGGGTTTCTTCTTTACTTCCAAAATTACTAAATTGTTATTAAAACAACCACCTAAATGATTTGCCTGTGAATTCAGCTGTGTTTTATTGAACTGAAGATTTCTCAGATGGAGATGCCATCGATCCAGGTTATGACTACAGCATCTCTTCCCGCGACAGGTAATCTGTGTCTCTGGGAGAGAAGGGATCGATTTCCCACTGTGCAGTCTTTTTAGCTCCACGTACAGCTGAGGGCTGCGAAACTGAGCACATGACCACATGGAAGAACCTGCGTAGCTGATGAGATAGTTTAAAAGAAAAATCACCTTACTGCTCCTCCTGAGTACCTGCCAGACGGGTCAGCACTGCAGCTTGGTTGGACCTCAGTGTTTAACGGAGGATTCTTCCAGAGCCTGCCTCTCACCAAGGCCTGGGCTCTTGCTGCACCTACTCACACCATTTCCTGCATTTAAGAGGCCAGGGCTGTGAACATGGTGAAGTGGCACAGGGCATGTGGGTCCAGCTGGGCCCCACATTGGTCATTATCATTAGGAATTGTTTGACCAGGACTTATTTATAAAACACAGAACGTGGACAGTGGTCCCCTGAAGACACAGGTGAAGATTTGGACAAACCTGAGCCTGAATATGCCCAAGTCATTTTGTAAAACCTACAAAAAGCGAAGACAGATGTTTATCAGAGAAATTTGTCTTACTAAAAAAAGAACATTTTCTTGATCTGAGAAAACAGAAATCCAGAGGAGCTGTCTCCTCTCAGCAAAGATCTGTGGCCACAGCCTTGAGCAGCAAGCTTGCAGATTAATGAAGATACTAAAATACTTCACACCCTCCTGCCTGCAGGGATAATATTTTATTCATATAAGAGCGGAGTGAGCAGTAATTTACAGGAACTTTCATTAATAGGTACAACCAGGTGGTCGGGTGTCCTCTGTCCCCTCCAGGCTTCCTCCAGCTCAATGCCCAGGCCATGGTGATGGGTTCTGTCTCCCCAGGAAATACCCACCCAGAAAAAACAAAGAAGGAAAAGCAAGCAAGCTAGATAGGGGGCACCCCCAAATAGTCCGTGCCCCTGTCTAACGCCCGCTCCCTTCCCTGTGGGGTCTAAAAGTCCCCACGGTGCGGCTGCATTCTCGGCCGGCTTGCGCTGACTCCTCATCTCTCCCGGGCCCCAGGAGAGCATCTTCTCAGGAAGGAAACAGGTTTCCACAGCAGATTCACCTATCCGAACACAAGGGATTTATTTTCCCCATAGGCTGGAAATGCTTTCCAGTTAGTCCTGAACTTTGAGGATGCTCTAGATGGCCCCAGTAAAAACTAGACAACATATTTACCATCATCCTTATTCTCAAATGACTGGTTCACTTAGGTCCAGAGCCTCCATGCACCCATCCATTGGGTGTACTCACTGGGTTGAGCACAACAAGCAAGACAATAGCAGATCAGCAGGCAAGGTATAAAATCAGTAAGGGGGCTGGGCTGGGGCTCAGCGGTAGCGCACTTGCCTGGCATGTATGAGGCACTGGGTTCGATTCTCAGCACCACATATGAATAGATAAAAATAAATAAATCAAGGTCTATCAACAACTAATTTTAAAAAAAAATCAATAGAGCCTCTGGAATTTTGGTTATTCTAAACTTTTATGAACCACTAACATGTAGGCTGCACCCCAAATGTCTCTGGCACAAGAAGCAGTAGGCCAGCTTCCCCATAAAGGGTAGGACTCCTTGGGGGGTGAAGCCTGGCGTGTTATATGCAGGCCATGTGGCTTGCTTGCAGGTGTGCAGGAATTTTCCCTGGCTGAGAAGTGACTGCCCACCCCAGGCACAGCCCCTGTGGGGTGTGGGCAGAGCAGGGAGGACAGGGACAGCAGCCCTGCTCTCTGCTGAGCTGCTGGTTGCACTCTCAAGGAAGAGAGCAAGGCCCATGTCCCCTCATGCAAACTCCACTGTTAACATGGTACCTGCATCAGGGTGGTGGGGACGTGGATTGCCTGAGGTCGCCTTCGCACTCACAAAGGCACCTCCGCAGTGGAGAATTGGTGCCATGGCTGTGCGCCCAGAGCAGCGATTTGAGAAGATCACCCATGGCAACGGTCAGGCGATGCGTCTTCATTGACTGCCAAAATCTCGCTGCACAGTGGAGGGAGAGAGAATTCACCTGTGATGCAACGGGGAACAGCAGCCGCCGCACCCACACGCACCCCCGCTCTTCCGGGAGAAGCCCAACCAGGTCCCAGGACTTCAGGTTGATGGTCACAAGTGGGACATCCACAGGACCTTGCCTCCCGCTCTGCCCTGCCACACACCTGCTGCCCTGCAGTCTTAGAGGAGCCGTTTATCACACGGAGCCTCAGCCTCCCAGCTGCACAGTCAGCTCCTAGTCATGGGCCTTATGAGAATCCCCCGGCACACCAGGGCCCAGCGGACCACGCTGGTCATCGCCGTCACCCTCCAGGTTGCCGCACAGTCGGGAACCTCAGAACAAAGCTGCCAAGGACAGTAGCCAAGGTGTCCGCCCCCAACCCCACCTGGTACCAAGCACCCTTGTATGCACTCCTGTGGAGGAGTCCTCTCCATCGGCACTCAGGGGGGACCTACAAGGCCGATCTGTGGAGCTGAAATTATCAGCCAAGACAGGAGGGAAATTTTGATCTCACAGTGCCCCTTGGAGACCCGTAAATAACCAAAGTCGAAGAAGACTCTGCAAGGAACAGAATCAGAGCCATACAGACGAGAGCCGGGCAGCAGAAGGAGGCATGCCTATGGCCGGGCATCGGATGGCATTTGATGGGTACTTCTTAAATTAACTCCGCCTCATTTTCTAGGGGAGAACCTCAGTGTTCACGTGACTGGAGGCAGGGGGCATGGCCACTGGACAAGGGCAAGAATTGGAGATGAACGGGAGACAGACTGGGTATCTTCAGTCAGGCTCCATCCCATCTGGGGCCAGACCCTCCTGAACCACTCTTACTTGGAGAGATGTGAGCAGGGATGAAGCCATCCCCCCTAATATCTAGCTCTCCTTTCTTTCGTGCATCTTATGTGCAAGTGAGGTGCTGGCTGCTATGGCAGATATTTCTAATCCTGACAATGATCCTGAAATGTAGGTATTTTTGAACAAATTATCTGTATAAATAAAAGGAGTTTCAGAGCCATCAGGTACTTGGTCCAGCTCATTCTGAAGCTAGACATGGAGATGTACGCGTCATTATGCAGAGAATGATGCCCACACCATCTTATTTGTCCCACCTTCCTTCTTTTAGATACGGTTCTGGATTGGGGGTGGGCAGGAGAGCTGTCAGTCATAAACTGGCACCTGCTCATTTTGAAGGTCCTCGTGTGGCTCAGGCTGGAGAGTCAGGTTATCCTAAGTACGTGAGTGACTAGCCCAGGGGTGAGTGTGTGACCTGCGTAGCACCAGTCGTATTTTGGAAAATGTGTATGGATGTTGGAAAATCTCTTTCTGAAATTACTACCTCACCTCTGGAAGGGTGCAAGTGGAGGGCTGCCAGGAGGTTACCGTGTGACCATGTCCCCCCAAGGAAGGTCAGGGAGGGGCCAGGAGAGGAATTGATGGACTCCTGGTCATGTCATCGATGACATGGGGCCCAGGGCCTGGGTCAGGGGGTCTCAGGTGGAGCAAGAGCTGCCACTGCTCTGGGAGGCTTAGAGGTGAGGACAGGGACTCTGACTGAAGGAGCTCTAAGGAGAGCGCAGGGGACACTCTGGGACTGCGACAACAATGCTGGGCCCTGGAGAAAGCTGGGAGGTGCAGGCAGAGCTCCACACCTGCAGGCACACACCTGGACTGGCAATGCAAGGCCCGCTCCAGAGGACAGCCTGGGCATTCAGGGCCATCCGCAGGAGAGCCAGCAGGACACACGGGGAGGAAGAGGAAGGCCGGCCAGGGAGGAGACGCAGCAGAGGTTTTCATTTCAAGACCCAAGCCAGGGAAGAACCCAGGAATGTCCCCTCAAAGTCTCACTAGAATCTGTACTTTCTTCTAAAGGCCCTTGGGTACGTTGGGGGGATAGAGAGACCTCTGACCAGTGGGGATTTGGGGGCAGAGGGACAGAAGACAGAGACTGGGCACTTACAGCAACTCTCCAAGACAGACTGGGGACGTCAGGGGATGGGGCTCCTTGCAGAGGCTGTGGCAGAGGAAATGCAACAGAGGGACAGATCCCGGAGTGGAGGGATCTTAACTGGCTTGGAGAGAAACTCTGGAGGTGTGTGGAGAGTCTTGCAGATATTCATAACATCCTTTTCTTCCTGGGAAGAAGTTTCTGGGATTTTTGTTTGTTTTCCTATGCTTTGTGCAGGGCTGGGTATCAAACCAGGCCCCGCACAACCACATCCTCGGCAAGCTGAGGGTTGAGCTACATCTGCAGCTCCCCAGGGACGAGAGCTAGTCCTCCAAGGAGTCTGTGACCCAGGAAGACGTCCTTCCCCCTTTGGAAGCCCTTGAGTGTCTCAGGGCAAGTCAGCTAATAGGAGTTAGTGTTCCACGGGACAGCAAGAGGCGGAGGAACACAGTCTGATTCCCAAGCTGCTGGCTGCTGAGCAAGGCCCCCGTAAGGAGCTTTCCTCTGGGACCTGCTGCTCAGGAGCAAGCACCTGCCTGTGCACATGCAGCCTGGTCACCGCAGGAAGCTGTAGGTGTGCACAGAGTGTGCACAGCCATTGTTCCAGCACAGGAGGAGGCAGTGCAGTTCAGTCCAGGGAGGCTCCTGGGCCCTGATTCTTTCACATCTGACCTTGGAAGTCCTCTCTCAGCAGGGACAGGCCTGGGCACCATGAGCAGTTGGATGCACTCTGCTTGTTACTGAAGCCTGGCCCCAGGACCCTGCCTTCATCCCAGTGGCTGGATTCAGCTGCCCGCCTGCATAAGCCATAGGCAAAAGGTGGGAAATGAACTTCTTGCAGGACCTTTGAACAAAGGAGCCCAGGCAGGGTCCCTGGGCCAGGCGGGCTGTAACAGGCTCAGGCCAGGATCTAGCCCCCCACCCAGAAAGTGAGCTACAGTCTTATAACAGTCAAGTACAGAATGGTCTCCTAAGCAACAAAAGAGGATCCAGGCCACCAACTCCAAAGTGCGCTGGCGGCAGGAACAGACAGGAGAAGGGAGGAGAGGCGGCCCTCCCCCTCTCCTGACACTTGCAGGCAGGCCCCAAACAAAAATGGAGGCGCCCGGCAAGGGGAAGGCTGGCTGCCAGTCAGGGAGGAATGCCGCCCTGGGGGGGCGGATGAAAGGGCCTTTGAGCCCCTAGGAAGCTGCTCACACACAAAAGCAGACTGTGCCTGCAGACAGACCTCTGTGCTTTCCCAAGGCTTCCCAACCTGAATGCCCCTGACTGATGTGGTTTGGAAATTAACCTTGCTTTTCTTCCCACTGCTGTTTTACATATTAATTAAAGTGTTTTCCTCAGATCAGGAATGCCTGCAGGCTGGCTCAGCCCTGCCAAGGCTATTGCTCTCTGCTGCTTCCCCCCCAGCCAGCCGTGTGCATGGTTCACCGATTAGAACTCCCGGCCTGCTCCAGACCTTCTCTGCCTTTCCTGCCATCCTCCTGTGGGCTGGGGAGGTGCCGCAGAGAGGCCCCCAGCACTCTGCTCTGGCCCCAGCCCCCCGACTCGCCAGCCCAGTTCTCGCTTTTCCCTTTTCCCAACAGTGCTCCGGGAAAAGTGCAGACAACTCACATCGTAGGAATCCATTGACCTGCTTCGTACGTAGCACATGTTTTTGGGGAATTGTGGCAATTTGAAGACCACAAAAGACCTGAGCACTGGCACTTGCTCAGCAGCCACTCCAAGGTCTGATTCCATGTCGCAATTTAAACTTAGCATCTCGTTTTAATAGCTGAAGATTAATAGCAGTGGCGTTGAAGATGTAACCAATATCCCAGGAACAACTTCCAGTTAGGACCCTGAGAGTTCATGAACCTGCGACCCAAGATAACGAGAAGTCACAAACGCTTTCTCAGATGTGGGGCACTTGAGGCCAAGATACTCCTATCGATTTTGAATTATAACTTGGGCCATATCCATGAGCTCCTTGGATTATTTTAAATCAACATGTTTCTTTGTGATTATAGGGAACACTTTGTTCCCTATAAAACTTAGTGTAAAGTGTGTTAAACTATAAAATGCAGAATGTAAGGAGCTTGGTTCTGCAGGGAAGGCAAATCCACATTATGTATCAAAGAGCTGAAAATTCTAAATCTTAACTTTCTCCAGCGTAAGTACATTCAGTTGGTTTGTTGGAAGTAAAATGAGATGACCCCGTACATTTCCTTCCTCAGCACCTATACACTCCAAAGGAGTTGATAACAGCCAGGACCCGCTGTAATGACAGCCTGGGAAAGGTGACCTCTGTGCCCCGGGTAAGCTTTCCGCCATTCTCGGTTTGTTCCTTGGAGTCCGTCTGAAGCACACCCTCCTGCCTGTTGTCCTGTGTTCCTCCGGACGCCAGAAAACCCCAACTCTGCGAGTTTATGAATGAGGAGACTTGCTGGGCCCGGTGACAGCATGTCCAGTGGCAGGGCCTGCTCCACTGCTGGAGGATCCCAGGGCTCCCCAATGGCAGTGGCCTCTCCCCTCTCTCCATCTTTCTGTGCGTCCTTCCCCAGTGTCAGTTGCCGCAGGCTGGTCCTGGGACTCAGGTGCTGAGAACTCCCTCTTAACCACAGTGTGGGCCCCCTCCAGAAGACTTCCCGGTAAGACTGCGAGGCCCTTGTCCTGAGCCCCTGCACTCCCTGCCTGTGGCCACCAAGCAGCCTGCAGAGTAGCAGGAAGAGCCCTGAGCATGGGTGGGGTCGGCCTAGGCTTGCTTAGTGCAGGGTCTGCAGGTCTGGGTGAGGTCGCTGTTCTCGTGGGGAGACCTGTTGAGTTGAACTCACCGAGTTCCCTAGCAGAGGAGCCGCTCTCTGAGGTTGTGAAACCGCATCACCAGAATAACTCGAGGGGCTGGGGAAAGATGGGGTGTCAGTCAGCACATCACCCCAGGCCTTCTGTGCTGCAGAGGACATGGGATTCAGGTGCATCTGAGGCCTCTTCTAAATCCGAGATTAAGTATTCATTACGTGTCTACTGTATGCGTAAACAGCAAACAAGGTTACCCTTACCATTCAGGTGACATTCTGGTCATAAAGAGACAATAAACAAGACAAGTAAGTCAAACACATGGCACTTTAAAAAGTGAAAAATACCCACAAACAAAATCAGAAAGAAGTCCAGGGAGTGCTGAGGCGATGGTTGGAGTGTGCATTTTAAATAAGCCACCAGAGGTCTGTGGGAGGAGCTGCCATCTGAGCATCGCCCCAAGCAGCCCCAAGACAAGCAGTGGACCAGGGTGCTGGTGCCACAGCAGGGACAGGAAGGGACAGAACCACAGAGGTGTGTTGGCAGGAGAATAGCCCTGGGGCGATGGGCCCTCGGCTTGCCGAAGACCCTCAGAGCCAGCTGTGGGACAGGACAGGCCCCGTCTCTCCTGTTGGCTGGCTTGCTGTGCATCTGCCTTGTGACACCTAAGTAAAGTCTGGAACCTGTAAATAGTAGGAAAATCCAAACACCAGCTTCAGGGTGAAGGAGCCTGTGCATTTGCTGCTGAAGAACTAGGTGTGTCTGGGGCCAGGTTCTTCCCACGCGGCAGCTCGGACGTGGGGAAAGCTGGGCTCTGTGGCCCCGACGCAAGCTGTGACTCTGTTTCTGGTGACGTCTCCATGTGTTGAAGAGACGAAGTGCTTCTTGGGGGGTATTTAACAGAATTCTAGGCACTCGAGTAGAGGCCTTCTGGTGACCCCAATACCAAGTGGCTAGGACTCTGCAGATACAGCTACGGTTTCTCTTGGGAATAGGTTCGTGGAATCCAAAGGAAAGAAAAGAGAGAAGGGGGGGAAAGGGGACATGCACTCATGATATCCTTGCCTGAGTTACATGTGACCTTTTCTTTCAAGAACAGAGTGTAGCAAGATTACCCAAGAGTGCCCACAAATGCCATTTATCAAAATTCAATCAGCTCCCTGCAAACTGCCTCATCACGCCGACCCACAACTCCACAAAGACATGGTGTTGAAGACCCAAAGCCTTGCATCTTTGAGAGATCCAGTGTCCTTGGCACCAGAACCTTCACTGGGAAGCCACATGCCTCTGGACAGGAGCCCTGGGCCATCTGCTCCTTAGCAACCGCACTGAACCTCCGCAGCGCACTGCCGAGCTGTGTTCTCACATTTAAAACAGGCAGATCCCCACCGCGAAGCTTCGACTTCCACCTTCCTCTCGTCACCGTGACTTATTATTACCCTCCAGTCAAGGTGCACGCAGACGTCCTCAGAGGACATGCCCCTCAGTACAGGGAGGAAGAGGCATCCCAATTCTGCCACAGATGCCACCAGAAAAGGAAGTGGCTCTAAGTCCAGTGTCTTAGCAGATAGGGAGGGGACAGAGGAGGAGCCTGCAGGGAGGGAGAACCAAGAAAGAGGCTGCGGGGGTGGGAACGTCAGGAGCACAGGAGCTACCTCCACTGACCCGCGCTGGGTCTACCACCACCTCCCAGGGCCCGCAGAGGACTTGCAGGGAGCCCAGCTGCAAGGGCTGGACACTGGGGTGCAGCTGGGGCTGTGTTGGGTTAGAATCGGGGTCCAGGGAGTCTTCCCAAGTCCTACAGCTGGTCCCAGGGAGCATCCAATGAATATTCTGGTGATGCCTGGAGGTGTGTTTAGCAGAAGGAACCCAGGAGGCCAGTCCAGCAGGGGCGTGACCCCAGGGAGGGGACTGAGCAATGAGTGACACACCACCCAGGGAATGGTGAGGGAGAGGTGGGCACGGGAGGGGTGGGCTCGGGGAGACTTTCAAGAGGAAACAACGGCCAGAAGTCCAGGCAGCTGCCAAACAGGCACCCGCTCCAAGCTCCAGCTGGGACCTGGATTTCAGGAAGACTCCGCCATCCACCTTTGATCCAGGCTGAGCTTGAGATGCAGTTTGGCACACAGAGGCCGATGTCCTGCAGGAAAATTGCGAATTTGAGCAGAGATAAAGGCAAAAGCCAAAGAGGACATGAAAGAGACAGGCACAGGCCAGGCCTGCTGAGAGGGCAGAGGAGGAGAGAGGGCATCCTGGAGGCCAGGATGGGAGGCTGAGACCAGACCCGGAGCCCCAACTCCACCCCTTGTCTCCAGGTCTGGCATGGGTATCTGTGGGCTCTCGGTTTCCTTGTGTCTTAAATGACAGTCGTGGTGAGGGACAGTGTGATGTGAAGGGTTTGCTTCGAGATCTGGCCCCCAGTGAGCACTATGATGTGGTCCCCAGAGCCTCATCTTACCCCTGGGCATGGAACCCAGGACCCTGGTATGGCCGGGCCCACACTCTTCCTCTGTGCTCCGCCTCCCGCCGCGGGGTTTTATTAAGTAGGAAGGTGGACGGCGGCCACTGCAGAGGGGTCGGACAGGAGCTCCTAGTTTGTTTCCAGGAGGTGGTCAGCACAGCTACCCCCCCGGCTGGGGACAGGAAGGGGTGGAAGTTTTATTTCTTTGCTTCTATCCCTGAAACATGCCCTTTGCAGTCCAGGTTGCAGCTGAGAGTTTCTCCTCCCTAAAGCTGCCCTGGACTCTCCACAACACAATCCGTGGCTCCACCTCCAGTGCTCCTCTGGGTCCCTGCTCTTCTTCTTAGGCCCAGCGACACGGCCGGTCACCAGCCTCCTCACACGCCGCTCCAGACAGGAATAAGGCCGAGCCCCGCAGCAGGTCCAGCAGGGCGCTTGCTGCAAAGCCAGACCCTCGGTGTGGATGGAAGGCAGGGGTGAGGAGCAGGGAGACCGGGGCGCTGCTTGGTGAACCCCACTCCTGGATGCAGGCCCCTGTGTAGGACCAAGAAGAGACACCTGGGGCCAAGCAGGGAGCTGTGCGGTTTGAAACTGGAGAGGGAGCACTTTCAACTCCCAGTGAGTCCTCGCGTGTGGCCCGGTGCTGCTGGCTGGGCCGCTGGCTGGTGCGGTCAACTGTCAGGCAGAAGGTAACTCAGCGCATTCGGCAACGCACCTCCAGGGTTTCTTAGGTTGCCGCAGTCTGGCTGGGCACAAAACACCCGAGCCGCCACACAGCTTGTAGGTTCAAACAGCAACCTTTATTCCCGAACTCACACCGGCACTCCACACACACTTCCTGGGAACACTCCCCAACGCCAGGCACAGGGCCTTCTCCCCGACACACCCCACACCAACCGGAATTCCCTCCTCCGGAAATCCCTCCTCCGGCACTTCCCCAACCAATGGGAACTCTCCGAAAATCCCCAAGAGAACTCCAAAGTAGCAGGCCGAGGCGGACAGCAGGGGTCTAATATACACAGCTTAACACAACCATCGTCATCTCAAGGGCTCGCTGGCGTCACCTCTCAACCACTCCGTTCTGGCAAAAATGCCATGCGTCATTCCGACTCGGCTGTGGCTCTCAGCATTAGGTGGACACTTAAAGCTTGTCACTTATCATAGAATCAAGGAATTCTAGGGCAGCTCGTGCCTGATGTAAGGTGGGAGATGGGTGAGGGTCTCCGTCCCAGGGGGCCCAGTGCAGTCTGGACACCTTGAGAGATGACCCACGTGGGAGCCACCGAGGCCCAGAGGTGAAACGCGGGCTCACCCCCCGCAGGGGGACTTTCTCGGAGTCCTATTCTCCCCACCTTTCTTTTGCTCTGTCCACTGGGTTTTTGTAGGTGACGAAAGAATGAAGACGTGGTGGCATGAGGTCACCCAGTCGGGTTCCCTCCGCCCCTCCCCCAGCACTGTGGCTGCTGAGGTCTGTGAGATGACACAGGCTGTCCTATAACACAGGGGCCCACTCCATGACTTCCCACCTCCTTGGCTTCAGGAGTCCACCCCCGAATGCTGTTGAATCACCCGTCAGCTCTGGTTGACTTTGGCCCTGATTCCCCCAGGACAGCTCCTCCAGGGTTTCCAGGTCCTCTCCTTAGGGCTCCGCCTTCACGATGGCCCTGGTGACAGACAGTCCCATGCTTCTGTTTGCCACCTGTGCTTCCCTTGCCAGAAACCAACGGAGGTGCCACCCCCCAAGCACACCATGTGTGAGGCTGAGAAAGGCCACAGACCTCCCAAGAGCACTGTTCGCAGAAGCCGGCAGAGACAGAGAAGCTCACGGGGCCCCCGGGGAGCCACCAGCAGAGGAGCAGGACAGGCGATGACTGAGATGCAGGGGCTGGGTGCCGGGTTTAGATTCCCCACACTCACATCATAATGGGGGCAAAAACAACTCGGGCAGAGGCTCCTATCCTTGGCACTGACTGCATCCATTCATATGTTAGTTGTATTTGAAATTTCCGTGTTTGCACACACCTTCAGATCTGTATTTTTAATTCAGATGAACAGAGAAAGATGTGAGTTACCCAAAAGTAACTAGATAACTATGTTCTCCTCTCCCATTTTCAACTGTTCCCATGGCTCCAAAGCACTGAAAGGTAAATTAAGGTATCAATGTACAGGTGTGTGGGGGTGGCAAGTGGACGGGTTAGGCCTGGATCCACTTGAAGGCCAAGCCAGTGGGTTGCTGCCTCCTGGGGACTAGGAGAGACCCTCGTGTCAGGCAACCCAACAGGCAGTGATGGATGCCTCACGTCTGCCCATCTCAGTGTTCCCCACCAAGCACGGGAATCGTCTGCCAAGCGGAGCAACACTGGGTGGGAGGAGTCTGACTTAGTGCCACCTGCTAAGGAGCCTCCAGGTAACATGCAGAAAGGAGAAGGACGGCTCAGAGGGGCCCAGAGTGAAACGAGAGGCAGGAAAGGGAAGAATCAAGACCAGGACTCTCCCCTGACTTCTGGTGTTCCTCCCAGACAGAGGCACAGCTGGCCTGGACTTCTGTGACACATGGGTGACTTGGGGGTGCCAGGGAGGAGGCAGGCATTCTCTGGAGCCTCCTCCTCCTGTTCCAGGATGATTCCTTCATCCAGAGGGTCTGGGCTGCATGTCCTATGGAGGCCCCAGAAGAGACTGGGCCCTCAGCACTGCAGCCTCAGAGGAGAGGTACTCAGAGCAGGGCTCGGTCCCCCAGAGCCATGTCTGCCCACACTTTCTCTCTTCCTTGGTCCTACCTCGTGTCTGCCAGGCAGTCTCAGGAAGGATGAAGAAGGTGCAGGACTCCCACTTCAAGCGCCGGCTCCTCTTGCCGGGTGTGGCTCCCTTCTCTCTACCTCCCACCCCCTGCCCTGGTCCCTGACCTCCACCCCTGGCCTCCTCTGGGCGCTTGACAAGTGCAGACTCTCGCCTGTCCTGGACCTCCGGGGTCAGAACCTGCACTTTAACACGACCACAGGGAGATTCATGTGCGTGCTGACATTTGAAAGCACTGCTATGTGCTACTAAAATCCTCACTGGGATTTTCCAAAGAAAAATCTGAAGAAAGTAGACAATGAGCCTTGTCACCCTCCAGTGATGGACTGTCCAAAGTGGTCCCAGGCATATGTCACAGCACCCAGGCAAAACCAGGCCACCACGGACTGCACCCAGGGACCCAGCAGCTCCAACACCTGGGTGGTGCAGCGAGGCACCTGCTCCTTGAAGAGGCCTTAGAACTGACCCCCATGCACTTCTGCACGGACCCCATGGACATCTAGGGACCTCACTGCTACGCCTGCTGGGGGTGGGGCACGTGAAGCTTGGGGAAGCTCACTACATGCCTGACACCCTGGGCCTTGATCCTGGGCGCCAGGTTCAATTGTCAGGCCATCCACGCCCTCTCCATGTACCTGAGATGGAGAGGGGCAAGCTGTCCTCCTTTGCTGTCCCCCAGCTTTGACTTTTATGTAGATGGCTCCAGTCAGCTGCTTGCATTTATCAAACACAAGAGAGTATTTTGCAAATAAAAATTAGAAGTTTTCTTTTCTAGAAAATGACACAGAAAGCTATTTGAATACATATGCAATACCTGTTTACATGGGCACTTTGGTGCAGATCAATAATTAAAATTCTCACCTACGTGCTTGACTTCAAATGCAGAGGAAACCTAATTAATTTTTTCCTTCCCTGAGATAATAGTTTAGAAAGCTGCTTAATGAAATGCTGGAACTACAGAATGAAAGAGGACGTGTGAAAACCCCTTTCCGGTGTGAACCTATTTTTAAACAATCAAATGGAAGCACCCGTCAGCCTTTGCAATATGCTAACCATCTGGCCCCTGCATCCTGTCTGAGTCACCAGATAAACAGCCACAGGTTGCCGGGAGCACCCCGCCCGCACAGGCTGCTTTGCCGGCTGCCCCTGCCCCCAGGTGCAGATGTTCACCCCTGCCACACCTGGGTGCCTCCAGGTGATGGAGGGAAACTTCTAGTGGCCAGGGAACAACATACCTCTGAGTCCTGGGCATGTGTGTGCAGGGAGGGTCAGGAGAAGGGAGTGGCCGCTCTCCTGAGCTGAGCGCTCTCCCTCCTCTTGCCAAAGGAGGTAGAAGCACTGAAAAGCACTCTGCGTCTGCTTCCTGCTGTCTTCAAAGAGCCTTCCCGGGTGGCAGGAGGAGGTTCCAAGCAGGAGCACTGTCAGGAGGCCCAGGCCCTGGAGGCCCAGGGGCACTATGTCGGGGCAGACTGGACTGCACAGGGAGCCCAGCTTCAGCCTCACACAGCACGGCGGGGGGGTTCTGGATCCCTGAAAGGAGAACTCACTTCTAACAACCGCAGAGAAAAGTGATAAGAGGGGACACACAGCTCCCCAGCCCACCCTACATGCCTCAGCCTTGCTGTGAACAGCCTGGCCTGGCAGTGGCCGCTGGCCTCGGGGGTTGTGTGAAGCTGGAGAACTTGCCGGCCACCTGACCGCTGGTCCTTGTTTCAGGCAGAGAGACGGGGGCAGGAGGCACGGCCTGTGGGCCCAGAGCTCCTGCCTTCAGAAGTGGACGGGGTGGAGGGAGGGGCAGACTAAACCCAGGCTCCTGAGAGGCCTCGGAGGGGTGAGGTGACCTCCAAGGGTCAAGGAGGAAATCCTGGGGCTGGGGCCCTGTGGGGCGGCAGCAGTGCCAGGCCGGGGGCCCAGCGGTCCTGCTGTGGGATAAACCCTCGGAGCAGACCACTCATGGGCTGGCGGTGTCTCCACCAGTGACAGCTGATGGACAGCTGGGAGCTCTTGGCAGGAGGTTCCTGTCCCCTGGGGTCAAGGCTTTAGGCTTCTGGCGGAGGGCACTGGGTGCTGCTCCTGACGGCAGGCCTCCGTGTTGTCCAGGTGTGTGAGGGTGAGCAGGGGCGGGCCAGCCAGTCCTCTCAGGCCTGCAGCCGCCTCCTTGCAGCCTGCAGGAAGCTGTTCACCGGCCCGCAGCACCCTCCCAAGCCGTCCCTGGAACAGGAGGACTCCCTGCTCTGTGCTCATGACAGGCAGCCCGTCTCCTCGCTGGTGAACGGGATGACCACCTCTCCTAGGAGTGCGCGAAGGTCCATCATGCGGCGCGTGGGAACCAGGGACGTGCCTTTGGGTCTTCACTTTCTTTGGGCAGCAGGGATCTTTTTGGAGATGTGGCAGGTGATGGCAAGATGGCAGCAGAACTGGTAGCAGAACCCACGCGCGGGTCCCTCAGCACCCAGGGCCGCTGGCGTGGCCAGCTCATTCCAGCCCCGTGCAGTCCCCCTGCAGCAGGAGCCACGCGCCTGGGCTGAGAACAGCGGGTCAGCAGCCTGCCCTCCTGGACCCCACACCTCTGCGTGGACACGTGGGTGGAGACCGCGCAGCTCAGGGCTGTCTCGGCGGCCCTCTGGGTCACTCTGGGGAAGGAGCCCTCTGCTGGACCAGCAGAGCCCAGGTCACTCCCAGGAGAAGGCGGCCCTGCACCTGAAGCTCTTTCAGCACAGCGGGTGCCCCACGGGCCCCCGCTAGGAGGCACACTGCCCGCCCAGTGTCCAGTCCACCCGAGGCCTGTGCTTGGTCAGAACAGACCACACCCTGGGAGAGTAAGCCTCACAGTGTCACACTGGACCCCTCCCTCCTCTTCTCCAGTCCACCTGTGCACTGGGAAGTTGGGGTTTCTCAATGATCCACCCAAATGGCAAAACTGTGATAGATTATTCTATAATTGGCTCTCGTTTAAACATGGAAGTTCTAAATAGAGAACTGTAAAAAGTAGAACGGCAGAGCAGAAAATGGGTCATGGGCCTCTTCCTCTTGCTTTCAATTTCTCAAGCATGCTCCTGCCCCAGGGCCTTTGCACTTTCTGGTCCATAGGCCTTCAACGGAGATCTTCCTCGCGTACCCACACTGTGGGCCTCTCAGGGTCCTGGCCCAGTATTCTCTCCCAGAGAAGCCTTGTCTGGCCGCCTTATCTATATAAAACAGTGCTCCCTCTGCCCGCTTTGTCTTCGTGTGTCTGCATCTTATATTGATCACTAAACGGGAGTTACATGGGTGCAGGCACCTGGGCTCCTCGCACTGCTTCTCCAGAGCCTGGAGGTGGGAAGCATACTGTCCACCCTGTTGAAGCCTCTCAGACCAGGTGCACCCACCTTGCCTTCCCACAACCTGGGGACCACCTTCCCAGCTGGGTGCTGGGTGCTGGGAGCTGGGTGCTGGGTGCTGGGTGCTGGCCCTTTCCCTTGCTGAGAGAGTTTCCCTCAAGGCCTCAGGTTTCCTGCCCCCACGCCCCCACCTGGCAGCTGAGTGTGGGGCCAGAGCTGAGCGTGTCCCACCAGCTGTGAGGTTCAGGTGTGACCTTGGGGTGTGGAGGTGTCCCATGGCACAAGGTCAAACCATCTTAGAGGGAGAACCCTCCAGCCCGTCTCCGTCAGCACCGCGGGGGGCCACGGAAGCTGCGGGTCCAGCCCTGGTTCCGCTCTGCTCTGAGCGTCCAGTGCTGGGGCCAGGCACCTGGCCTTCAGCTGAGTCCTTGCTCGGGCCAGAGTCACGCTATTTCACACCTCGAGAGGCTTTTCAATTAAGGACACGTAGGTTCAAAAATCAGATCAGTGGTCAAGTCTCTGCAGAAGCAGCAGCTGTTTCTGAAGTCAGATGGGGAAAGCTCACGCCAAAGCCTCTGTGTTCCAACCCACCGCCATCTCCCCAGCCTTCTCTGCATTTGGGGGCACAGCGCTTCAAGTTCAAAGCTGGCTTCCAGCTCCTCTTGAAGTTTTTACAGGTTACAGTCCAGCCTACGGGACTCACTCAGAAGGCTCATTTATGAAATATGACTCAGCTCTGGTTTGGTTTGGTTTTGATGCTTTCCCCATTCATCTTTTTGTTAAGGTAAATGTGATGGCTGGAGCAGCAAGAGCCATATTGGACTTTGAAGACAGAAAGATGTGCACTTACGGTGGCAAAGTTGAGTGACAGTGGAACTAGGGGCTCAGAAGCCCAATACAAACCCTGTGGAGTTTAGGAGGAAGTTTAGGAGACCCACATTATGTAGAGATAACTCACCATGTTTAAGTCATCATTTTTTTGAACTTTCAGATATATGTAGTTCAATGCAATTCCCATTTGGTAAGTACTGGTGGACTAGTAGGATTCGGTATTTGGCCACTTACTACAATTCGGAGACTTGAAGCCCCTGTGTGAGGGTGAACCCTTACCACTAAGCTCATCATCGCATCACAGGGTCAACATCAGGCTGGCGTAACTGCCATTGTGCAAAGTGACCACAGGCCTCAGACTCGGGGGCTCTGGTCACACACAAGACCCATGCACTTATCCGACTAGACAAGGACATTTGCTGGGGGCCCACTATGTGTCACATGCTGCACCACAGTGGGAGGGGCCTGCCACCTCCCCTGGGAGAGCCCGGCCCCCTGGCCCCGCTGTGCACTCCTGCTCAGCCCAGTGGCACGTGGCCCTGCGTGAGGGCGAGGGCCACCGCACAGCTGCCTGGAGCCGTGGTGGTACAGGTCGCCTGCCACCTTGCAGTGGGGACCTCCGCGCTGAGAGCAGGGGACACAGGAGACACAGAGGCTGGGAAGGTGAGCCTGGTGGTTACATAGGCGCCAGCGCCCTGCAGCCACCCACCAGCGTTTCCTGTTGCCTCTCCTGACTGGAGGGACCTTCCCAGCTGCCTGGGACCAGCCTTGGCCAGCCAAAACTGGGGGCGACTCGTCTCACTTCCAAGTGGGTGTTTCAAGAGGACGTAGGTGTTTGCCAGGATTCTGCTACTGAGGGCCTCACTCTGCCTGGGCCCCTGAGCCAGACCCTGCCCCTCAACCTGTGATGAGTGGAGCCGCCGCTCGCTACTCCCATCCTGATGGGTCCAGGCACTGCTGTCTCTCTGTCTCTGGGTGGAGAAGGGGTGGTACGCTCTGGGGCAGGGCAGACTCACAGAAGGACTTTCATGCAAAGCACAATCATAAAGAGACTTGAATTTGGTGACAGTTCAGTGAGAGTCTGGGAGGGCAGGTAAGGGACAGATGGCATGGGGCACCTGTGGACAAACAAGATGAACTCTGCAGAGGTGACTTGAACGTAGAACCCGTTCATGAAAACTCCCAGATTCAGTAAACTAAGAGCTCGAAATGGAGTTAGTAAAGCAAACTCAGAATAAGGCGGTCCTCGAGGTGACAGACCGAGGACCAAACGGACCCGCAGAGGCCAGGACACAGCCACCAGGAAAGGTCGGCTGGCTCCAAAGCAGAGAGCCCAATTCACCCAGGCCAACTGCCCCCTCTTCCTGGGCAGCAGGGAAGAGCCACACCCCAGAGGGGAGTTCAGGGCGCCAGGAGGGTGGCAAGATGCTGGCCAGAGAGGGGGCCACTCAGGCGAAGGCAGGGCTCGCAGGCTCTGCGCAGAGGAGAAGGCCCCCTGTGACCAGGTGTTTCTAGCAGAGAGGCCCCATGTGAGAAGGCAGGGGACTGGCCACCAAACCCTCAGGTAGGAGTCTGGGGCCCGAGGAGCCGGCCGCCCCCTGCCAGGGGAACAGCACATCCAAGGGAGACCCAGAACAGCCCGAGGGTTTGTTTTTAGGGAACTGGTGATAGGCAACTGGAAGTCAGCTTGCCGGCAGGACCAGCAGCCGGACTGAATCGATAGGAGCGTAGGAGGAATCGGGGCCATCCGGGGTCTGCGCAGGGCCAACAGGGCTTTCTGTTACCCTGACAGCAAACAGGTCTCAGGACGGCAACCGTGAGTGGGGGAAGGCAGGGGAGAGGGAACGAGGACACAGGTCCCCCTGCTTTCAAGTGAGAAGCGCGAGGGCCGCTCAGGGATGAATGTTATGTCCAAAGGGCCTCCAACATCCAGCACCCGCACTGGCTTCTCTCGAGGGATCTTGGAGGCCACGACGTCACTGGGTAAATGAACGTGGTTTAGGTTCGGCTGTGCTTTTGGTGTCAGTGCGTGTTCCCCTCTGTGGACAGGTGCTGTGGGGGACACGGATGACACTGCCATGACTGTCTGCCTCTGAACTCCAGTGCTTTGGTCCCCTCACCCCAGGGAACCAAGCAGGGCTGGACGGGGCTTGGTCAGCTGTAGGCTGTGCCCTGCCTGGGTCCACAGAGCCGTCCACGTGAACAGAGGGCCCCAGCCTGCCTCCACCCAGTGTGAGATGCCGAGGCCCGTGGGACAGTGGCGGAGCCCATGGCCTGCCTAACACTCCCAGTGCCCAAAGAAGGCCGCTCCCAGGCCCCACGGAAGCCCCTGAAGCCGTCCAAGCCGGCATTTCACCACCCTCCTCGTGGCAAAATGATTCCTCCTGGAAGCCGGACATGTCTTCTCTCTGCACTGTGCCCTTTTTCTGGCCCAGTCCTGTCTTGAGGTCACCTGACAGATTTCCCATCAGTCCTCCGTGGCTTCCACTCCTCACCTCCAAGGCCCAAGCTCCAGCCCTCCAACCTCACCTTCCCGGCACCGCTCCCGGGTTGCTCAGGACTCAACAACCAGAGCAAACACCCTGGAAGGTCTGGGCTGGGCTTAGGTCAGGGTCCCCAAGGAGCAGCCACGCACACGGGCCGGTGGCCGGCCATGGCCCATGATGCTCCTCCAGCCTCCGGCGCGCGGCTGGCGCTCTGTTATGAATCCCCCGTCACAGACCCACCTGGGCTCCGGGGCCTGCTCAACGTGGGCGGGGGACGCACTTGGAGGTGAGATCCCACGAGCAGGGGTGTCCCCTCTTCCGGGGGAGCTGCAGCCAAGTGCCTGCTCCTTGGTCCCTTTTGGACACCACCTTCACACCCTTCTCTTCTCAGGAAGCCGACTCTGCCCAGCCCCAGAGCCTCTCATCAGCCAGCATCAGCCCTTCCTCCCGTCCCCTCCCGAGAGGACGCCTGGGCCCGGTGCTGGCCACAGGAAGCTGCTGGGGCTGTGGTCCCGGGGTTCTTCACACCTCTCCCTAGAGGTCCCCAAGGAGGTGCTGTCCTGACTGGGTAGGATCAGGGCAGGACACACCCTTCAGAGCTGCCACTACCCTCTACAAACACAAGGGTGACTCCAACAGGAAAGCCCAGACCCGTGGACGGCTGAGGAGAGGAAAAGGGCCGGCCGGGAGGTCAGCCATCCGGCTGCCAGGTGTCCAGCCTGGACAGCGTTGATGTGAGAGGAGAAACCCCCAGACCAGTGTGGCCCCAGACCAGCAGCATCAGCATCTGGAACTCCTTAGAGACTAGAATTGGGCCCAGCCCTCGACCCAGTGGAGACGTCCAGCCCTGAGCCCAGGCATGGGTCTCCACAGCCGCCAGTGATGCTGACCAACACCACCAAGCCCCCCAGCTGCTGTGAGAGCTGCTGTCCCCCAGTCCACAGACCGGACGTCCCGCCCAAGTGAGGACACAGGAGGTGGGCCTCCGCGAGGCGGCTGGGTCCCAGGGTGGAGCCCTCACGAGTGGAACCCCAGAGAGCTGCAGGGTCACCAGAGCCCAGCAAAGGCACTCACCTCACCAACCAGGAGGCAGACCCCAGACCCACTCACCAACCAGGACGCAGACCCCAGACCCATGGAGCCTTGTGTTTGTTCACAAGCCAAAAGTTCTATGGCTTTTTATTCTAACAGCCCAAACCCCTCTAAGAGCCTCTGAATTGGGTTTGCAGCCGAATGCACGGTGACACAGCTACTTGGTCGCATTTTGTGTATCTTTCTAGGAAAAAGCCCATTAGTGCGATGCTTTTGTTTTATGTCAGCATTGCCCCCAAACAGAGTGACGTCGTACAAGGCTGTGGAGATCCTGCCATGTGGCATCTGCCCTGGAGACACCCCCAGCCCCGGGCAGGCCGGGAAGGGGCTGGGCAGCTTTCTTAGGGTGCAGGTAAGTCTGGTAAACAGTTGGAGCTTCCTGAGTTCCCAGGTGAAAGGAGGGCATTTCAAAATGGAGAAGAAAACTTGTGGTGTACAGAACCCGGGCAGAGCGTGGTTCAGAGGGACCCAGAGAACCAGGGCAGGGATGTCCATGAGCCGTGGAAAGGCCCCCAGCCATCTGAGAACCGACACAGGGAAAGCAGGACAATCCTGAGATGAAGGTGGCCTTATGACTCGCAGAGGGAAGCCACCCAGCGGCTACGGAGGGCCGAGCTGAGCGCAGGAGAGGCAGCGGGGAGGACCCGGCCGGGCTCTGGGTCTGCAGCTGTGACCGGCCTCAGCAGTCCCATTACACTGGGGTCCCTCCCTGATGTCCACTCAGTTGTACCACTCAAGGAAAGGGAAGGGCGACGTCAGGGAAGGGCCGCGCCAGTCCCCAGGGCCATCACCGCCCCCCTCTGCGCGCCCACTGGTGGGACCCAAAGGCTGCCATGCTGGACGCGGAGCACGAGTCTCACTCCCCGCGAGCGCACCCTCCGTGGGTGCAGGCACACATCCCTGATGGGCCAGCCGTGGCGTGGCGTGAGGGACCAGCCGCTATCCTGGTGCAGGTGAGGCACGGACGCCTGCCAGCCGACAGCTACAGAACCAGCCGTGTATCTGCCCCGCGGAGGTCAGGATCGAGCTCCTCCAAAATCAGCCCCGAGGGAGCTCTGTCTGGCACCCCCTGGGCTTTCCTGAGGAACTCCAGAGTGACCCGAGTCCTTCGAGACCTCTGGACTCCGCACAAGCACCCGAGCTGGGCTCCCGCAGGCCGCCCACCTGGCAGGGCTGGCTTCACTCGCCCTCCCAGCACCACGACAGGGACTGACCACGTGAGCCCCCTGCAGCGCACACCGCCTGCCCCTGTGACCGACACTCCACTGAGGCAGGGACAGGCACACGGGGCTAGAGTGACACACCCACAAGCTCCCCCACTCCAGGGTACACCGATCCTGCCCACCTTCCAGAATGCTCTGATTTCATGTTTTCAAGGGAGAAGCCCACACGTGACGTGACCATGATTTTAGGGCAAAGTGATTTCTAACAAGGAGGCTGGACTGTGTTTGATAAGGGTCAGCTGCCATCATTTTTGTGTTTTCTGCCTGCTGAGCTGCACCCGCTGGGTCTGAGGATTACACTGCCTGGCACTCTGGAGGAATGTGCTGGTGTATCTTCTTGTGTCTATGCGTCAGGGAGAGAGCACAGAGGAGAGAAGGTGGGATTGACTCCCGCCACTCATGAGCTGTGTGTCTGAGAAAAGTCACTTAACCTCTCTGTGCTGCAGTCTCCTCATCCATAAACCTGGAATGGCAACTCCTCCCTCTGAGGCTGTTATGGGCTATGAAGGAGTTCATATCCATAAAGCGTTTAGAAGAGCACACAGCCCGCTGAACTGTGTCTTGTAAATAAAGAGGTTTTTTTCTTAGCACATTAATTTTTCATTAAGTTTTGTGATTTAAGGAACATTTTCTGGTTTCTAGAATAAAAGTTTTAAAATTAGAAAGTATCCAAGGAAGTCTATTTAGGAGCCTAATATTTATTCATTGACTCTAAAACCCCAGGAGCAGATTGGCTTTCTGTGACAGTCAGAATCCGTGCAGGAAAAATATCCTCCGAGCATCGTTCATTTCATAAATAATGTATTTTATTTTATTGCATATGGCTATTAAGGAGGGCATCCATGGTCAATACAGACTAAATACAATGCGCTACTCTAGTCCAGTTTTCTCTCGTCTCCAGCAGCGACCCGTCGACCCTCTGTACAGAGCGTACAGCGGAAGACGGAGCAGGGTAGGTTGAGTCTCTCGTCCTAACACAACACGAGAAATATATTTAACATCTTGATATCCAGAAACAATACGTACCCAAAGAAAACACTGTTTAATAACTGTTAAAGTTTATATAGCAAAAAAATATTTTAAATTTAAGGTAAGTCAGGCAAAATGTACAAAGACCCAATGTACATTGTGAAGTTTTAGCAAACATAACATTTACACATTTTGGTTCCATTCTGTAAACTAAATTAAAAATGTAAATATTGCATATGCCTTTTTTTTTTTTTTCCTTTTGAAATGTACAGGATAGAGGGAAATTTAGTACATCATCAACTTTGTATTCTTCTCCTTCTAAGTGGCAGCAGGGACATGGACACCCTGTCCGTGCCACGACTCCTCCCGCGCCGTGTCCAGCAGGTCCCCATCATCCTACTGTGCTGGGGGACTCTCAGCAAACCACTGGGGGCTCCTAGTCCCCAACCAGAGAGAACTTTAGGGCATTTTATACATCTTACTAATGTGTGTAGAGGACGCTCGGGAGCTGACGGTCAGACCAGAACTGCGTGGCCTATGCGTTATGGTGACGTGTAATTTCAGAAAAGAAAGACCTTGAGAATGCTCAGGGGATCACTTTACATTCAACTTTGTCTTGCAATACAATCCTCTGTTCTGAATTCAGCACGGAAGCAGGAAGACGTTTGCATTGCCGTTAAATATATTTTTAAGACATTGAATTTTTTGGTCTTCCTCTAAAAAGCCTCATTTGATTAATGCATTATTCTATAGTGATATAGATCTATATATATTTATATTTATATATATATTTTCTCCAAACAGAAACAAAACAACAACAAAAAAACCCAAACAAACCAACAACTCACATCTCCAAGAACGAGTGTAGCCTCTGCAGGACCACCAGGGGCACAGGCACTGGGGGAGGCCGAGCCTCCAGAGTGTGTCGAGGGAGCAGCCAGGGGCCCACAGTCTGCTGGCAAGCTCAGCCATGCTGGGTGACATCTGTGATAATCAATAATTGCCACAACACTGAAATTTTCAGAACACTGAAAATGTGAAACCAGGGTGGTCTTGTCAAGGATTTCTTTGACAAGTGACGTGCACTGTGAGAGACTGGTTTTCTTCTCCTTCCACTCCAGCACAGGAGCTTAGCTACAATGTCTCTCTCTATCAGTCTCTCTCTCTCTCTCTCTCTCTCTCTCTCTCTTCAGGGCAGCCTTGTTGGCCAACGCGAGAGCAGTAGTCAATACCTTTCAAACATTAAGCCTGCAGGCCCCAGCAGCCTGAACCACCAGCATGCCTACACGAGGTTTTGGTTAAGAGAACGTAAGCTCAGGATTCAGGACAGCAGGGCATCTGAGCTCCTGCAGGGGAGAAAAGGCTTTTGCAACTTGAAGTACCTACACGAACAGCTACACAGAGAAGGATAGACAAGCCTGTTAAAGGTAAAAAGAGAGAGTCACCCGCCCAGGACCCCTCCCTCCCACCCCACCACCCAATACAACTGATGATTTTCAAAAGTAGGTTGCTTCAGTTACACTTAATAATAATTATTTACGAATCCATCTTCAAAGTCCAATCCCAGATTTCACTTCCATGGAGAACTGTCAGTCCCACTCTGGGCTCCGTGCACCAGTAAACATCGCAGGTACCTGGACTGGAATCTGTGTCCACTCGAGCAGGTCGGCGAGGCCAAGGCCACGCTCGAGCCCTGGGGTGGACGTGCAGGAAGCCTCTGCACCCCGACCACGTGATCCGGCGTTACCTTGGACTGAGGTAGGACTGTGGTAGAGTTGAGTGTAAGCCAGTAAATACCAGATTTTACCACTTCGGTGGGTATTGTAGCATCTCCTAGCATGCTGAGGGATAGATCTGCTTTGCCAAAGTAAAAGTAAGAAGAAATGAAGACACCGGCCACGATTTAAGAAGGCCAATAAAAACATCCAATTTGCTCCAGAATAACTTCTTCGGCTAATTTAAGTTATAAAATAAAACAAAATGCAACACACACTGCACAATGACGCATGCCCCGGCCGGGACAAGTGAGAGAGGCAGGCGCTCGGGCCTGGTTGGTTCCTGTCCAGTTCAGAGGTCTCCACGTGGAATCGCCCAGATCCGACAGACGTCGCATGCAGCTTCGGTGGGAAATACGCTGAAATCTCCGCTGTCGACCTCCGGGCGGTGCAGCCGGATGGCGCTTCATTCTGAAAGAGAGAGCAGAGAATTCAGGAGTGACTCGAGAGCGGGGTGGTCTCGGGGCTCCCGAAAAGACCCCCGACCTGCGCTTATGGTCCGAGTGGGTTCCACAGAAGGAGGCGCGTGGAGAAGCAAACGTGCCCTCACTCCACGTGCAGGACAGCTGAGCTGGCCCACTGACCTGGGAGCGGCACTGAGGCGCACCTGAGCGGCCATCTGTGAGGCGAGGTTTGCTTTTCAATCTAAGACAGACTCGTGTACTTCTGTGAGTGGCTCCATCAATGAGCCACGCGAGATGGAGAGGCAAGAGTCTGCTTCCCCCTGAGCACCTGGGAACCACCCCAGGTCAGGGGAGTAGAAGAACTATCTTCCTCTCAGGGCTGCTGAGAAGGTGAAGTATAGCAGAGTCGTGAGGTGTCCCCAGAAGCTCCTATGTGAGACAATGAAGAAGGTTCCGAGGGGAAATGATGAGAGGGGTCACCTAACAGGCGAATCAGTCCACCGAGGGATTAAACGGGTGGTGACCACAGGCAGGTGGGGAGTGGCTGGAGGGGGGGGGTCCCAGGTGCTGGGGCTGAGCCAGGGCCTTGGGCCTGTGAGGCAAGCCCCCTACCACCTGAGCTGCACCCCAGCCTGGTCAGCAGAGCTCTCTCTCTCTCTGACTGCTGCCAAGTCCTGAGCTGGTCTCCGCCATCCCCTCTTGCTATGAGGTTCTGCCTCACCTCAGCCCCGGGGCAGGAGGGTCAGCCATCTATGGACTGGACCTCGGGATCTGTGAGCCAGATCACCTGTCCTCCTCTAACTGTCCTTGTGAGCGGGAAAAGCCGATGACCACCCCCCTAGAGAGCTCAGTAAACTGTCACTGTACGAGCAGCAGAAAGCTCTTCCTGGTGGAGGACCTCGCCCTGACAATGCCCAGCATGATGCCAGCTTGATGCCCCTGCTGCCTGGCAGGGCTCTGCTCCTTGCTGGGCTGGGCGGGGGGTGGTGCCTTTCCTGGGGCCCCGAGCGCAGTTCTCCTCTCAGCTCACCTCACCAGGCACACCAGCTCGGACGGTCCTGGCACCTCACATCCTGCCGCCTTTTTTTTTTAAAAAAAAATTAGTTTCTTGGCTGTTTAACCCAAAAACCGCACTGTGAATCGACGACAGCAGCCAGGTTGAGGGAACCCTGCTAGCTCTGGCTGCCGGGTCTCAGGGCAGGCAGATCTCTCCTTCGGAGCCGAGCCTGCCCGACCTGCAGAGCTGCAGGGCCCTCGGCGGCTGAGGGAGCCTGGCCCTCATTCGCCCCACGCCCCACGATCCTTTTCTGTGACTCTGATTCCTTCTTCCCCATCTGGAGTTCAGAGGACTGCCCCCAGCAAGAGAGCTGCTGACTGAGACCACCACCGCCAACTCCGGGTCTCACCCCCGTCTTCACACCTCCCTGGGAGTGACATTGAGGCTAGGTGGCTTTTCCATATTTTTTAAATGAAGTTTATGTCCTTCAAAAATCAAAAGGTAAACCATGTTCTGCAGACGAAGCTTAACAGACAACCAGCCCCAAATTTCCTCCCAGGGAAGACAGAGCTCCAGCCCTCTGTGTCACACCGTGATCTCCCACCCCAGAGCCTGCGGGGAGCACTGCCTGCATCCCTCACAAAGCCCCTCTGCTAAACTCCACTTGGACTAGAGTTTCACCCTAAAACGAGTTTGCATTTTGTCACTCAGGCCCTGAAGGGGATGAATCCTACGCCCAGATCAGGAAAGACCCTGTAATCCACGACAGAAAGTCTCTAATCAAAGTTTTATTTTCACCTTAACACTTAAGCTAAACGATGCTAAATGTCTCATGTTAGCCCTAAGCCCACTATCCTGACAACACCTAAGTACATTCTTCACTTTTGCAAACTTAAAATGTCCAGTCGTATAAATGGTGAATTCATTATTACGGGGAAAAATCATTTTTTGTTCTCATGGGTGGATTCACGGGGCCACTGTGGTTGTCACCGTTTTGGGGGATGCTGGATCCCTGAAAGCCAACTCTAGTCATTCGACCTTGATGAGCTATAATCGAGTGAAGCTGTAATTTTATGGTCTGAAATGCCACAGTCATCAAGACCCTCAACTTTGAGCACGAGTGTCATGCAAGCAAGAGCTAAGCAGCAGCAAGCAGCCCTCATTCAATTGCTCAGGCTGGGGTGCAGCTCAGGTGGTAGGGGGCTTGCCTCACAGGCCCAAGGCCCTGGCTCAGCCCCAGCACCTGGGACCCCCCCCCTCCAGCCACTCCCCACCTGCCTGTGGTCACCAATAAGCTTTCAATAAGCTTCTTCTGAAATTCTACTCTGGGGCCAGGTCTCATGGATGCCCTGGGGGAGGGCATAGGAAAGCCAGGGGAGGGAGACCAGACCCAGGCTGGCCCTCAGCCTGCAGATGGCCTGCCAGCCCGGGACGTGTGGTCCCTCAAACCCACTCATGTCCACACGGGGCACCAGGGCGAACACACGTAGATGTGACTTGTCTCCTGCTGTGGCTACCTCCTATGGGGGAGCGGCTGAGACCTCTGGGCCTCCCGGGGGACCGTCAGGCTCTAGCTCGGGGACCTCAGCACCTCGCCGCTCAGACCAGCTGGCTCTCCCCCTCGGCCCCTCTGTGGGAGGCGGCTGCTGGCTCAGGGAAGGCCTGCGATGCCCAGGGGCACCACACAAATGCCAGCGGACCAGCCGTCGAGGCAAGGCAGAGGCAAAGCGAGGGGAAGCGAGGAGAGAGAGAGAGGAGAGAGAGACCCTTGCTCGGCTGCCAGGCACAGCAGAAGGACGCAGCTGCCAGGGAGACCTCAGAACACGAATGCCAGGAAGGACGCGGGGGAAAGGAGTCCTGTGGGAAACTGACCGCAAGCTTCCCATGATCACAGAAAGAAGGACCGAGGCAGAAACTGGCCGTCTCCACTCATACCAAGACACCTCTGTCCCTTCCATTATCGAAAGAGCAAAATGTGCCTGTCCCCTGTGCTTGCTAGCAAGGACCTTGACCCAGTGTGACCAGGAGGGTGCAGGCCCCGGGGAGTGTGTGACTGAGCCCAGGTGAGCGGCAGGTGTAGGAGGTCTCTGCAGCCCCAGGCACCAGCCAGAGTCCAGCCTGGGGGAGGCCCCAGGGAAGCCCAGTGCCTGCCTCTTCTGACCACCACTCACTCCTTGGTGCCACTCCCCTGCGGCAGGGAGGAGGGCAGGGGGGGAGGCGGGAAACTCCAGTGGATCAGAACCTAGCACACAAGTATAGTCTCCCCTTCTTGTTTGTTTGTTTTTAAAGTAAGTTATTAGTCTGGTTCATTCAAAATAGGAGAAAAGAAAATATTTTCTAACACTACTCATATGATATCTTTGGTCTTTAAATATTTATGCTTCCTAAGGATGAGATCCCAGCATAAGTTTATTTATTTATGTCTGCTAGCCCCACTAGAAGCAAAGCACCGGTTCCGGCCCTGGCCACACTGCCCTGCACACGCCCTGAGAAGGGACGCGTTCTTTGAACTCATTGGCCCAGGAGCAAAACAAAACCCAGCAGAGTCGAAATCACGGCTGCGCATGTGGTCACAGAGGGCCACACAGCATCCTGCTCCTAAAGTCAGTGCCTACTAAGAAAAGGACACTTACTCACAGTCACAGGGCTAGAATCTGCCACACCAGGCCCCTGCATGCCTCAGGCCCGGCTCTGAGCCCTGCACAGAAGCGCACTCAGGAGTCACTGGGTGAAACCAGACACAGCAGTAACCAGTACCTGTGGCACAGAAAGTGGCCCCACAGGACACGCCAGGCATCCCAGCTATTGTTCCTGTCTTTTCTCTGCGGTCCTTTGTGACAAATGGCATTCCTATGTGGGGCAGTCACATGGGCCAGCTATGACTTCACCCTTTCTCTTCCACTCAGAAGAGCAGTCAGAGGGCAAAGGTTAAAGGTCAGGCCTCCAGTCTGCCCCAAGACAGGGAGGAAGGGCGCGCCCACCACTGGGACCCAGTAAAACAAGTAGGAAGTGTCCTTGCAAAACACGGGTCAGCACCAGGGAGCTCAGGGCCACCGTCACAATCACAGGAGAAAATCCAGGGCAGCAGCAAATGCAGAATGCGTCAGCTGGGAACGAGGCAAACTTGTCCCAGCGAAGGAGATGAGACGGCGTCTGGGCACCCTGACTCACTACGGCCTTCACTTGACTTCTCATGAGAACCTGGGTTTGGACCTGTCTGAGTTCAAGGTCACTCTTCAGTGTTCAGAGTCCAGTCCACTCTGCTGGGTCAAGGCGACCCCTGCCACCAGGGCCCTGCTCCCCTGCTGACTGGCAAACCAAGCCAGGCACCTCTTGGAGCTGCATTTTGTGTCCCCCAGCCACACGACCCAGGGAAAGACCTCAGGCGCGTTCAGACCTATCTTGGGCCCAACCCAGCCCCGGTTTAGACCTTTTTCTGTTAAATACAGAATTATGAGGGAAAATAAAGTTTTCAGTTGTAGGAGAAATTCCTAGAAAAAACATGCCTGATAATTCAGTATCTCCCCATTTTACTAAAAGCAGAACAGGCCAGCCACACCAGTGAGTGTGACAACAGCACGGCTGTGTGTGATAACGAGCCAGGGATTCTGAGAAAAACGGTCACTTTAACTTCCTTTTAAATTGGGGAAACAAATCACTTAGAAGGAAAATGTGGATGAATAAGCTCCTGCGCTGTGGGGACACTGTCCACCAACCTGCCTGCGCCAGACAGGACTCCACAGCTCCACCTGTGCCATGATGCAGACCTCCTGGTTCTGAACGCCTGTTACAGGGGAACCCCAAAACGGGGGAGCCTGCCCTGCGGCCGGCAGGAGAGCCAGCCAGGTTTCTCACGCACTGAGTTTGACTTCTGCTTGATCCTTTGTGCCAGTGAACTTAGCCACCCAGCGAACGGAGCCTCAGGGCCTCCTGGCTGTCCCATCCGTCCCCTCAACCCCCCTCCCACAGCCATCGTTCCAGGCACAGGAACAAGCGCCGGCAGGGCCCGGCCTGGCCGATGTCGGCCACAGGCTTGGGTGTCTCTTTGCTGGGCTGTGGCTGCCGTGCATTATGTGGGCTGTTCTTCTAGGGCAAGAGTTTTCTACCCACCTGCAGCGGCAGCACCCCACACCAAGTGGGAGACAGTCTCACATCCTCTGGCACAGACACCTTTGAGACCAAGTGGCTCCTGACCTGCTGAGGGACACTAGTGATGAAAGGCTAGCGGCCCAGGTTAGAGCCACCAGGGAAGCCTTCCAGGGGGTCCCAACGGGTCCCTGGAGAAGTGCTCAACTCTTCCCCAAGACTCCCACCTTGCAGCAGGGAGGCAGGACAGGCTGGGTTTCTGGACGTGACCACCCCTTGGGGGACCAGAGCTTAAAATTCTAATTGTACCATGAACCTTTTTCTTCCTTAAATAGATGTTGTTGTGTGTATCTGAGATTCACGACATGATGCTCTGGGACACATACAGGTAGTAAAGGGTTACTGTGGCGGAGTACGTCAACAACCCTCTCATCTCCCACTTAACATTTCTGTGATAAGAGCAGCTAAAATCTACTTGTTTAACACAATCTTCTCACCATGACCGCATGCTGTGTGCCGGACCTGCAGGCTTGGGCAGCTCCGTGTGCTCCTGTGCCCTTTCTCTGCCTCAGCCACCCGTCTTCCCTACCCCCCCCCCCA
>NW_025999932.1:2881655-2898839 GCF_001458135.2 Marmota marmota marmota | reverse complement strand
TCCCTACCCCCCCCCCATGGCCATGACCATCTATTCTTGACCTCTGTAGCTCGACCTTTAATTATTACTTTAAGACCAATGTATGGTTCTAGAGAGATCACACACCCTGTTCTTTCATTAGCTCAGGGACATCCACCACTACACTACACTTGACCCTGTTTAATAAGTCACCCCAGATGATGTGTGTGTAGCTTTAGGGACCTGCTCCCCACTGGACCAAGTTCTGGCTACACCTTTCTCACCTTGGTGTCCCAGCATCTAGCACAAGGCATATTGGTCCTTAATCACCCTAAGTTGGACTCAACCGAAATTAAAACCCCAAGTGGTGTTTGCCATTTTTTGTAGGCAGAGAAGAGAAATACAGTTTTCTAAAGGAAAACAAAACTTTAGGACTGGCTAGGACCCAGAATAAAAGGAAACCTTTCGACGTCACATGAGAATGACATTCCAGGGGACTGGGGATCTAGCTCAGTTGGTAGAGTGCTTGCCTCACATGCACAAGGCCCTGGGTTCAATCCCCAGTACCACTAAAAAAATGAGAGACAAAGAGAGAGAGAGAGAGAGAGAGAGAAGAGAGAAAGAATATGACACTCTCAGGCAGAGATCAATAGGGTGCGCCGACCTGCCCATTACCCATCTCATGCTTCCTCCCACCTCAAGCACGTTAAGCAGCTGTGACGGAGACTGTTGGGCAAGGAAACCCAAAACACCCATAACTGACCCTCAGGGAAGGAGTCTGCCAAGCCTGAGGCCCACAGGACAGGGCTCACCTGCCATGCAGGCTACCAACAACCACTGGCTCCAGTCTCTGCCAAGGGTGAGGAGGCAAGTCCAAAATCACGTGGGAAGCCAGACCCCTGGGGATCGAGTTCCTCACAGGCACCGTCTGCTCTGATCCTTACTAAAGGCACCCCACCCCAGGATGCTCAGTTACACCCCCCAGGTCTGCCATTCAAAAACGGGCCAAATCAGGCCATTTGAAAAGGTGGACATAAGCCCTGATCTTCTGCCCTAATAAGGACATCTGGGACAGGAGATATAATTTGCATTAAAATTGCAAACACACTAGGACAATGCAATTCTTTTCTCAGATTTAACATTTAACCCATTTTTGTACATACGACTGATACTAATGTAAAAAATATGGATTTTATGTATACTGTAAAAACATTTACATCTAAAGTTATAAATCTGTATTTTATGTTTGTCCTGTCAAATTAAGGAAATGGGTATAATTTCTTCAAAATATACCCATCTCCAATGGCCTGTTTTACATATCACTTCAGCTGAACCTGTCTTTCCTTCAGGTACCTGAAGAAGATGCCTCCCACATCTCACGTGTGCAGCTCGGAGCCTCTGGGGGAGCAGGGCCTGCTGAATGCCCTCACCCGCGGCTCTAAGGCTACAGGACAGCCAGGGCCAAGCCCAGACCCTGCCTAGACCTAGTGCGAGCCCCTGCTCCAAGCACAGGTTGCGGAAGTGCCTCCAGTCAGCCAGGGCAACACAGGCCACTGCTCCTTGGGGGCTCTGAAGGGACCAGTGCCCATGCCAGAAGTTGACCTGAGGCTGGCCACCTCGCCGGCCACCTCATGCCTCCTGGCTCTGGGTCTCTGCCTCGCGTGAAATGGGGCCGTTCTCTCTCCTCTAAGCCCCCGCAGGGTCCCAGGAAACCACAGCATGAGACCTGATATCTGCAGTCTACCATGGCTGTGAACAAGGCCCGTGCACGCAGCTCTTCCACACCTGAGGAAGCACACGCCACGGCACGACTCACTGTGGCCGGATCTGTGCCCTTCTCCGTGCACCTTCAACGGAGCATGCGTGGGTGCACGTTGAGTTCTGAGCCACAAAGACTCCCTGGCTGGGCCTCCCACACCTGCCCTCCCAGCCCTGTCCTCCTTGAAAGGCATCCACGCATGACATCACCAACACCACGACTTCTCGCAGCAAACAGGCCGTTGGGCAGCCGAACCAACTTGCTTTAGCTGGACACGCAGAATGGAGAACCCAGTGCTGGGTGACCAGCCACCAGAGCGGCTTTGCTCAAGGCTGCCTGCACATCAGGACAGGACCAAACCCCAGGAAGGGGCTGTACGTGTCCACTGTGAGGGCAGCTCTCCCAGGGACCACAGCACCCTCCTGTAACACGTGCTGCACCTACTCAGGCCCCACCAACAGGCTGGGCTCTGCTAGGGCGGCTCTCCCCGTCACTCTGGCTTATACAAAAGTGCACCAAAACACAAGCAGATGCCTAAATCCCCTCCACAGGTGATGGTCACGTCCAAAGGAAGCACTGGTCATCGAAATTTCAGTAATGAGGGAAGAAAGTGTTAACCTTCCATGATACAAATCCATTCATCAAAAAGACAAGACAGAGCAGGTGATGGCCAGGTCTCCCTGGGGTAGGGACACAGGGGACACCAGCGCCTGCCCTTCCTCTTCCCCATGTCCCCAGCCCCATCTATGGACGTCCCACTCCGCCAGGCTGGCTCTCCTGCTACTTCACCAGCCGGTGGCCTCCAACAGGGAGTGCCCAGGCCCCCGCAGGCCACCGCACACACCCTGGAGCCAAATGCCTCCCGTCTCTAGGACGACCCAAGACCTGCAGCCCAGAGGGAGCTCCCGTGAAGGACGGCTTCTTCAGTCTGGGCCTGCACATTTTCAGATGCTGGGCTGGGAGCACCTTCCACACTGGGGACCCAGGTGCCGGGTCAGACAGCTGGCCATGTGTTTTCCAAAGGCTCCTGGGGACACTAGATGAGCAGGCAAGCTGGAAGGTGGCTGGGGACTGTGCAGCCTGGCTCCTGTTCAGACAGCACGCTGGGACAACGGGGACGCGGGCAGACGTGACCGATGGCAGTCCTGCCTCCTGCCCAGCTCTCTTCAGCAGGAAAAAAGCATCACAAGAGAATAAGACCAACCACAGGGAGGTGATCCCAGGCTTAGGCTTGGAAAGAGGAGCCTCCCAGTAAGGGCAGAGACACGGCGTCTCTCACTGAGCACGTGAACTGTGGGTGGTGTCCCCACGGCCGCACACTGGTTTCTCCAAGGGGGCTGGGCAGGAGTCCTTTAAGGCAGATGAGAGCAGACCTAAGGAGAGGGACCTCGCAAACACCTCTCAGAGTGACAAACAGGGGCAGGCACACTCAGCTCACTTCAGTGATCCCCGCCCCCGGGGGTCCGTCGCACCCCGTGGGATGCTCCAGGGCTGCTGCCCAGTCTCCACCAAGTCACCACAAACCACTGCCCCTGCCTCCACTTTCCTTGGAGAGTGAGAGGCATTTCATGATCTCTACCTGGAAGGAGAGACTACCAACAGAGGTCTTCTTTCCTATGTCATCCAAATGCATGTTTTCCTAAGACATTTTATGTATAATACCTTTTTAAAAAATATATTTCAGAACAGCTGTCACACTGAGCCTTAATTCTAAAGGAAGATCTAAACACTATGAGCTCTCAACGTATGCAGGCTGTGACAGCCACGTTCTGCTGGCCGGGGCCACTTGTTCAGTGTGCGTCCTGCACACAGCAACTGAAGGGCATCATGGTGCTCTCCTGAGCCACTCACACCTTAGCTCTAAACTGACTACCTAGGCACGTTCCTGCTGAGTCCGAGTCTCCGTGAAACATGGAATTATAAGTCATCTATCAACGTCCTGCTTTCTATCATTTGAGCTTCTGGATTAGATGATGCACTCAAGTGATCTTTCTCATGGGCCTGCGCGGAGGAGGCTCTGGGTACAGCAGCAGGTGCCTGGTGCCCAGCCTCTAAGGCGTGAGGAGCAGGCAGGCGGCCTGTGCACGGGCACAGGGAGAGCACTTCTTATTCTAGCAAAGCGCCGTCTTCTCTAGAAGGTACACAGCAGCAGCAAGGGCCGGCCAGCACAGACTCCACAGCCAGAGAGGACCCTGCCACACGGGATCCCCACGACCCCCAAGGTGGGCGCCCTGCTGAGAACCCTCCAGGGGGCTTTCCAGTGCTCTGCGGACCACAAGGCGCTGAGGCGCTGTGCGAATGCAGGCTTCTATGACAAGGCACCCACTGTTCAACACTTGTGCCTTTATTCTGTTGTTTAGGTTGCAAAAGTTTCCCACTGGTGTCCCTGACCTCAGTGACATTTCAGGGTCTCTGTGCCACTAGAAGACTTTTAAGTCTTTCCAAATATCACAAGTTTCTGATAAAGAAACTCAGATATGCACATATAGCTCACTGAGTACAAAGGCCACCCAAGGCTACCAGAAGGCCACCAGAAGGTCAGTCTAGGGAGGGCCAGCCACCAGCATAGTGCTCTTCCTTGACGTTCTCACTCTCACCTACTCTTCTCTCCTGAGTTGTTGCCAGTAGCTCTGACGCTGGGACACACCAGGCAATATCCTGCCCCAGGGCCTTTGCACTGCTGCCCCCGTTCACTGTGTACCTTCTCCCTGGGAATCACTGGACTTGCTCTTTGCCACCTCTGGGTCACTAGGCTCAGAAGCCACCTTCCTGCCATGCTCCTTTCCTGCCGTATACTCCAAAGCTTTTGTACCACCTACACCACGTCCTGTCCTGAACACACCTCAACTTGGTTTGTTCCTAGGTTTTGGAGGAAGACAGTCCACTGAGGACTTTCGTCTTAGCTTGAAAACACCCATTTCTTGTCAGCCTCTTTCTTCGTATTATTCAAATGGATGAAATACATTTAGCGTGGTCCACATGTAACAGCCGTCACCTTTGGAGTCAAGAGAATGCTCACACTGAACAACTGGTCAGACTGGAACACCGAGGGGCCTTCCGCCTCTCCGGCCACTCTGCAGCACCCGGCAGCCTCAGGGTGCAGCTGCCACGGATTGGTTTTCTGGTTTTGTTATGGGAAGAATCCTGAAGGGCGGCCAGAGGTTAGTGTGACAGGTAACTCGCGGGAGCACACCCCCGTCAGCCTGAGCAGGGCCCAGCCACCCGACGTCCCTCTGTGTGAGGCCCAGCTGTGAGGAAGGGGCTCACTTCAGAGCAGGAGGCGTCCAGGGGGGCAGGGCTGGAGCTGGGGAGCGGCCTGCACAGGAGGAGGGGGCTTGCCTGCAAAGTCGGGGCCGTGAAGGGACGGACAGACCTCGAGAGGCCTCTGTGTCGCTGTCTGTGAGGCTCTCCAGGAAACCATCAGGGAAGGGGCTGAAACGGGGCGATTCTCAAGGACAGCCCCACGACCATCTGAATGTTCACGGGTAACCCAAAGGGCCCACGTGGACACGCAGGGGAAGGGAGCAGGAGCAGAGAGCTGCCGGGGGCGTTCCTGGCCCCACGGAGCGCAGGGCAGACTCGGGAGGAGCAGCCTCTGGAAGCCGGCACCCGGGCAGGCGGGACTCTGAGAAGCCCGGGTTAAGGCTCTGGGCCGCAGGAGCCGGGCGAGCCAGCACCCAGGAAGCTGGGCGGCAGCACCGTCAACCAAGGCCTCCCGGAGGAGAATCGCACTGAGGAACGCCTCGTCTGCGGTGCTGGGGACGGAGGGCCAGGACGGGCACTGCAGCAGCGTTTTCCAGCAGGGCCAGCTCATCCGTGGTCTCCTGCCGAGCGCCCCGCAGGGTGGGCACCTACTGACGGATCAGAGCAGCTGCCCCAAAAGCAGCTCCGGGTGGTGGCTGTCCTAGTGGACCCTGGGGCCCAGAGGGCAGAGACCTTGTGCTCCTCTTCTCTCCAGAGCAGGCAGACCTGTGCTGGCGCAGCAGACTCCCAACACACAGATGGTCACGGCGCCCCTGCACGCCCACTTTAGTGAGCAGCCAACACCCCACAAATCCCGATCCCGTCAGCTGGACCAGGCGAGGTCAGGATCTGAGAGACACGTGCTTGTAGTGACCTCACTCTAGGAACCCTGTGGGTGCCCTGGCCGGGAAAGGAGACTTAAAGCAGCGGCTACTTCATTTGTGACTAAGGCCCCGTGATGACCCAGCACGGTCGACGATTAAACTGAAAATAACTGAAGACCGAACAGGGCGAGTGAGCTTGAGGGCATCTGGAAGATTCCAAGATGACCCTACAGGCTGGGATGCCATCACGCGCAGAAGCCGCCAGCCTTCCAGAGGAAGTTCTCACTCTCAAAAGCCTGTCAAAAATGAGGCCTGAGAGTGTTTGCCAATGCAGCAGCATTTGTGCTGTAATGCCTCGGGCGGCTTCCGTATCTGGTACTTCGTCTCCGTTCACGACTAAAGTTTTAACTTTCTTTTTTTTTAACCAGCTAAATTAGTTTTCTGAAACTGACTGTTGTTAAAATAAGTTTAAACTCCTGGTGTCACAATACTCTAAAAGAAAGATTCCGCAGTTTTGCAAAGAAGGCATTTGCTAAGGTGCTCTCTCGGACCTGAGCTGAATACGGGCTGGCTGTCCCCAGACAGAGGGGCTAAGTTCCTCCCAGAGTTCCCCAACCTCGCTGGGCGTCTCCAGCTAGAAGGTGCAGGGCGCTCAGGGGACTCTCTGCCTCAGCTGCACGTGTCACATGTTATTTTAGGTTACTCTGATGAGGAAGGACAGTAAAAGCTGAAAGCCTTCTATCATGTCAAAAAAGAACGGAAGCAACTCAAAAACATGCTCAGGATTCTCCTCTTCCAGGGATTTCTGTCTATTGTTTGGAAAGCTCAGGAACTTGGCAGTGTCCGCAGGACACCAGGGTCCTAGTGCCTCCATTTCTGACCTCTTCACACAAAAGCAAGCTGCTCAACCCTCTAATCCACGCCGTGGTTAATCCTGCTTATTGCTCAGAGTTTCCAAGTACTATCTGCATAGTTTTTAAATTTAGTAAGGACATCTTGGCCTATTTCCAAGACTTGTCTCCCTGCTCCTCAACTTCCCCGTTTATCCATGCTGAGGGACTTGTGAAGTCACAGAACTGCTGGGGGTGGGGGCTGTGGCAGGGGGGCTTAGCCCAGGGGTGGGGTCCACTGATGGCTCCCACATACCTGGGAGCTCATACGTGGGGACCAGCCAGTGCCTGCCTTCAGTGGCCTCACGGCCGAGAGTGCTCAGTTCCCGGGTCCTCCAGGGCACACGGAAGCTCAGTGGGGGAGTCGCACCTTGCTCAGGAAAGACCCCTGAGCCCGCGGAGGAAGGAAGACTCCCTCCACAGGACAGCAGAACCTCTCTTCCCTTCCTTTGTAAAAGCAACTTGGCAAGTGTCAATAAACCCACTACCACAGACAGGGAACTCTGAACTTGTCCTCCTGACCTGGACAGAGGCTCCCTCACCCTGTCATCCTGGTTTGTTAGAACTGGGGCAGCCTCCCACTGCGAGGGGCTCCCTCTGGGTGGTCGCGCTGGGTGGCTCACAGTGGTGGAGGGCGCATGGCCCTGGGCTGCCATCTGCTAGGAAGCCAAAGGGACCGACGGCGACCGGGGCAAGGCGCTGAGCCTAGAGCACGGGGCCGTGCAGCCTGTGAATGGGTGGGTGTTGGCTTAAGAACTTTTTTGAAGAGAGCATTGTAGTCCCATCACTAGAGAAACAGTAGCTTCTATCAAATTGAGTTTGTAGGAAAACCATTTCTCTTCATCTAAAAGTCCTATGATTTCTTTCCTTAGAATTAAAAAAAAATAAGAAAGACAACACAGCCCGCCCGGTGGCCCTCCCTCCGGCCCCGACCACCCTTCCTGGCTGCCCTTTCTGTCTCTGTGCGAAGCACTTCGATAGCCGGTGTCACCTCCTCACATCCTAAGTTGGTCCAACGGGAGCAGGCAAGTCATCGGCACCCAGGGAACCAAGGAAGCCCGCCACCCTTCCTCTCCCACTCCTGTTCTGCTGTTTACAAACAGCTCTACGCTAACTAAATCCACGACCTTGAACCAGACGCCAGAGGCACCTTGCATGGCTCCTGTTTTCACAATCTTAAAATAAGTGGCATTATGTCCGTGGCTCCTGACTGGTCACCCTCACACTGCCCTTGGATTCTCCCTGATGCCAGCGCACGGAGTTGATTTCTGGGAGGACAGTGTTTTTCCAAATACAACAGCCAACTCACTTCACTAAAACTTATCTCAAAACAGCCGCAGGACAGGAGTTTCCCCTAGTATCGAAGCAAGGTCCAGGAAGGCTGGATCCCAGAACTGGGACCCACCAACAAGTGCACTGTCAACTCTCAGCTTCACTGGCACAAAACCTAAGCTCTTCAATGGCAGGTGTAAAACTGGTCTAAAGAAAATAGAGGGCTTCCTACCAGCCTTCTTCCTCCACTGTCCCCATGAGAAGGAAAGTGGGCAACTAGCCCCACGTGAAATGCAAATCAGGACGCTGGCCTCACAGCTGCCCTCTCCAGGGCACAATCCCACTCAGACCACAGAGCCTGGGAGGGGAGGGCAGCAGGAGGCTGACCCAGCCACTCCTCCCTGCAGTGACCCTGGGCAGCTTGCTTGGCCTCTCTGAGCTGCAGGGTCTTTATTCCTCCCAAAGCGGATAGAGCTGCCTTGCTGCCTGTCATAAGGTCTCTGGAGCCCTTCCTGAAGGTGTATTATGAGAGTAAAAAAATACCTGTCCGATTCCACCCAAATCGGTGCAAAATTTCCTTTTGCCCCCTGCAATTAATTATCTTCCAATACTTATCAGAACAGTGATTCAGTCTCATCACAGCCAACTTAAATGGCATTCTTTGAAAATAACTGTCTGCCACATTTTGAGACTGTTAGCTCTATTTATACTTTGCTGGCAAAAGAGGGCTTGAGGTCCACAGAATGCAGAGAAAGGAACTCATCACCTTCATGAACACGAATGCCGTGTGCTAACACTTTAGAAGCACATGGTCCTTCTTCACCTAAACACATGATTTTAAGTTAACAAAATCACAGGTCACACTTTATCATTATATCTACTTTTATGCCTTGAAAAAAAAAAAACTTGATACTACACCATAATAATTCACTCAACTGTTTGTATGGATTCCCTATGAAAACTAAAGTAATAGTAGGTCCATGATCATGCTTACATTCCCATATAAAATTTAACATGATCCGAAAAAAGATCATCAGTATTTGAGTTTCAATTATGAAAAAAAAAAAATTCATGCTTCTCGCACCAAGATTCGATATTATGAAACTGCATGTGTGCACACACACTCTCATGTAATGCCCCAAATATTTATTTCTGGAGAATAAATACTGATACTCTTTAAATATTAAAAAGCCAGTATGGCACAATGCATGGGATTGTTAATTTTAAAGTATGCTGTGGATCTGAGAATTTGGCCAAATACTCCAAATTTTAGTAAAAGCGCAATAAGAACATTTTATAAATATTGTTCGTGTGAATAAACAGCACATACATATGGCATAAGAAAACAGAAGAAAGCTTAAAAACACATTTACCCATTCATTTTGGACAAGTAAACATGATTTTATGCAAACTTAATATTTTCTTAGTCCAACAAAAAAGAAATCAGAGCTGCTAAATTGACCGTTTTATCATTTGCAAGCATGCAGCCTGTGAGTTTTAACCCAGTTCTACGTCAGCATTATTTGCACCGAGGGAGCAAACTAGATACTCCCCAGTTCTCTCTATTCAAACTTTCTCCTATGCATAGAATTTCAGTATGGGAATCTTGAAAGACACTGGCTACTCAGTAGCAATCTCAACCCCCAGCACTTCCTCTGCCTTGAAAGAGGGCTTCACCAGTTCTCTCCCCGCTCCGCCCCCAAAAAATACACCATGGAAGCCTGCCAATAATTTATCTCCTCTAACTGGTTCCAAGAACCGCAGTCTTGAAGATCACGTTCAAATGAAATAAAATTAACAGAGTATCCTGTTTAGATGTGCGTAACATTGTTCTCAAAACCCATGACCTGATAAACAACACGTTCTAAAAGACGATTTTGCAGAGTCAGAAAACTTTGTTTACTGACATGCCAACATTAGAGGGTGCTGCCCATCTTGTACAGAAACCTATGTTTTGCTCCTGTCCACACAGAGCCATGGCAGAGAGTCTACCACCACAGTCCCCTGAGGGAGCCAAGGCTCGGACCGGGCCTGGACCTGCGTCCCTGGTCTGTTTTCACCACTCTACTTGGCAACGCAGATAAAAGGGTAAAGTTACATTTTCCCTTAAGTTTCTAAGGTGAAACGGGAACACTTGATTCTGTGCTATCCCCAAAACAAAACAAAACAGAAAACCTTTCCACTTGCCAAATCTGATACCAAAAGTTACCCAGCTCCTGGAACTGGACTTCTAAAGAAAGTGCATTAGTGGGAATCCTACAGAAAACCCATTATGCCCACACTGGCACGAGAACTTCTGCAAGTTCTCTTCAGAAAAAGACCTTCATTTTAATACAGACACTGCTAAAGAAAATAAGCTAGTAAAACTCCTCTTGGAGGGGGCGGGCAGGGGGTACACAAAAGACTCAAACATTTTCTTACTCTAACAGACAACCAGACCGCTACAAAGTACAGCTGCGAGAGTGACCACCAGGATTAAATCAACTGAGCGAGCTCTTGGACCCAACAATGAACTAACAGCTGAAAGCTTAGGGGTTCTTGTGTCCTTGTGTTGCCTGTATTAGCAGCTAATTTTTTTTTTTTTAAAAAAAGGTATCTCTTTTAGATATCCTCATTTTGTCAATATTTCTTAATATATGAACAAATCCCCAAAGGGAATTCAAAGGTCTGTTCACATAGGCCAGCAATCGGATGCCATTTCCTTGACCATTATTGTGCCCTTTCATTTAAAACATGACTCTTCAACTTTGGGTACTTTTCTATAGAACAAATCTTTCTGCCTGTTTGTTTGCTGCTTGGGATGGAGCGCCAGCCCTGCCTGCAAAGCCCTTGCTGTACCACTGAGCTACATCCCAGCCCTTGAAGAATCCTAAACGAAGAGGGGAACCAACCAAGCAGAAGGCAAGCAGCGCTCCAGCCATCCTGCCTGCATCAGCAGGCCTGGGGGCATGTTGTTTGAACTCAGGGTACCCATTTACTAAAGTGTCTTTCCTGCATACACCCACGGTTTCAAAGTTCCAACTACCATCAGAATTTCTGGATTTATTACCACTTTCCTTCCAAAGTGCTGAAAACACATTGCTGTTTCGGGTCTCATTTCTGTCGGAGCAGCTCTGGGACACAGCAAGGAAAGGGGGGGAACCACCCATTTCACAGACAGAAAGTGAGAAGCAGGGATTAGGTGGCTGCCCAGAGTCACACAGTGACTCACGACAAGCAGCAACCAGAAACCTGGCTTCCTGATTCCACGCACAGTGCTTCCTTCTGTGAAGCACTATTTTTATAAAGGTTTCTCTTTCAATAAAGGAAATGGAACAGGTCATGTGACTTTCATTCACGAAAGCCTGTGTGTGTTTTCATTAGCACCTCACTCCCTCTTCCTCCAAGTGGAGCCCAGCCTGCACGGTACCTTACCAGCCCTCACCCAGCTGGGACCGGGGCCTGGGGTGGCAAGGAGTCCCACCAGCTTCCAAAAATAGGCTAATTGTTGGCCTCCAGACTTCCAAGGCAATTACTTTCAGACATAAATCGTGATTTTTCTGTTTCTTTTTCTTCTAAGAAATGAATGGATAGTCCCTTTCATCAAACAACTTAAATACAGATGTTTCCCGTGGTAACTCTTATCTGTTTTATACATACACAGAAGCCAATTTTAGAATGAGTATCCCTCCAGGGAGGAAAACTAATGCAAAAATATAAAAAGTTAATTTTTAAAAGCATTTCTAAAGAACAGTAAATTAAATGGTATGTTTCCAGTTCCCAAACAACAAAACTAACAGATTGGTTGGATTTTTCTATACATACTCACATACAAAACACAGAAGCAACATTCCCTGGCCACTAAATAAGAAGCCTCAGAGCGTTTGCCCTGGACCACGAATATATCTACACATAAGATGCATTAGCTTCTGAATCGGCTCTTGTGCTGAAACCCCTCCCGGATTTCCAGTCCCGCTGTAAACAACTATCAAACGTTGTTAGAACTTGAAGTCTATTGCCACTTATGCAAATACTGCAGAAGTGTCCAAGGAACCCCCCATTAACCCGGCCTCAAGTAACTTCGGAGGTCTTCACCTGAGTGCTGGGCATGTCCACACAGCTGCTTCCAAGAGCCTGGGAAGAGCAGCCCGCAGCCAGAAGTGCCTTTCCTACTCCTCCTCAGAGAAACTGTCTGCAAGCCTGGCTTCTATACACCCCGTCTCACAGGGCACTGACCTTCCTGAACTTCTAATCTAGAGCACCACCCCCCAGCGGGAACGGCCTTAGAGTGGATGAGGTCCTGGAGCTGCCTTTCTGGCTCAGACCTAGGGAAGGAGCCACCTGACCAAGATGGCTCACTGGCCCCTCCCGCTCTGCTGTGCTCTTGATCTAGAAGCCTGATTTGGCACACAAGTCTTTTTTCAACATGTGGTTTGGGTACAACGGACAAACTACAGTTAGCTATTTTTCTTTAAAATAGCCCTTTTCCTTCTCAGAAGGTGGTTTGCCATAATACCATGATACCCACAGACTTTGGAAAAACAGAAATCAAACCGACCTCCTCTCTCTGCTCAGCAACCCTGGAACACACAAACTGCTGTTTGGATTTCAGATCATGAATCCTATAAGCTGAAAGGAATTTTATACTGCTGGGAAACCTGAAGAGCAGCCGCATCAAGACTCTAAATATTAAACTTACATCTCTATAGTCTGCAAGGGGCACTACCTCCCATGAACCTTGCATCTGAATGTAATGACACTATCAGAAAGGCCTTGAGTCCTCTCAGGCCTGCAGGCCCTGCCCACAGCCCAGGACTCCTGCTGCCGGAGAGGAGGACCTGTTCCAGGGCCCCTCAATCCCATCCTCCACCAAGAGCAGGAAAGCGGCTCAGTTCTCAGGCTGTTTTCTGATAGGATCAGACTTGGGCGCAAGGTAGCTCTTTCATGCTCACGTTGGCACACACCCAAGTGGGCATACCAAGTAAACCTGCGCGCGCACATTTCCCCCACTCAATTACACTCACGCCGCTGTGTTTACACGGTCTATGTCTTAGAAGGCAACTAAGCCTTCAACCCCGTCACACTGGCAATTTTGTAGCGTTTAACGTGTGACTCCAGCAAAGTGACCTTCAGCTGAGAGTCTCCATTTATGAGATGCATTCTCACAGCTTCCAAGTGATTTAATTAGATGCTGAAGCACCACACTCCTGACAATTCGCCATGACTTTTCATCTTCTATCGTACAGTTTTAATAAAAAAGGAAATAGCCTTTCCTCTACTGCACTAGAATAACAGGGTATTCACCCTACAGCTATAACTTTAAATTGCATGAACCAACAGTCCCAAGCATACCATAAACACAGACTGGATTCAGACAGCATTAAACTGGTCTGTTTACTTAAGAACAAAAGGCATACGGAATCCCAGGCCACCTCCGCAGCCCTTCAGAGCCCTTGCAAAGTATGGACCTTAGGCCAGCATCTACCAGCCTCCCAATCACAGGAGAGGCTACAAAGTATGTGTCTGGTGGTTCCTAGAGTCTATCCTGCAGCAACCCCACAGAAAAAAACCGCTACAAATTTGAAACACGAATTGAACATCCAAGCCCCTCTGAGTCCTCCTCACCCACCATCCGGAGTCTGGGAAGGTCAGCCTCTGGGACCACAAGGAAGGGAATGGCACCTCTCGTCCAGTTGTTCTTGAAAAGCTGCTCCTGCCTTCACTTGTTTTGTCCACCGCTGCCTGGGCACCACCAGGGTACCGCGGGTCCCTGGACTCCACCCAGCCCCGCTTTCCCCTCCTGGTCTGAGTGGCACAAACCTCCCGGGGAGCCTAGTGCAGCTGCAGTGCAGCAGGGTGGGGACTCATCAAGACGGCCACCAGGGCTGGCTGATCAGAAACTCGCTCAGGTGAGAACCCTGCTGCCATTTGACCCCTCTGGAGCAACACGCCTCAAGCTCTGAGAGTTTAGGTATGAGCTTGAGATGGCGCAACCATTCCCTCTGGCAGCCACCACACGCGATGCCCACTTTGCAAAGACGCCTCTGCCTCAGTGAGATTCATCTGGGGCCCAGCTACAGGCACAGGATGGAAGGCGGGTGCCTTCAGGCCCCGCCCAGAGGCCCCCACTAGATTTAGATGTGGGCACTGCTGGACTGAGAAGTGGAGTACGTCCTCATGCCAAGAGAAGGCCGGGGGCACAGGAAGCGGGACGGCCTGAGGCTAAAGTCTCCCTCCCACAGGAAGGCGTCACCCTCATCCCAAAGGTCCACAGAACTTGACAAGCTCTTTGGAGAAGGAGGGCACCAGGCAGCCAAGAGCCAGGAGTCTGAGCCAGTAGCTGGCATTCAGATCAAGGGGCCCACAGGGAAGAAGAGCAAAGCCCAGAGATGCACCACTGCTCCGCCCTCCACCCCAGGTCAAGGTTAAAGGGCCTCACCTTTCACAATGGTGGCCTCCTTCAAGTGACGGGACAAGAAGTCGATGCTGGCGTAGGTGTTGGCCGAAGGCAGGGCACCAGGGCCCGGGCCCCCACACACCCCGCTGGTGCCACTGCCCCCCACGGCACTGAGGAGACCCCCGAGGCTACGGGTCCGGCCCCAGCTCTTGTCTCCTGGCTGCGGATGCTGCACCTGGGGGGACAGCCCCGGATCATCTCTCACATCAATGGCGATGTAGTTGAGGCCGTTCTGGAAACCCGCAGAGGTCTCTCTTCGCATAGGAGAACCACTGGCCCCAGGACAGCCCACCAAGCCCCCAGGCTGGCCCGGGGCCCACGGCCGCACCTGCGGGGTTGGAGGCACGGGGAGTGATGGCTGCGACTGTCCTGGGGACGTGGGTGGCTCCTCACCTGCTCCAAGGCCCCCACCGAGGACGCCCCCACCACTGCCCTCGCCACTTTTCCTGAGAGAGACGTTTTCCACAGAGGCTGAGCTGTGGCGCTTGGGGTTATGGGCGAAGGACGGGGACACCGGGGTGACCGTAGTGGTTGAGGAGAAGGTCTCGGAGCTGTGGCGGCGGCGGCCCCCCTGTGGGTCTGCGCGGATGACCTTGGCGCCTCGGTGAGGGTCGGGGGGCTGACTGGCCTGCAGGAAGGCTTCCACCCCTGACAGCTGGTCCATGAGACTCAGCCTCTTCAAGCCCGATGTGGGGCTGGTCACTCGGGCACCTTCCGGTTTTGGGTGGGCCGCGATGGGTTGAGGCGGGGTGGCAGCCACACCAAAGGCCATCTCGGTGTAGTCACCATTGTCCCCGGTCTCGGAGGATGTAGAGGAGGCAGCACTGGGGCCCTGGGAGGTGGCAGTGCCCAATGCTGGAGGCAGATGGTAGGGCTCCCCTGGAGGAGGCTGTGCAGGGGGCTGCTGCTGCAGGGAGGTGGGAGAGGCAGAAGGACGCGGAGGCAGTGGTGGGTATGGGGAAGCAGCCTCAGGCGAGAGCAGGGCATCCAGGGAGCCCACTGGGTCCGCGCTGCGGGTGCCCGGCTTGGGGGACTTGGGAGAGCTGAAGTCCAGGTTCATGTAATCGGACAGCGGGGAGCGCTGCCGGCTGTCGCTGCTGGTGCCCGGGGTGCCCGAGCCCAGGGATGAAGCTGGGCTACTGGCGGACAGCAGCGAGGAGGAGGAGGCTGCAGATGCCAGCAGTGGAGGCGCAGGTGGTGAGAGGCGGGCACCCGCCTCGCCAAAGTCAATGTTGATGTATTCTCCAGGGCTCTTGGGCTCTGGCGGCAGGGGGTACTCGTGCATACTGGGCAGGGTTTGCAGCCCCTCCAGGGACAGGCGTGTGGGCCGCACGGCCCGGCAGCGCTGGCTCAGGAAATTGCTGCCACTTGGCCTCATGGGTGAAGGCACTGCTGGATGAGGAGGCTGGGGGTGGCCACTCCCGCCAACCCCAAAGGTGCTGGCTGACTGGGAAGTCACTGGGGTGGCCTGGGGCTCCAGCCTCTCCTCTTCCAGGATCCGTCCCACAGGGGAGCTCATGAGCACATACTGGTCACTGTCCCCGCTGCAGGCATAAGGGGCCTTGTAGGAGCGGGGCAAGGAACTGTAGCAGTAGCCAGGGACCCCTTTGAGCACCTCCCCACTGCCATGCAAGGCTGCAGAGAAGAAATCGGGAGGCGTGCCCGCGGTGCCCGCTTCGCTGGGGGACATGTTGAGGTAGTCCCCGTTGGGAAGCAGCTTTGGGTCGGCATTCTCCATGGACAGCTTGGAGCCACACCACATGCGCATGTACCCGCTATCCTCGGGTGAGCTTTCCGCTGGGGAGCTGGCCTTGTAGCCGCTCCCGCTCACTGGGAAGGTCCTGTTGGCCACAGGGGCGGGCTGAGGTGCTGCTGCTCCGCTGGGGGGCAAGTCTGCTGCAGGCGCAGCTCTTGGCTGCAGGATTTGCTTTGGGGCAGACACGCTGGTGGGGCTCATGGGCATGTAGTCATCACTCTTGCAGCTGCCGCTGCCACTGCCCATGAGAGCTGCACCAGGAGTCATGGGCATGTAGCCATCATCAGCCCCCAGATTGCTGCTGGAACTCCTATGGGATCCAATCTCTATGTCCCCATAGTCCTCTGGATAGGGGTGGTAGGCCACTTTGGGAGAGGATGTAGGGAAAGATGGGCAGAGGCGGCCTGAGCTTCCAGAGAAGGTGGCCCGCATCAGGGTGTACTCATCCAGAGAGGCAGAGGAGGGCTGGGGCACTGGCCGCTGCCGAGCAGGTGTGGTCAAGGAGTAAGTCCTCTTTCTCAGTCCTCTGTCCAAGTCCTGGACCCCATCACCTGAGACTCTGCGATACGGTCGGCCACAGTGGCTCAGAGGCCTGTCCATAGTCATGTACCCATACAACTCGCCCCCGCTGCCATCCCTGGCTGGAGGTGTCTCCGCGATGGACTCCGGTGTGTTGCTCCTGTGGCTGCAGAAGGCTCTCAGGTCACCAGGGCTAGAGCCGTATTCGTCCAGAGACATGAAGCCAGGGTCACTGGGAGAGCCTGAGGCAGAGGCACTGCCGCTGGAGGGCCGCTGACCTGGGGGATGGTGCAAAGGATGAGGCAGGTGCGGGTGCGGGCCCGGAGGCAGCGGGTAGGAGCCTGAGCCGTGCCCGCTGCTGGACGACAGGCTGCCAGGACTGGTGGCAGCAGGGGGCGAGTGCGCCACGGGCATGGACATGGAGCGGCTGTGTTGCAGGGCGCCCCCTGCCGGCGCCAGCGTCACTTTGCTCCCGCGGCCACCACAGCCACCACTCAGGGTGTGCGAGCGGCTCAGGGGCGCGCGCA
>NW_025999932.1:2732155-2880618 GCF_001458135.2 Marmota marmota marmota | reverse complement strand
GCCGCGGCCCCCCCCCCCCCCCGCACTCGCCGGGGAGGGGGCGTCGCGGTACCTGCGAGCCTGGCGCAGGCAGCAGCTGCTTGGCGAAAGATGCCCTTGAACTGCTACAAATGTTTGTATCTACGTGGCTTTAGTGACTTTGAAAGTCGATGACAAAAAGCACCCAGACAATTGCATCTCTTAAGTAATAGAGCCACTCTGGAGGGCGGGGTTTCTTGAATTAAGAGCAGAGCAGGCTCCAAAAAGAAAATTTTGTCTTCATGAAATAATTTGTGACAATAGTTTATCTCATAATCTTAGGTTTTTTAATGTTAAAATCCCAGAATTTTGACTTTGAACGTGCCCTATAATTTACCAACGTCTTTGTTTTAAATATAATGATATTTTAAAATGTAAGGAAAAGAATTTAAGATTGAGATTTTTGAAAGGGTGATATATATTTTAACATTTGTATAAGAGGTGACATAAAGATTGGTTAACTTTATGTGCTAAGAGACCCTGAGAGAAGTCATAACGTTCTGCTTTTAACGTGATTATAGTAAGGATTATTGACGAGTAGCATACATTTGGGAAGAACAATCAGTATGGCAAATATCATAAAATTTGCCTGAAAGAGTTACATTTAACCATGGTATGAATGACATTTTAAGTGTGTACCTGTGTGTGTGTGTGTGTGTGTGTGTGTGCGCGCGCGCGCGCGCGCTGTGGCACTGCCCTTAGTCTTTATGGACTTATACTTTAGGTTTATGTTTTTAATTTTTTTCTGTTTTTATGTTGACATGTATTGCCTAGCAGTATGTCTACTCAGAGAAGAAATACAAAGGGATTCTTATCTTGGAGCTTAAAGAAAATGTGGCCTAATTTTATGAGAGATGCCAATAAGCCTGCCTGTTATGTTCTGTGACCTCGGGTAGCAGATGATGATGATGGGTCTCCCCTTATCAACACCATGTGATAATTTATTCTGAGAAAATGTATTATGAAGTTGTCTTACTTTTTATTTCTGACTCAGTACAAAATAGGTTTTCAGCTACACATTGAGCATCAACTTGCTCACCCCTCAGATGTCGGCATGTGTCACCTGTTTTCCTTAGGGCTGTGTTGGCATTAAATGCCAGTATTTGGGTTAATGTGTCAGAAACTTGAAGTTGGCCAGTAGCACTTTCCCCTTGTGCTGCCTCTTGCCAAGGTGGGCAAAAGAGGGAGGGGTGTAGAATTCCAGCCATGTCAGAGACTTTGTCATATCATGAAGAGGACGAGTCTACAGCAGACTGCAAGCCACTTGTAATCCAAAAGTCCTAGAACCTCCAAGTTCAAGTTAGGAGGTCCAATTCAGTTCTCATTACCAGTCAGCCCATGGAAGCATCTGTAAAAAATTGTCATTGAAAATATCCCAGTCTTCTTCACCCAAGGAGCTATTTTTCTTTCGCCCTTTGCATTGCTAAATAAGCTGTTTATTTTTTGGAACCTTGTTCTGCACCTTGTGATTTTCCAGCTGTTCTCTCATACCCTTCAGCAGCAGTCAGCTAATAGCACCTGCCTCAGAGCTCTGCACAGAGGGCTGGGTGCTGCTTGCCTGACCTGATGCCAGCACACAGCCTGGATGCAGGTTTTCTCATAGTTGAGGAACTTTTGCTGAAAGCTTACTTTCTTTCCATGGCTAACAAAATGGCCACATCTTTAAGCAAGGAGGGTTTTGTTTTAGACATAGGCTCTTATGCAATAACGATATTTTTATTATTAAAAGTAAAGGTCCTTCATGGAATAATTTGTCAAGAAGAAATCAATTTTATAAAAATTTTAAATGTGCTACAAATCCATAATACAAACACAATACTGATGGTAATAAGGAGCAGCATTAATTTTCTGTTTCATGTAAGAGAGGCATGTATAGAAAGAGAAGTTAGATGATGATTCACTGCTTCTGAGGTTTTGTTTCTCTTTAAATCTTTACCCTGTAGATGTTTGACACTATTGTGTGTCGAGGTGTACTCAGTCTAAAAACTGACTACGCAGATTGTTAAATAGAATGCTACATAATCATTGAGAATAGTTCTAATTTAAAAGTGTATCTTTGGAGGTACACATTTGAATTTCACAGGTTTATGTCAGAGGATATATTTAATCTTTAGAATGGCAACGTTTCTTCCCTTTGGATATGGTTAATACTGTGGTTCAGAGCTCATCTAATAAATTTCTGTTTCTCTAATGAATGAACCTTGCACAGACGTTTGCTCATCTAAGGTTCATTATAGCACTTTCTCAGCTTGTTTTTCTGTGCAAATCTCTTTGCTAATACATTTCAACTGAAATTGCACAAGAATTTTGTAACATGCTAAGTCTGTGAGCATAATAGAATGATTTACATGCAAGAATGTAACTGCTGTTTGGATCATTTAGTATCTATGAATGGTATTGCAAACATTTAAAGAATCAGGATTTGTCAAGAGATTCTATCAGTTCTTTGGAAATTGTAAAGGTTTTCCACTGTAGTATTTATTCTGCTCATTTGAAATATTGGCTAACTGATTTCTTTCCTAAATACTTTGGAAAGGATTTTCTAAAATGCTTATTTAGTGTACATATATGGTAGAGCAAACTACCATAACTTAAAACAAGAATTGTTCTGAAAAGTGTATGAATTGAATTGATACTATTTAGAAAAATAACTCTCAGCTAATTCAATATTCACAGCATTTTCATTTTAAATATAATTATGTCAAAGATAAGCACTCAATTAAAAAGTGGATGCTGTTTGGGCTGGGGTTGTAGCTCAGTGGTAGATCACTTGCCTCACACGTATGAAGCACTGGGTTCGATCTTCAGACCATATAAAAATAAATAAATAAAAATAAAGATATTGTGCCCATCTACAGCTAAAAAAAAATATTTTTGAAAAAAGTAGGTGCAGTTAGGAACTTTGTCTTATCAACCCCTCTGGATTTTATTATGTTTGAATTGGAGAATGTACTTCTATATTAAAAACAACAACTTTTCTAACAAGATTCTCTATGACTGAAGTAAAACGTGACACATTGAGGCTGGGGGCGTGGCTCATCAGTAAAGTGCTTGCCTAGCACAAGAGAGGCCTGGGTTCGAGCTCCAGAACTGTCCCCAGATTACATAATAATAACTGTATCACATTACTGAGCTCAGGGAAAATGATGCCACCCTTCCTCCTTAGACACTGCACCTTTCATGCAATCATTGGCTCCTGTAATATACACTCAAATTTTGTGTGACTAAGTTGATGCTCTGTGTATTATTGCTGTTCTAGCTGCTGGGTTAGAACGTTTTTGTTTTGTTTTATTTTTCTGCCAGAGCAGAGCAAAATTGTCTGCTTCTCAGTCTGCACATCATGAGCAGATGACATTAAAAATGTCTCTGAAATGACACAGCTATATTTTCCCGGAGAAGGCTGGGGGATGCGCAGTGGAGATAGCTGGGAGTGACCTTGTGCAGAGTACAAATGTTGCAGGAGGGGGATGATCTGCCTGTGTGCCTTGACCCCACTGTTGATTCTAGGAGCAGGCTCTCACCCTGGTTTTACACTGCTGGGGAGGGGAGGTGACTGCGGGGCAGAGCCGCCTGCTTCCCACCAGGTGCCCTGGGTTCTGCGTTCTGCCCAGGGTTTCCTCTACCCCTCAGAAATCCTCAGCTTTCCTGCAGTTGTCTGTAGGCTCCTTCTAGGTTTGCTTGGGAGTCTGGATTCTAGAGTTGTTTTGAAATTCAACCTTAAGATAACAGGAAATGTGACCCGCTCTTGTGCATGCTGCCACCCACTGGCAATGTCTCTTCCCAGGCAGATTCAAGTGAGTTGTCACAGCTCCAGTGATGGTGACTCTTATGAAAGCCTGCTCACTAGCTAATGCGAATTTGGGGAGGAAGTTGATAGAAACAATTTGAGATAAAACAAATATTGATAATGAGTGACTAAGAGCAGTTATCAGATGACAGGTGAGGAGTGGATACATTATAAATGTGTACTTTTTTTAATGAACAAATAACTATCAAGCTATTACGTTTACATTTTCTAAAACATTTTATATTCTAATTTTCATATCCACTGATCAAGAATAGTTGAATGGAAAATATATATAATGTCAATTTAAAGTTTTAGAAAACTAGCCAATAAACTAAAAAACAAGAGTCTAAATGAAGTGTGGGTTTTTTGTTTGTTTTTGCTTTTGTTTTTGGTATGTTTACTAGATCAAGGAAGAGTTACAATCAAGGTTTATTTGTTTGTCTTGAAAGCTAAATTGTTATTTTGTTGCCCCTACATTCACCTTTAAGTCTCAGATCCTTTTTAGAATAAGCTCAAGTCATCTTGAAAGATGTTGGAAAACAGAATTTGAAAAAGTATGGATGGGAAAGAAAATGTTTCTTAAAAATAACAAATAACAAAAGCATATTTTCAAAACTAATAAATTACAAATGGCAATTAATAAATGCCCAATGTGACTGTCACTTTGAGTAAAATCATTTGAACTCACATGTGCAAGATAATTGTTAATGCCAAATGTACCGGCTACATTTTTTTCTTAAATTGCTTTGCTCAGTTTGGGCAATGCAAATGATGGAGATATTCAAGTAATGAATATGTCTAACCAGAGCTGTTGTTCAGATAGTGAGGGGTCCAAAGACCTGGTTTATTTGTTGCCAATCATGTGGTACCTTTATCTATCAATGGAAAAAAAACAAAAACCCTGATAGATAAAACATCAATAATAGTAATAATTAGTGCAAGTAGTTTATTGGTGTGCTCATGAGGGGACAGCTGAATCTTAGCAGTTTAGGATAAAAAAATCATTTTTCCATAATGCAGGTATTATGAAATATGATCATAAAACACTTGGTCATTGAGCTGAAGTCTCTTGATTCCTGCATGGGTGATTTTCCACGGTGCCTGTGAGATCCACATCTCCACAATGATAAAAAGATAATTAGCTATGCACATACACATTACAGCTTTTGCCTTGTTTGGAACATTTAAAACAAATGGTATTAACTGAAGTAACTTAAGGGGATATGCATTAGTGAGGTTCACCAGAAAGTAAATAAAGCAGCAACTTGTGAAATTCAGGCAGATGCCTCTTATTGCCATTTCCGCTGACTCTGCTGAATGCAGATTTCGGTTCAGATAAACACATTCTAAGAATTATGACTGGAAGGTAAACGTTGGCCTGCATTCTAATGTTTGCTGCTTCTTTATTAAAATTTTAGATGCCAGCCTAACAGCATCCTGCTAAAAGAGAAAATAATTATATATTTTAAAAATCTTAAAATATATCTCATACAGAACACATTTTTAGGTAGCAAAAGTGAGATTTAAAAATCCATATTACCCACAGTTAGCAAAAAAAAAAAAAATACACAAAAGATGAGATACATTGATTCTCTAACACTGGATATTTTTTGATTTTATTTAGGTAAATTTGTACCTATTTTTAAAATCTCTTCACACAAAATCTCTAATGCAATTTCCAGTGGTTGCTCTAATCCCTCAAATCATGAATGTCAAAAGAAATTACATACAGATAATTATCTGTGTCATCCACAACTTGAAATGTAAAAAATCAGCAAAACTTGAATTCCTAAGATGTGTTCAGTATTTGTCAAGTTTTAACTTTAGGAATCAAGAACATAGGTCTTTGCTTCTTTAGCTTTTTATCTAAATAACATACTATTTTCCTTTCATGTTTGAGAAATTTCTTTTTCACTTGTACCTTTTGTTAAAATATTATCACATAATTTAAAAACCAACAGTGGTCATCTATGATCATAACTATTAGCTGGCACTTTTCTTAACTATCTAATGTTTTGTTTTAATTCCTTTGTTTTAATTGCTGTTTTTGCCTCTTCTTATTGATGGTAGGGGACAGGGAGAATGATTTTCATCTTTGGGCCTGGACAGTTTCACAGAATATCAAATACAACATCAGATTTTATGTTTGCGAAAATTCCAGGAAAAGGTGTCGTAAAGATGAAGAAGAAAATATGCATTGAACTCCACCTTGGTTAAACAGATTTATCTTCTCATGAAAATTATGTTTGCACTAGGAAGAGAGACAAGGAATAAATACAAAAGAACAAGGAGAACGTAAATGGAGGCGACTTTAAAGTGAATCTTGCTTTAATACCTTTTATTTTAACCTGCGGATTGAAGGTGAGCCTTATTGTTGATGTGCAAGTGACCCTGAGCCCTTTCCAGTGATCCAGCTTCAAAGAGGCCTCAGGTTTCCACCTGTGCTGGGAGATGCCTTCCAGTGGCTTCCACAGAAGCCGCCAGGTGCCCGAGCTCTTGGGTGTTGGCTTGACGGTGTGAATGGTCTTGTTCGCCTGCACCCTTCATTTCCACCTGTCTCTCATGTGGGTTGCACGGCTTGTTGATTGTCTCTGGTTCTTTTTTCTTTCTCTTGTTGATTTCTTAGGAGGGGAAAACCCTTTTAGCGTGCATCCAGGTAGGATCAAAGTTTCGAACATAATAATGCATAAGGAATACATTTAAGTGTAACAACCCAGTGCCCCTTTCACAGATGAGGGTTGTCTATTTAGAAGCAATTTGTGGTGCTTAACCCCTGTCCTCGCTTTCTAAGTTATCAGCCAAACATTTCACAGGAAAGGAAGACAGTAAATAAAGTCCGTAAATGGCATGCCACGGACATGAGTTCAGCCAAGCTCTGGTGATTCTGTGAGTTCATTTTAAGGTTGTGTTTTCAGAGCTGCTTTCCACAGCAGCATCGCCTGAGTCCATGGCTGGGAGGTATCCACCAGTGCCCAGTGGTGCTGAAGACATCTTCCTGGTTACAATTATCTGGTGATGTCATACCAACCCAATGGCATGTTGGATTCTGCCAAATTCATCCATGTGTCTCAAGCTCCTGCTTTGTGCTATACACTGTCTGGTCCCAAGGGCAACAAAGTGCAAACCCAGACCTGTGTCTGCAGGAGGCATGGTCTTCCCTGTCTCAGGCCCCACCTCCTCTTCTGGTTAAATCAACTGTGCACAATCCTGGCCTCCTCTAATAGAGCCAGTTCAAGGGGCTGTGCTCACCTCTGAAACCCAGACTAGGGTGTGTTCCCCTGGGGGCAAAGCAGCCTTGCTTATTTCATGCTACAAAGAAGTGGGTTCTCAAGCCAGGGTGTCCCTGAGACACCCGCCCCTCCTGCCTCCTAGGGGTGGCCTCTTCACATTGCTCCAGGTGCTTGGGGTCAACAGGAACAAGAAAAGCCTTGCTGCTTTCTGTCCATGATTCTCTGACCCAATCGCCTGGCGTCCTGTGCCATTATCTCATTATGGGTACAAGGCTCATTCTCCTATTAGGAAAATGGAATGAAATCTCAAATCCCAACCGTGTCCTTAGGAAGCACACAAATGAAAGGGAGGTGGAGAACCTACTTGCAAAGAGCCACATCCACAGGCCAATTTAAGCACAAAAATAAATCCAACGACACAGGACAAGGTAGTGTGCTATGAAGTTGGCCTTTCGTTGCGTTAAGAGGCAAGAAAGATGAGGTCGACACAACCAGCAAACATACACAAAGGCACGTAAAAGTCAGATCCCTGTCTTGTTTTACTAAAGTCCCAGGTGAACCAAAGAATTAAATATTAAAACATGAAACCATAAAACTTAGGAAAAGAAGAAGAAAATTTAAAATTTGACTTTCTAGAATAGAATTTAATTTTGTAAGGAAAAAACAGTAAAAGAAAAATTAAAATATGAAGTGCCCGGGGAAAAGATGTCACTGCCAATATCATGGTGGAAGTACTAATTGTTTGTTTCATGTCCTAAGTTCTACAAGAGAATAAAGAAACCAAAGATGCATTACAGATATTGGCAATTTGAACACAAAGTTCCCAGTCACGAAAGTAAGTGTAGAAGGACCTTGAACACCCGGAAGCTGGCTTATGCTTTCTGGTAATAAGACAAATGCAAATCACCACTGCAGCGGACGCAATAGTTCACCTATCAGACTGGCACACACCAAGCAGTTGGACTCCGCAGGGTGTTTGCAAACTGTTGGGAAGAGGGTTCTTCCACGGCTGCAGGGGGTGCAGATGGAAGCCACACCTGTGCAGGGCAATTGGACTGCACCCATCAAAACATCCAGACAGAGCCCAAGTGCCTGGATCCTTGACTGACTTCTAGGAATCACTCTGCATTGTGGCAGGATTCCTTTGCCAGGGTGCCCATGGCATATTGCTGGGGATATGAAGGTGCAGACGCAGTCATTGAGCTCTTGTCTGGAATGGCAAAAAGTTTGTGATTCACTCTTTAAAGGACATGACACGTAGTAGATGCTCTATGCACTCTTGTTAAAATTGTTGGGCTTTTTTGGATTGTATTTCTGTAATATTTTCTTCTCCAGTGTGGGTTTTGTGTGTGTGTGTGTGTGGTGGGGGTGGTTATGGTTGTTGAAAAGTGCACAGAAATGTATGTGTGAAGGTCCTTGGGACCTCCTGCCTGGCCTGTCACACACAGCCAGTGAGTGTTTGCTGTTTCACTCTGTGTCCTGTCTCATTGCCTGGGAGTCACATGTCGAGGACCTGATGGAGCCTGTCCACTTAAGGAGTGAAGCGCTGACCTCCCAGGGTCCAGGGAGGCTTGTTTCCTAATGGTGACTGGGAATCCCAGAGGGTGCCTTGGAATGGTCTGGAAAGCAGGGCAGCAGGAGCCTGACCGGGACAAGAGGTGACTGAGCTGAAGGCTGTGGACGCACCTCCTGCTTCTGCAAGTCCTTCCTGTCAGCCCGGCGTCCTTCTCATGCCTCACTGTGTAATCTGGAAGATCACGGGTAAGTGCCCAGGAGAGAGGGTGGGTATTTAATAAATATCCCTATGCTCAGCTTCAGGAAAGGAGTGATTTTTTTCAAACCATTGCAGGTGGGGGAAATAAGGAAAGTAAAGATGGCTGAAGGCTTTTTTTTTTTTTTTTTTTTTTAGAGGAAAAAGTATACTCTGGCAGGGAAGAGAATTAAACTATAAAATCCAAAGTCTGTTTCTGATGCTATTATAGTCATCTAGAATTTATTTCTCCTAACTCCTAGTTTCACAATACTACAAGGAGGAAGTGTATCATCTTTGGAGCTGGAGAGAAATCTACCTGTGGTTGGAGAAGGAGCTGGGGTGGGGTTCCAGCCACCCGTAGTTGCTTGAGTAGAGGACACCTATTCTCAATGGCCTTCTGTCTGGGGAGTGAGTGAGAGCTCTTATTGCAATGGAAACAATCCTTTCCTTATTTTGAGGTCATTTTCCATATAGTAGAAATTAGTTCTCTCCCAGTACTCTAACACTGGATTCCCAAACTCCTGTTCAACTGTGAAGGGATCATCAGTTTAGAACGTTTATATCCAAGCAGAGATTTCCTTTGAACACAGAAAACAATATCCATCCTGGTAAAGTGGAAAATATTTTCAACTGAAAAGCTTAATAAAGAGAACATTACCAGTATCTTAAGTTCTCTGAATAGCTTCGTCACTATTTTAAATTCTGTTTATTTTTCATTGGCTGCTTTGGGGTTTTACCAAATATGGATGCGTTGTACTGTTATTTAAGCATTATAGAAACGTTAACATAACTATTGTGTTCTGCAGCTTGCTTCTTTTCTTAACATGCTTGGTATTTTTCACTGGGATATACCCCACACAACATAAAAATGTGCAATTCAGTATTTTTTAATGTATTCATGATGTTGTGAAATGCACCACCACTATCTAAATGTGGAACAGTTTTCTTCTTTTTCTTTTTTACATACAATTTAATGTGCTATTTTCATGTATGCATACATCATGAATTGATTGTTTTCATCACTCCAAAAAGCCTTCCCAAATCCTTGTGCTCAGGAGTACTCATCCTGATTCTCACCTCCAGCCCTTGCCAAAAATCACTGCCTTCCATCTCTACGCCACAGTGTGCTTTTGAGCAGCATCTACATTAATGTATGCAGCTGTAGTTCATTCAATTCTAATAAATGCATAATAAGTTTTCATATCTGCTAGTGGAAATATATGTTATATATGGTTGTTTATTTTTTAAATTTTAATGCTAACAGAATTTTTTAAAAGTAAATTTGGGGCTGGGAATGTGGCTCAAGTAGTAGCGCGCTCACCTGGCAGGCTTGAGGCACTGGGTTCAATCCTAAGCATCGCATAAAAAAAATAAATAAAAATAAAGATATTTTTTAAAAAAGTAAATTTAACAATCATATGCATTTTAACAGCTAAAGTTTCCTTTAACAATTACTCCTTATCACACATATGTATTCTCATGCACACTCTTCTGGACAGAGGAGTGAAGTTGCCACTATTAATTCTGCCCACCTTCAATTTTAATGCATAATTAAAAATTCTTAAGTGAACAAGTTGAAAATTCCACCAAAACCATTGACTCCCAAATTTCTCCACTGACTTCTAGGCATTGTTCACAACATACCAAGTACTAAAGCTTTATATGAATCTGTTCCCTGATTTCTTGCCTCGTCCTGCTCCTGATGCTGTAATGAGCCGCCATTCCGAATTCTACTCAAGTTTACTCAAGTGTCCACTGTCTTTGGGATTTTAGGCTTTGTTCGTTTTGTTCAAATTTTTTCCCTACCTCCAAATTCTCAAGTGTTTGACCCCATATTTCCTTTCTTGGGTTTGGCTTTTGTTCACCCGTTTTATGTGTTCGTGCGTGGCGTGGGGCAGTGGCTGGAGTCACTCTTCCCCTACTTCTGAAGTGCAAGCTGAGCCTCTGGCTCTCCTCTCTGGTCTGAGCTGACCCACGAGTCTCCTGGAATCCACGGGCAGCTCTGCTCCTCTGTACGCCTCCTCTTGTGCTGATTGCTTATTCCTAGGCCAGAATGACACTGTCTCAACTGCTGTGTTTCTAAAGCCAGTCTCCCTGGCTGCGGACCACTGCCTTCACCTGCTCATCAAGAGCTCCTTGAGAGAAGAGGGGAGGGGAGGGGAGGGGAGGGGGGATAGTAGAGGATAGGAAAGGCAGCAGAACACAACAGACACTAGTATGGCAACATGTAAATCAATGGATATGTAACTGATGTGATTCTGCAACCTGTATACGGGGTAAAAATGGGAGTTCATAACCCACTTGAATCAAAGTGTGAAATATGATATATCAAGAACTATGTAATGTTTTGAACAACCAACAATAAAAATTAAAAAACAAAACAGTAAAACCAAAAAAAAAAAAGAGCGTCTTGGACACTGGCCACCCTTTTCCTTATTCGTTTTGGAGTCAGCTTGTTAGGATTTAAGGACCCACCTTGTTGGGATTTACATAAGTTGAAAGACTGAGCATCTCCAAGATAACTGAGTCCTCCTCCTCACAAATGAGGCACATCCCCCGATCTTTATAGGGGACTTTACATTTCTCTGTAGTTTCAAATTTTACCCATTCAAGTCTTAAGCATATTTTGTTAGATTTATTTCTAGCACGTTGTATATTTTGTTACTCTTGTAAATAGTATCTGCATAAAAATTATATTTTCTTTGTTGCTTGGGTACAGAAATGAAATTGAGTTTTAAATTTATCTTATTTCCACCAAATTTGTTCAACACTTTCACTAAATCTAATAATTTGAAAATGTCAGGGGGGGGATTTCCTTATAGAAAATAAACAAGTACTGTTCTTCTGTGCTTCCCATACAAAGTCTTGCTCCTTGGTGTTTCACATCTGAAGGCCCTGGCTGGGCCACAGATTGGTGGTGCAATGGCATCTTGTCCTCAGGCCTTCCGAAAGCAAATGCTTTAAATATGCCACTTGGTAGAATGTTTGCTCTGAGATTTTGGCAGGTTCAATTTTTTTTTTTTTCTTCAACCTAAGACATTTGGCTCCACGCTGGGCCGGGTGGTACACACCTGTAGAAGCTGAGGCAGGAGTCGAAGGCCAGCTGGGCACACAGACCCCCCCGCCACACACACACACATCCATTTGGAAAAAGGAGAGAAAAGATAAAATCTCTGTTCCATCTCCATAAGCTAATGGCTTTAAGCTGAATGAATATAAAAATCCTATCAAGCATCTTTCCATGTCTGCTGAGATAATCTTGGGCTTTTCTAGTTTCATTTAGAAGTGTGGTGAACTTCCGTTAGTGACTTTCAAATCTGAGATGAACTGTACCCTTGTGGAATATCCCCGACCCACCACTCTGTAACTAAGTGTTCCTCTGTAAAAGCCCCCGCAGAGGACTCTGCATCTACCAGCGTCTGCTTCGCGTCCTGGGCACCTGGGTCTTCCCTTGTTTGCTGACTATGGGTCTCTGTCCCTTGGTATTTAAGGGCCTTCTCTCCCTCTAACCAAATGAGAAGGTCCAGGCACACTGTCTGCCTTTGTGGAAGTCCTGGTACCAATGAGAACCTGAGCTCCAGGGGCTCGGATGCCCTGGGTGTCGCCAGCGGGCCCCCTTCACTGCACCCCGGGCCAGGAAGTGCCTTCCTGCCTTGGGTTTGTCCTCCACAGGAAGCCACGCCATCCGTGGGGCACCCCCAAACACTACACCAGGAGTGCCACCTGAGCGACTCTGCACAGCTGTCTTTGTAGTGGGGTAGATCACATCCACCAACACTTAGTGACTTCCCATGTCATCAGTGTCACAACGAGGGTCTACCCAATGAATAACCAGGGTGATATGCATGGAATTGTCACACAGATGGGGTCACCACTGTGCACAACCTTGAGAATCTGTGAGGTTGCCACAGATCCTGCTTGTTACCTTAAAACCGTCCAGTTACATAACAAAGCCATGAAAACCCTGGTCAAAGCCAAGGGCAGCAGCAAGAAACCCGCTTGTCCTAGTTTCCCACTTTTCCTTTCCCTTTAATCTCCCGGCGAGTTAGGTAACATTATTCTTTTTCATTTTCTCTTTCTTTTCTGGGTACCTATAGCATTTCCCTAGCTCAGCACAACAGGAAGTTAAAGATAGGATCACAGGCAACCAACCACTCTTCATTTTGCTTCATATTCTCTCCTGTGCTAAAGAAGAGTGTCCAGTCTCTTGCTGTGCCTGGTCCCGTGTGTGTGTGTGTGTGTGTGTGTGTCCTGCACACGTATGTATTTGCATGTACAGTCTCTAAGGGCTTCCTTCTGTAGGCTGGCATCTTATGTCTTTCTCCCCGCCCCGGCCCGGGTGCCCCTCCCTGACTCACTGATGAGGTCACAGCCACTGTCCCTCCCTGGGAAGCAAGAGATGGCCCTGGGTCAGTGCAGCTGGTCCACCGTCCTCTGTGCCATTGTCGATCTTGCCACCCCTGGAGTTATCCAAGGTCCTGAATACACTTAACTCCCCAGTCTTGGAGTTTAAGGTTCGCAGTTCACGGGGCAGACTCCCTCCAGGCAATGACCATCTGCCTCAACATCTGCATCCCGCAGACAACCACTTCTACCCCAAATGTGATGGACAGCAAGATCTGTCCTGCCCTGTGGATGCCCCTCAAGCTGCTGCTGCAGGGTGTGCGGATGCGCTGCTGGGCCTTGCCTGGCGTGCAGCATCACCTAGGGGCTGGTCTTATTCCATTAGACAGTCAGCAGTCATCCCCCTATTTTCTTATTGTTAGTGGCCTTTTTTAAAAATCATTTTTCTGGCAATGATAAAAGCTGTTTTGATGAGGGTGTTAAATGTGCCTTTGTTTATATGTTGCTCCTCAGGGATGGGTTCCTCACAGAGAAATCCTGGACAAAGGTGCTGGATGTCTTTAAGTCTCTGTGCATATCACTGAGTTGCTCCCCAGAGACACCACCCGGCATGTGTGTGGACACCTCTCTTGCCACCTTCTCCATCTTAGTTTGAATATTGTTCAATATTTGCACTTTGTGACATGTGAAGATCAAGGGCCCCATGTTTTCATCTGCTCTTTTTTGATTACTAATAGGGTTGAAAGATTTCATGTTTACTAGTCACATGTGGTTTTCTCTTTTATAAATCTGATCCTACAGGTTGCTGACTCTCTTCTTGGGCTGATAATGTTCTTCTCACAGACTTATGTGAACTTTGGTTATTATAAGATTTTACCCTTTTGTGATATATTTGTTATAAACATTCATGAATTATTAAGTGAATTATAATTTTGTTAATTATGTATTTTTGCCTGCAGAAATTTTAAATTGCTATGAAGAAAAAACTTCATAGTTTATTTAATACATTTTATGCTTAGGCATTCCTTCCGTGGCTGATAGAATAATTGCTTGTTTTCTTATAATTTATTATGGTTTGTTATTTATGTACATATGTATTTATTGAATGATTTTATTTTAGTAAATGGTATGAATGGAAATCAAAACTGCCCTTTCTCTACATATAAATATTAATTCTTAACACCATGTATTGAATGATCTATCTTTTCCCTTTTAACCAATATCATTTCTCCAGGTTTCAATTGTAAGTAACATTTTGATGAAGTTTTTACGCATACAGTTGTCATCGTGTGTAATCTTCTGCAGGCATAAGTAAAGATCCCAGTATAGGAGGGTACTTACTTTTATCCATTTAGAAGACAGACAGGAACGTTACTGGCAGCTGTCTTTCTGGTAGCAGAGACTGGAAGCAAGCTAAACATTCATCTGAGTAGAGTGGTTAATAAGATAGGATATGTGCAGATAATGAAATTATCAATGAAAAAGAAGAAATTGCTACACAGGCAAAGTGAGAATGAGTCTAAGAGAATGTCAAGTGAAAGAGCACACAGTGTGACTGCACATCGTGTACATGAGGAGGTAAGACCACGTCTAGTAAAAGATGTCCTAACGAGAAAGGTCATCAGGGATCCTTGTGGGAGCCTCATGATTGGTCTTAGTGCATATATGAAAGTATTCACAAATGTGTGTAAAATCATACATTTTTCAAACCACACACTTAAAAATATCGTACTTCATACCTCGGTTGAAGAGTGAAGTGCTTCTCATATGGAATTAACGTTAGAGTATTTTTTGCCCAGTGCCCTGCTTCAAGGTGAAGCTCTGACCGTGCTGTAGAAGTTGTGAGAAGGGCATGCCAGTGGATCTTTCTTGGTCAGCATCCATAAAGAAGTTGCATGTGATTTTGGAAGAGACCCAGGACTGACATTAGAAACCTAGACTTGAGACCCATCTTTGCAGCTAGCTCTTGTCCTGGAGTTGTTGATCCCTGTTTTAATCCGCTCTTTTATTGCTGTGACCAGAAGACCTGATGGGAATGATATAGAGGAGGAAAAGTCTATTTTAGCTCACAGTTTCAGAGGCCTCAGTTCCTAGAGGACCGACTCCATTCCTCTGGACCTGAGGCAAGTAGAACTTCATGGCAGAAGGGTGTGGAAGAAAGCTGTTCATGACATGGCCACCAAGAAGCTCTCCCAACCCAAGACAGAATGTAAACCCCAACAGCACACCCTCAGGGACCTACCTCCTCCAGCCACAACCTACCTGCCTAGGGTCACCAGCCAGTTAACCCATATCAGTGGATTAATCCTTCAGGAACAAGGGGCTCAGCCCTCCTCGGCGTGGACAGTGTCCTGGGGCTCGTCCTGCTCTGTGCACCAGCCCCCTTGCAGGCACATCGCCAGGGCTCTACCCAGGTGGCAAGCTGCATCTGTGAAGGGTGAGGCAGCGACTACCTCGGGGCTTGTGGACCGGGCAGTTTTGGTCGATCACTCAGTAGATGGATTGCTGCCAAGATTTGAGCTCAGGCTTTTCTGACTCTAAATCCCTCCAGCTTTTCCCCCAGGCACCCCACCCACTAAGACCATATCTGCATGCCCTTCTAGATCTATCCATGCTAGGCACTGAGAGCATCCTTCAAAAAATCGACTTACAGGATCCTCACACACCAAGAACTTCACTGACATGATCCTGCCTTTTGGGTAGGGATTACGTTCATCTCCCTTTGGGGAATGAGAAAATGGAGGCACAGAAAGTTTGAGCAACTTTCCTGAGGGCACACAGCTCACCTGCTGGTGGTGGGGCTGGGATTTGAACCTAGGCAGAAGGTCTCAGGAGCCTGGGCTCCTGACTGCTAAGCTAAAGCACAGGAGACTTTAACGTCCGCGATAAAAGCTCTTATATAATCAAATGCTAAATTGGGTGACCCAGACTCAAGCGACTGAGTTAGGAGGAAAGGCCGCATGGCTCAGAGCCATCAAAGCAGGCCCCGACTGGGCCGAGCAGCTGCTGGAGCAGAGGCGGCGCTCCTGACGGGAGGGCAGGGGAGGACTGCTCTGCGGAGGATGCGTCTGCTCCTGTCCAGACTCCTCTGTCCCACCCATAACCAAATTTATGGAGCATTAGAGTGTGCCTTACTCCATTAAGCACTTTCATTTCCCTGGAAGACAAATCAATCCATTTTACTACGGAGATAAACAGAGATTATGAGCAAAAACCATGGCCTCACAGCCACCTAGAAGGTGCCAGCTGCTTTCCTTCGGAAGGTGGCACCTCAGTGTCCAGCTGGCTTCTGCGACCTGGCTCTGCATGCTGGGCTGCTGTGGGCTGGGAGCTGAGCAGCAGGACTCTGTCTTGTCCAGACGTCAGTCAACCAGTGCAAACTGACGGAACCAGAAGAGGAGCCTGTTGTCATGTCTGATGTGCCCAGTGGTCTAAGCAGAGCTGGAGGCGGGCCTGCTGGAGACTGGACCCCTGGCTCCAATTGCACCCACATCTCTGGCTCCATCATGCCCCCCACCCCCCGGCCTCTCAGCCTGGTACTGTGAACCCGAAGCGCCTTCACGCGGGCTGAGCAGAGGAGCAGGGAGAGCTGTCCACGGCAGCCCGTCCCAGGAACCACCCTCCAGCCAGCTCTCGTAGTCATTGTGTGTCCGTTCCCCAGCTGGCACAGGAGTGGACATGGGCAGGTCCAGGTTACAGACGGTCCCTGCACTTGGGTGGAGTCAACTCCCCCAGGACAACACAGACTGTGACTAGGCCATTTTGAGTCCTGTCGCCCAATTTAGCAATAAACTGTCAATACCTTTTCACTGTGGTCTACAGAGCTGTTCCCTGAAGGCAGAAGTCAGCGCTCTCACTCGAAGGGAAAGGGTGCTGGGGTCCTGGAGACAACGCTCACCTTCTCTCTTCAATACTCTTGGGCCAGCACCTTAAGCTCAATTTGTCTTGATTTCCTTAAAACATGTATGTCAACTACCTCTGAAGACTGGCGTGCTGTATGTCAAAATCTCTAAAAGTGACTTGTCACTTGTCCTCACCTTGAGCAGTAAGTAATCCCTGCCATGCTCCCCACCCTGTCCCTCCAGGCCAGTCCTTCTTGACCTGGCTCCAGAGCTGTGGGGGACCCCTCCCTATGAGACTGAGGTGATGTTCCCAGGGGACCCTGTGCTCCTCCTTCAGAACATCTTCCCTGCTCACGGTGGGGCTCAGGGGTGGTGCTGGGGCCGCCTGTGCCTGGAATGCAGTCACCTCCCCTCCTGGGGCAGGACAGAGCCTGGGCTGGGAGAAGGCAGCTGGGCTGCAGGCTGGGCTGCAGGCTGGGCGTCAGGGCCTGCACTCCTGCGCCAGGAGAGCTGACGTGCAGCGAGGACCACTGGGATCTGGAGTCTGCCCTGGGCAGCGGTGCCCCTCAGGAAGCTACAGGAGTGAGCACAGGAGGGAAAGCTGACCGTGGCTCCCCCACACCGTGGCCTGACCTGTCCAGGGCAGGTCTGCAGCTCCTTGCGCTGAGCCAACCACTTTCTCTTGCAAAACCCAGAGAAAGACCAGGAAGTGCAGAAAGAACAGGTTTGAATTGGAAAGGCCCAGACAGTTCTTGAGACGGAAGGAGGGATGGCGGAAGGCAAGAAAGAGGGAAAGGAGAAAAGAGAAGTGTCCTGGGGTTAAGGGGCTGGGACTGTCGGAGGAGGGAGTTGAGGTTGGGAAGAGAAGTTTGGAGGAAGCAAAAAGGGCCATGGGTGGAGAGGTTTGGAAAAACTGGGCACTAAACCCCTCTGCCGAGGATCAGCAAGGAGGTTGCTTTTAATGTTCTTTGACAGCTGCAGGGAAGGGGAACAATGATTTCCATGTCTTTGGTTGATAGACTGTTTTCTTTGAATGCTGTCCCTGTGTCTTTCGAGTTTGTACCATTACTTATTAATACATGTTGAAGTAAGAGGACTCTGCTCCCCACAGCTCTGGAGCACTGGCACATGGAGCCGGGACCCTGTGGTCCTTACTGGAGCTGGGCCCCTCTTAGACCCCAAAGTGTATTTCATGATCTGAAGAAGGTGGAGAGGACTGGATTTGTTCTCTTGAGAGAAGTACTTTGATGCATGTCAGGATTGGGGTGCAAGGCACCCTAACTGCAGCTCAGACAGGTTCGGTGCCCAGTGCTGGCTGGCAGAGCCGCGCCCCACTGGAGACAGGACAGACGCACGTAGAGGCTCTTGGAGGATCCATGCTGTGTGGATCAGGAGAGAGCATGCAGTGGGTTAAGACAGTGTCTGATCAGTTACAAAATCACAACCTCAAAAAATAAGCCACGAATGTCCAGAGGAGGGGGAAGCAGTGACAGGCAGGAAGCCTTCGTGGCCAGGGACGGGGCCTGCTCGAAGCTCACATCTGCTGCGTTGGGTCTGTCACCCTGGAAGCAGGCCTCCCACAGGGCCGTGTGGCCATCTGCCCTCAGCCCTGAGCAGAGAGGCCGACAGCACAGTGCTGGTGAGAACGCCACGCTCAGAGGCCCGGTTCCCCTGGGGGAGGCTTGAGTCTCCGGGCTTTGTACTGCTCATCTTTCCAGGTGGCATGGGATGTCTGTGAAGAGGAGGTGCAAACCTTACAGCAGGCATGTCCCCGACCTCACGGTGTCCAACTGTGGAGAGGGCAGAGAAGAGAATGAGTGGTCACATATCTATTTGGGGAAGGACTTTGGATACCTGTGGGAGCACAGAGCCCTGCACCAGGACTTCGTGGATTAGAACACAATCCCAGGGAAGCTCTGAGGTCAGCCACGTGAGCAGCTGGAATTCATTTAAGATGGGGAATGAGGAATCCATCTTGGTGGCAGGAACAGCCGTGCAAGGCGGGATGCTAGGGGAGCAGAGTCGTGGAGTGAGCGGACCTGAGCCCCAGGGAGCACGGGCTCAACACTGAGCCTGGATTCTGGACCAGAAACTCACCCTGAGCAAGTCAGAATGCCGGTTTCCTATTTCCTCGCCTACAGGTCGTGGGTCCTGGGTGCCATGCATGTCTTTTAGAGGTACGTTGGAATAGGCTCCGCTATGCTCTAGAGACTGAGGCCACGAGGTCCTAAGGGCTGCACTCAGGTCTATCCCACAGTTTATGCTCTGGTGGGGATGGGTCTGTCCCCCTAGCTCGTCCAGGCATGCAGTCCCTGAAGTCTACGTCAAGAGTATCATGAGGGTGGAAACCCACCATGGGCTTCAAATGTGGCACCTTGGAGAAGTGATGACATTAGTTATGGTCCTTAGGATCCCCTTGATTGAATCCGGTGGCTTTGTAGGGAGAGGGAGAAAGACCACACGGCAGAGAGATGCACAGATGCTCCTGCCAAGGTGTGACTCAGTTAGGGCCCCGGCAGAGCCTCAATGTGCCATTTAGTTCCATCCTCCAAAGCCGCGAGCTAAATAGACCTGTTTCTTTGTAAGTTATTTTGCCTCAGGTGTTTAGTTATGGTAATGAAAAGCTGACTAATATAATGTACCTGCTTTCAGGATGGGGGGGCAGAGCCCCACATAATCATTCCCAGAGGGGATCCGGGAGGCTCTGGGTTGGCCTTCCTCTGCCAGCAGAGCAGAAGTCAGTGTGGATGGTACAGCGCTCCGGCTAGGGTCATGTGCATCATGTCCACTCACAGCTGGTTGGCTGGACTGACTCGGGGCCTTCATGCTCCACTTGTGGGGCAGTGCAGCCTTCCATGTGATGGGAAGACCCACCAGTGAGTGCACAGTACACCAGGAGCCTAGTGCTCAGGTCTCACGGCACAGCCAGCACATGCGGACTCCCTGGTGGGCTTTTGGTGCGCACAGAGTGCTGTCAGTTCAGCACGCATTGCTGAGCCCGCACTGTGTGTAGGAAACCTGGCTCCTGGGGGCCAGCAGACGTGAAACTCATCCTCTTCCCTTACGGACATAAAATTGAATAATAATAAAAAAGAAGGTATGTGAGGAACTGGTCTAAATATATCTGCTTTCTAGATCATGAGGCGGACACAGAAAAACATTTACCCTAAAGGCTAAAAGCTGGCAGCTAATGAACAGCAGAGCGGGGATTTGGGGCCAGGGGCCTCGGCTTTGCAGGCCACATTCTGGACATCCTCTTGAAGCCACATGGCGCGGGCAGCAATAGGGTGGGCTCAGAAGCCACGCAGCTAGCCAGTTAGGAAATATTGACACTGACTGTTTTTCTAAAACACCTACAATCTGCTAAGCAAAGAGTAAGGGCTTCTGTGTGTAATGCACCGGGCACAGGAGGGGGCAGGGAAGCTCGCCCAGGTCCCGCCCTTGGAATCTTACAGTGAAATGGGACAGGAAAAGACACAGGAAGGATTTATTTTGGCTCATGGTTTCATGGTAGGCTACGTGTATTATGATTTCATTGTGTCCCAAGACCCCAGGCTGGTGCCGTTCAGCCTCTGGGGCTGCGCAGACTCTGGGAGAGGTCACCATGAGGTAGGGCTGGAAGAAGCAGCAGCTGGCCAGCCTGAGGTTGGTCTAGGGCTGCAGCGACTGTCAGAGAATGACCGGCTCTCTAGCCCCTGCAGACCACGAGCCAGAAACCACAGGGATCCCCAGAGAGCAGCTGCTCAACCCTGCAGGTGGTAGGTGCCAGTGCGGCTCCTCCACATCACCCTTCGAGATGCCCCTTTGGTGGAAATCCCATCCAGTATCTTCTGCTGACCACAAACGGCCATTGGAGGACCCTCACTGTTTCTCTGCCACCAGCCTCTGCACCGTGTGAGGCTTTCCAGTGCAGCTGGGCTACGAGGCTTCCTGGAAGTGACGGCTTCAAATTTCCCTGAAAAATTAGCCCAGGTATAAATGTTCTTCGTGAACCACAGGTGGCTGCTGTCTATCTTGCCCCAGGCATTTTGGTAGAGCGATTTCTTCCTACAGCCCACAGGGAGCTGTGGCTTGCGAGAAGCAGCCATGTAGACTGAGGACCGTTGAGCTCAGTATCAGAAGGCAAGCACTCCCTCCTCCCCTTTGCACGGGAATCACAGTGGTAACTGTGACAAAATCCCCAAAGAGGGACAAAAAGTGACTAGGAGGAGGAAGGATTTATTTTGGCTCATGGTTTCAGTCCATGGTTGGCTGACTCCATTGACATGGACCTGAGGGGAGGCCAGGGCATGGTGGGGCAGATCCGCTCAGCCTGTGGCAGCTGGGAAGCATGGAGAGAGAGAGAGAGAGAGAGAGAGAGAGAGAGAGAGGCTGGGGGAGAGAAGGAGACAGAGAAGGAGCCAGGACTAGATACACCCTTCCAGTACACGACCCTTGTGACATACTTTCTCCAACCAGGCCCACCTCCCAATGATGTCATCAAATTATTAATCAATTAATGGATTAATAGGAAGAGGTCAGAGCTCTCACGATTCAATCACTTCTCAAGGCCTGTCCTCTGAACGTTGCTGCATCAGGAACAAGCCGTCACACCACATAAGCAAAGAGAAGGGATTCCACCAGCTTAGAACCTTGCCCAGAGTAAAAGTTCTGAACTCTCTTCCCTCCTTCCTGACTTGGCACTGCCTTTGTTGCTGATATTTCCACAACTCTGAGCCCTCTGACCCACCCCCAGCGCTCTGTCCTCCTGTCTGCTGTAGGGATCATGGGTCCTGGATTCAGGGGCCATCCTTCAGGGTGCAAAGGCTTGTCCTGGTGTCCTGGCCAGTCACTAATTCCCATGCACAGATCCGGGCTCTCATGGAAAAGATTCCTTCCAGTAGGGGTGGGAATGGCGAAGTACTTGGGTTCATAATGATAATTTTAAAAAACCTAATCAGTTTCTTAGGATGGTTACGAGTTCACTATCTTGGAATACTAGTAAATAAAGGGACAGAAAATCAAGGACTGCTCACCCTACATCAGCTAGACCATGGAATGCCAAAACACTTGACAAATCTATCCCAACCAATACATGGAAACACAGTGATGGCGTGGTCAGTCTTCCACTGCTGTAACCAAGTGCCTTGTAAGAACAGCACCAAGGAGGACAGGTTTATTTTGGCTCATGGTTTCAGAGGTTCAGTCCATGGTTGCCTGCTCCAAGGTGGAAATACCAAGGCAGAAGGCGCAGCAGAGGAAAGCTGTTATGTCACAGCAGCTGGGAGGCGGCAGGATGGGGGAGGAGGAGAGAGCACAGGGGTGCCAGCGAGGGGCCAGGGACAGATTCAGTCCCAAGATCAGACCCCCAGTGACTTACTTCCTCCACCTATGCCCCACCTGCCTATGGTCACCTCTTGGCAGTCCATTGGAATTATTAGTCCATCCAATGGATTAACCCACCAGTGGGGTCAGAGCTTTCATAAGCCAATCATTTTACCTCTGAACATTGCTGCAGTGTTGGGGAAATTCCAGATCTGAACCATAACAATGGTAGAACTGGAATGTAAATATTTTCTAGTGATGGGGATGTAGCTCAGTAGTATGGCATTTGCCTAGTATGCATGGGGCCCTGGGTTCCGTCCCCAGTATCACTGGAAACAAAACAAAATGGAATCATACGTGTTTTCTAACCCCCAGATGGCCCCATGGATCTGGGCATTGAGCACCCATGAACGTGTCTGTCAAAATGCAGCAAAAATCAGATACTGTGTGCCTCCTGATGACAGGGCGTGGTGCCACCTGTCGTCTTGCCAGAGGAATTGGATCCAAACCTGATCAAACCTCTGCATCCTGCACAGAGAAGACACAGGAAAACTGCCGTGTGCCGTAGGGCTCAGCAGGATTTTGCTTTGGGAAATCTAACAGGACGAATTCCATGTTCCTCAACAGATGGGCCGTAAGGAAAGGGAGGCCACAGGGTGACATGTGAACTTAAAACACATCAAGCTTAAGTGCAAACATTTTTAAAACACAGGAAGCAATTAATACGAGAGTCAGGCTAGTGGTTTCTCTGGGGAGAGAGGAGACTGGCTGGGATCAGGGTGCACGGGTCTTCTGGGGAGGCTGGTTTAGTTCACTTACTGGGCTGGTAACTCTTACAGATGTGTGGGCTCTGTGGCGTTCACCGCACATTGCATTTTCTTCCTGTAGCGTCTGTTCTATTGATTTCTCCCTGAGAGAGCTCCTGTTTTTCCTCTTGCTGTGTTCAATCCTGCAGAAGCTCAGTCCCCTTTCTTTGAGGACTCTCGTCTTTTGGTCTTTTGGCGGAGCTCACCTCTCCTATTATGTCTTTGTGGAGACGGAGGCACAGTTTTCTGTGTGGGTAAGAAAGTGGTTTGGGTGTTGCTCAAGGTGGGCATGAGGTTTCACATGGGAAATCGCTGGCCTGAGCCCACCAGGAGAAGGCAGTGCAGGGACTCCCGTGTGGACCCATTCACTCATGTGCTCATGGCCAGTTGCTGGGAGCAGGTGAAGAAAATACAGGACCTCTATATAAGTAGAGGGAAATTCCTAGGAGACAACAAATGGATGGAGGGAAATAAAACACCACAGTAATAACCCTGGCGTTCACAGGGAGAAGCAAACGTCCATAAAAAATAGACCCTAAGGCCTTGGGGCTGCGTGAGCAACCCAGTGTGCATGCCTGGACCCCACTGCTGCACCCACAGGGCCTGAGCTGAAACCACTGTAACTCCCTCCTGCCTTGGAAAGAGCTGAGGCTTCAAACCTGAGGACAGGGGCAGGAATGTCCTCCTCACTAGTGGTAAAACCCACAGGACTCGCCCAAAGTGGCCAAGACACCTCTGGGACCCTTGGCCCATTGCCCACCAGTGGATGACCTAAGAGGAGAATTCAAGGAGATGGATCATCGAGGTGGCTTTCCTGGAAGGGAGGTGCTGGTCTCTTTGGCATTATGGAATTTGTTCTCCCAGGTCAGTGGATGCGTGAGAAGCATAGAGCAGCAGAGGCTGAGGATTCACGGACGTGAGTTCCAGGAACCGTCCCTTGACACACTGAAGATGCTGAAATCCAGGGATGCTCAGGTTTCCCTTAAATGGCACGGTGTTTGCCGGTTACCTACACAAACCCCCTGCGTCCTTTAGATCATCTCTAGGTTATACTTAATATATATAATGTGAATGCTGAGTAAGGTCTTTATTGTTCAGGGAATATGAGAAAGTTCTGTTTCTGTTCAATATAGATGTAACTTTTTTCTGAGATTTTTTAATCTGAGTTGGAGTCCACAAATGTGCAACACACCAATACGGAGAACCAACTATACTTACCAGAACACAGACTTCGGCTGGGTGCGGTGCATGCCTGTAGTCCCAGTGGCTCGGGAGGCTGAAGCAGAAGGATTGCATGTTCAAGGTCAGGCTCAGAAACTCAGCAAGACTGTCTCAAACTAAAAAATAAAAAGGGCTGGGGATGTGGCCCAGTGGTGAAGAGCCCCCGGGTTCATCAGGCAGCCTAAGCTCCTGGGGTGGGGTCTTGGTGTCCGTATTTGAACCTGGGAGAAGCAGGAGAGCACCAAGCCTGGAGCAGCCCACAGCCCCAGTGCAAGAAAGGGCAGCAGCTGGAGGAACTGGACCTTGGTGGACTGGGGTAGGGGACCATACTGACCATATGGTCATTGAGACAGGGGCCTGGAGCCTGAGCAAAATCTTCTTCTGAGAGAGCTGAGGGGAAAGCCAGGAGTAGATGAAGAGCAGTCCCGGCCGACTTCAGGACCCCGGGAGATGCGCCCAAGGGACACCTAGAGTGCCCAGACGTCTGCCAAACAGCTGAGCTATAAACGGATGTCCCTAAGGACTTTTCCCCTTCTCTGGAGGGACAGGACAGGCCCCCGCCTCACTGCCGGCCCCGGAGCTGCAGGGGGTCCTGGCCTGGGAGGAAGATGGGCTGTGAACAGGGGGAGAGGTGGAGCTCTGTTTCCCATGCTGGACCTCTAGTGTCTGGGACGTGAGTGCAGCCGAAGGAAGACTTGCTGACCATGGGCACAGGCTCAGCCAGGGAGTGGACCCCATGTGCACCTGACGGGCCACTGCCCCGCCTCTTCTTCGTCCTCTGCCTCACCCCTACCTCTCCCCCCACTTCTGTTTCCTTCCTCTGTGGGGTTCAGCGTCTGCTGCTGCAGGAGGGAATGGCTGTTGACAAGTCCCCACGTCTCTGCAGCTGGCAATCCAGCCCTACCAGGGCGCTCTTTCTCTCTGCATCTGCAGGCCAGTTTTGACGGGAGGACTCCCGCCATCCTGCTGGGGACATGTCTCTACCCTTGAGCTCCTGTTCCTGGAGAGGGCAAGTGCGACACCGGGGGTCCGACCCAGCCTGATCAGCAGGGTCCCAGAGGTGTCAGCTAGCCAGAGTCCTGTGGGATGATGGGGGATGCCCTCATTGGAAAGAGAAGGGTCAGAGCCATGCTGTCTGTCCACAGGGAGGGGGCTGGTGAGTGGCCTGGCCTGGGGGAGGTGCAGCAGGTGCAGGAGGCAGCAGGAGCAGAGGAGGGGAATCTTGTAAAGCAAGGTCAAGGTGGAAGTAGTCTCAGGGTTCAGCGGGCGTCTTGCAGTCCCCAGTGGGACAGACACGAGGCCCCACATCTTCCTGGATCTTTGCTTCACAGTGTCCAGGGCTCTGAGCACCTGAGCACAGGGAAATGAAAGTATTAAGGTTCTATTGACATTTTAAAAGTTGATAAATTGCCCAAAGGATTAGTGTACTGAAGGCCAATAACAAGCCCAGCCATGCTGGAAATGTCTGAATCACTCCAAAATAGCTTCTGGAGACATAAAATGGTACATTGGATGTGTCCAACAGTGCAGATTTCCCTGTTTATGACCAATATTTTCCTTTCAGCGCATGACAGCCAGTGAAATGTGTTGTCCATGATGATCACCAAACATCTGGCATGCCACCTTCCTGCAATCACCACCCTCAGGGAGGGTCCCACCACCTCCCACAGTGGGCCTGCCCGGCACCTCTGCCTTGGCCGTATCCTTCAAAGACGTAAGAAAAGTGTGGCAGTCTGTTTCTTCCCAAGACATAGACTAGTGTGAAAGACTAGGTCTCATGAGAACGTAGATATAATGGCGTGGTTACTTTTATTCTAATATTACTTGACTCCTGAAATGAGCTCTATGAGCAAATTGTCACTCAGAGAAACCCTGACGGACAGCTTGAGGGAGCTGCATTTTACTGATGTCTCCATCAGGTTTGTGTTGACCGACGTGTCAGTCACCTAAGTTATAGATGACCTGGGACAGCTTTGAGTGGGAAGGGTCGGTTTACCCCTAAATGGTCAGCAGAGGAGTCCACACCTGCCCACACCTGGCCTGTGCCCTACAAGCTCTAGGGGAAGTGGTGGTGTGCATGGGGCCTGTGCCGGGGCCCAGTCTCTCCCTGGATTCCCGGATGCTCCCTGCTCGGTGTCAGAAAGTCACAATCACACTTGTGAGTACGCACAAACAGAAGGGTAAAGAGAGAAGGAGAGACACAGACCAGGGTGCGTGTGTGGGCTGAAATGGTTGCATCGTCTCCCCTCGCTATGGTTAATGCAGAATTTGACATGAACACCAACCCCTGAAGCCTGAGGTCTGCCTCTCCCCCTCCCCTCCTTCGCCCTCCCCTCCCTTTCACAGCCCACTGAGGCAGGGTTGCTGGCCCTACATTTATAGACGGTGTCACTATTGAGACCTGAGGTCATAACCAATCTCCATTCAGACAAAGAGAGGACGCCGTGGTAACGCCGGACACCCACACTTTGATAGCTGTGTGTTATGCCCAGGGACGGACCCCAGGCATTTCCTCATCAACAGCTAGGTGGGCTCTGGCTAGAGGCTGGCTATGGCTCTTTCCGGCTCTAAGAGTGTACGTTCTTCCACAGCATCGAGCCCAGAGCCCTCCCTGTCCAAGCATCGGAGTGTGGGGGCTGCGTGAAACACGGATCTATTGGACAGAAATTGGCTGTGAGCTGCTGGGCACACAGCTCGTGGCTTCTCCCAACCTTAGGTGGCTTCGCTCCTCCCTCAAGCCCTGCTTCCGTCTGTTCCCAAATTTAATTCTGCAGTCAACTCATCGCAGCCTCTGCCCATGCCCTGCACCGCTCCGACTGCAGGCTCCACCCGAGGGCAGTCCTCCAACATTCAGGCTGCACCCACGTAGCCGAGGGCCCCTCTGGTGAGACCACATGGTCTGTCCTGGACGTCTGTGGACACAGCCTCGGGTTTGCTCAGGACACTGGAGCCCACGCAGCACTTCCACGATCCCGCCGCTCACTCCCCCCGCCCACCCATCACCCATCCCTGCTTCTCACTCCGTTTAGACGTCGTCCCTTCCCGGGCTACCGAGATTAGCATCCCACAAACTGGGTGGCTCACACTGAAAGACATGTCTTGGCACTCTGGAGGCTGGAAGTCTGAAGTGGCAGAGTCCGCGGGGCGAGTCTTGGCTTCAGCTTCCGCGGGCTCCCGTCTTGGCCAGGGGGAGCAGCACTCCAGCCCCAGGCTCCGTTGCTCCTGGAAGTCCCTGCGTGTCTTCGTCTCTTCCTATAAGGACACTAGTCAAATAGGATGGGGCCTGCCCTGGTGAGCCCCTCTCAACCCGATGACCTCTGCAAAGGCCCCACTTCCAAGTAAAGTCACACTGCGTGTCCTGGGGACTAGGGTTGAGAGTTTTGGGGGGAACGTAACTCAACGTACCACAGGCAGGCTGAGCTTTCTGTTCCTGTGCACAGAATATTTGCTAGACAACCACACGAATCCCACCTCTTTCCAGGGGAAAAGCCAAGGGCTTGCCAGCGGCCCACAAGGACCATAGCTCCTGGCACCACATGCCATCCTCTTTCTTAGGGAGCTCGGCTCCCTCCACCCCAGGTGCACTCAGGCCAGGCCTACCGGGCTCTACAGCACCCTCGGTCTCCAGGCTCCCCCAGGCTCCTTCACGGGTACCTGGTCCTCTCCTTTACCGCTCCTGCTGCGTTTCTCACACCTCGGCCGCTCTCCAGCTTGCCACCTGATCTGCTCTCGGCAGTACATTCCCATGGTTAGAACTCGCACCCAAGTCTGCTGTGTCCCCCGACTCACTAATTGTCTGGAGCATGGTTGCTCCTCAATGATTAATAGCTGTAACAACTCCTTCCAAACTTGTTTTCAGAATCCAATATTTTAGAAGTCATGCTCCCTTTAAGAAATTGTTCATCTTTCTTTGTGTTCAAAATGATGTCACAAGCCATAAATTAGGTGTAGCAACTAAACCTTTTCGCAACAAAAGTAATACAAAACAAATGTGGAGAGGTCATGCTGGAATATTTTATTTTGGTCAGGAGTAAAAGACTTGGTAGAATTTATTAATAAAAATTATAGGAAAAATGTGAGGCTATTGAAAAGGTTTCAAACGTACGTAATACTGTTGTTTGTGACTAGATGCTGCACCCAGGGCTCACTTCTGGTTTTTAGGGTTATTGTTTGCTTTTGCAATTTTAATGATTGAAATCCGGTAGCATGTATTCTCTTGGTCCTTACTAAGGCTATATCAAATGGTCGTGCATCCCAAGACACTTTCTTGAAGCATTTATTTACTTTTCAATTTGGCATCATAGAGCCATTATTTCTGTCATTAAAACACTGTGAAGAAAATCCCTGCAGCTCCTTATGCACAGTATCAGGGAATACTCTCTGGTCAAATTTCAAATAGGAAATAAAATTTTAGAAAAAGAAGAATATTTAGCATCTGCAAAATTATATCACATTAAGGTATTGCCAGAGTAAAGTGGGTTCCTGTAGAGATCTTGTCTCTTGTGGACTATTTGAAGTAAATGTATTCAAGTGAATAAATAAAGGATGTGGTTAAAACATAATTAGGAATCATCGTTTTTTTTTTTTTAAACAACATTTTATGTGCAAGTACTTTAATACCAGGATTTACATAAATGCATTGAAACACGGCAACTTCCAATGACTCACCACCAGTCATAGTGACCCCTTGGGCACAGGTGGACTTTACATTCTAGACAATCATAGTAGTGCAGAAGGCACAGATCATAGAGTGCCACTGGGAAAGACCTCATTCTGTTAGGCAAAATGTGACCCAAAATACCAGTGGGAGCCAATATGTGTATTTGCTCACTTATGTCTGTGGCTGCTGGGTCTCTGCCCCAGCACAGAGTCGGGCAGAGCCAGGCTTCCCAGCTGCAGGCCTGGGAGGGTGGACTTGAATGGAAGGGGTGGGGATGTATTTACAGCTCACACACTGTCAGAACAGAAGTGGTGCCTGTTTGGTTCAAGTTCATGGGTGGCGTCCTGTGTTTGTCCAGTGTTGACCATGGAAGCTACAGCCCGCTCAGCAGAGGTGTTAAACGCCCTATCCAGGTGCTAAATTGTATGACAGAATTTCCCCTGAACCGCTGGCAGGCGATATGGCCATGCCTAAAACTCCAAGCAGGAAGCCGACGAGAGCTCGTGAAAGACCTGCGATTAGTTACCTTGGAAGCTCCTTAAGCTTAGGCATGTAAGATCTTTTGATGATTAATACAGTAGGGGCCAGAGAAAGAAGTTTAAAGCCATTATTTTGTTTCACTTATCTGAGGTGGACCTCTCCAGAAATGCACACCTCCCCATTGCTAATCCGGAGCACTCCTCAAACCACAGCAGAGCCACGCTGAGAACCAGCGCAGTTTCACCCACCCAGCCGACAGGTTGTTCCTGTAGGTTATGCCCACACCAGAATCCATTCGTACACATAACTGAGTAAATAAATGTTTGAAGTGGGCATGGTGTCTTCATCTGACATTGTGGTGAGCGGAGGGAAAGAATTTGATCAGAAGATACGTTTGAAGCTTGGAAACCACAATCTTCCATGACACTGCAGACTGGCAAGGCTGGGACCCCAAGTCCAGAGGGGGAGTGACGCACTCAAGGCCACCGAGTTTACTGGGGGAGAACTCAGCATGGAGTTCTGGTGGGAGCCTCATGCTGAGAGTCCCTGGCCTCAAATGCAGGAAGGTGGGAGCATTCAACTCAGTGTCCTTCCTGTGCAAAGCCCACGGGTGACCAGGGCTAGGTCCATTTTCGAATCAAAATATGAAAACAAAGTGGCCATGTTTCTTTGTCATAAGCATATCAAAGGGTTAATCTGACAGGGGCGCTGAAAATAAATTTTTAAATTGGTATTTTAATAATTGAATCCACATGGATCAAATGAGATTTTTCAGAGGAGTTGTACACTTTTACAAACTGATATTGTTTGGCTATTAGGCAGTATTGTTTAAACTGGTTTAAACACTTTAAGGTATTTGTTTATCAGAATCACCAAATTTTTAAAAAAATTTGCCCCATTGACTTCATTAATTGCAATCTGAATTTTTGTAGTAAGAGACGAGGTATAATTATGGCTCAAGTCAAAAAAATTAAGCATTCTTGTCAACAAACATTTTCATTATTGCCAGAACTCAATAGTTGGAACACTACTAAAAAGCTCATAAATTACTTAAAACTGTGTGTTCTGCACTTTCCCTAAGAAATCTCCACGGAAAGCAGTGTAAGTGGTGTGTAGCTTTTGATGAATTACGCGGCTCCTGTTCTTAATGTAAGGTTGAGTTCCTCATTATTAAATGGTCATGTGCCAAGATGGTCGGTGGCCTAACGGTCAATAAACCTCAAACGACTTCAAAGACCAGGATTAGCTATTTCCTGTTGCTTTCAATTCGTTAATAATAAGTTTCTGAAATTCCTGGGAAACACTTAAACACAATTTGTAGTCAGTGTTGGGTAATTATAAAATATCGTTTTGCAATTTTTTAAACAACTGGACCTTTTTAAAGAGCAGATCTGAAAATTTTTATAATGCTGACACTAACAGAGGCCACAAGGGCTTTGCTAACATGTCAAAAATGCAGTATCTTCCGTGGGGTGCTACTGACGATGTTTCAATTCAGCTTTGCCATTTCAGATGTATAATTTGCGTATCTCAGAGGGAAAAGCTGGATCCATACATTTTGTGTCACAGCCATAAATCTTCGAAAAACTGTGGCCACGGTAAACAAGTGATTTTCAGGGGAGGAGTATTTGGGAAAATACTGGAAGAATACCTGTTGGGTCTTTCCGCTGTCGTATATAATGTCCCTCCCTTCACTCAGACCTTTCCTGCTGAGGGGAAAGTACCTAGATTTCCCGCACCTCCAAACAAACTGGTGCAGGAAGACCCCAGAGCTGCCGCCCGTCACGCCCCAGGGCAGCCTCAAAGGAGCGCAGCTGCTCACCTCTGGTGGTTGCCACAGGGACCTGTGGTGGCCCCCAACAGAACCTGGGACGCACGTGCTCCAGAACTTGAAATCTGTGAACTTTTCCACCGAGGTGATCCGTGTTTAAAGAATCCACAGTGAGAGGTCCGGCTTGTCTGTGGAGGCTGAATGCAAAACCCCAGAAGCAGCACAGCAAATTAGGAGCACCCTGTCCTCGTGGCCAATGCGCATGACAGGAGGAGATGGGGTGGGGAGGCAGGAGTCCTGCAGCTCCTTGGACTCCAGGGTCCCTTCCAGGTTGAGGTCTCCTGCAGCTTGGCTGCCAGCCCCCAGGCTGCAGAGATGAGGTGGCCGGGAGGAAGGCAGAGAGAGGAGCAAGTCCCAGTGGAAAAGCCATCCCAGAACTCTTTTATTTTATTTGACATACTTGGAGATTGACAGAAAATTGCAAAAGTAATACCAAGAGGTGTGTGGCCCACTGCCCAGTTTCCCTCAGTTACACGCTGCAAAGCTACATCACAACATCAAGAACGGCACATTTATGCCCCTGCAGCGTATGTTCAGATCGGGGCCTCTCCTATCAGCTTTGGTGTAGATTGGGCCCAGCCTACGTGTCATCTGAAAGATGGCCCCTGGCCACCCCTCCACAGTCACTGAGACAGGAAGGAAGGGGAAAGCCTGCTCTGCCAGCTTTCTCTACTGCAGAGGCCCTAACATGGGTCCCGTGGAGCTTGAGAGGGGAGTCTTTGCTTCGACCCCCACAGGCAGTGTGGCCCTAAGAGACTCCCAGGGAGCTGAGCTGGCCCTGGACCCTGAGAAGATTCCCAGGTACCTCAGGAAGAGGCAGGCGCAGGTGAGGTGGGAAGGAGTCAAGTGGAGGGGGAGGGTGTTCAGGGTCCCCAGGCCCTGAAAGATGTGCATACAAACCAAGGGCGGATCGGTACTCTTACCAACAACTGTGCCCAACTCCCTGTTCCCCAGTGTCCTTGAATGAGGCTTCCCTGATGAGTCCAGCTCATCTGCAAGAATAAGCTGGACCTTCTGCACCTGGGGTTTTAACTTGACGTTTAGTGGGGAGTTTTCAGAATCGAGCTGCAGCTTCCCCGGCATCTTCAACCTACCCACACCAGAGGGAATGTTTCTAGGTGACGCGATGCCACAGTACACCAGAAAGAAGGGTGCCCGCGTGTTTACAGGGGCTGGGTTCTGATGGCACTCCTGTTTAACGAGTTGGATCATTGCACCGCAATCTCCTTCCTGATTCGGGTTGCTGCCTGGCTCTGAAACACCTCAGAATGGTCTAGAATGATCCGCCTGGGCCCCCAGCCCACGCCTGCTGTGATCAGAGCAGTTCTCCCGGCACCTGAGCTATTTGTTTTCTAAGGCTGGAGACCTGTCTAAGATTTTGTTTGAGAACAGGTTCAGCTGATGAGAAATGATTCGAAAACCAAAGGATCAGGATCATGCTGCGTCGAGTGGCCAGAAGGTCGGGCTCCAGCTGGACTATCAAGATGGCCTAGGATTTCCACGCTTCTCCAGTAGACACCCCAGCTTCTCACCATTCTCCATCCCCCTTACATTTCCTTGATTTCTTGGGGGAATGGGAATTCAGCTAGGGATGGCGGTGGTTGGTCCAGCCCTGCACCCTGACCACAGCCCTCACCAGGACAACACCCTGGGGTGCGAAGGGTAGCTATCCCTCATTGGTGCCCTGGTCAACAGAAAGACCAGACCAATTGGGTTTTCGCTCACTGCCGTACACACACACATCCTTGGTTGTCAGTTACAAACTCAGAAACACTGTTACACTTTGAAAAAACAGAGTTTCTAAAGTTGTGCTAAAGAGAACATCTACTTAGCCCCTGTCATTTTGCAATATCATTTTGCTCTTTATACTCTGGGCCAGAGAAAGAAGGGGATTATGCAAGAGGATTCTAGGAAGGACATAACTAGAACTATCATGTAGTATAGAAAGCAAGGGCGGATCGGTACTGTTATCCACAACCGTGCCCCACTCCCTGTTCCCCAGTGTCCTTGAATGAAGTTTTCCCTGATGAGATCAACTCATCCAGAAGAATAAAGGGGCATCTTCGGGGGCCACAGAGTCCCTGTGGCAACCACCAGAGGTGAGCAGCTGCGCTCCTTTGAGGCTGCCCTGGGGCGTGACGGGCGGCAGCTCTGGGGTCTTCCTGCACCAGTTTGTTTGGAGGTGCGGGAAATCTAGGTACTTTCCCCTCAGGTCCCAATGTGACAGCATGTGGCCGAGGCTCCAGTCAGTGCAGACAAAAAATGAACAACTTGCGTGGGACAGGCAGAAAGTGTCAGAGGTTGAATTTCCTGAAATCGCCTTCTCAACACACAGTGGGCGAGGAGACGCTGTCATTGATCAGGGTGAAGAAAAGAACACGTCTTTCTGCAGGATCAATGAGCAGATGTGGGGTCGGCGTCTCATTCTTTCAAATGATCCTCTCGTCTCCAGGACAGAAGGGGACTCTGTCACCATCCACACCTCTGGACTCCTCGGGTCCAGCCACATCATCACGTTTCTTTCTTTCCCTTTTAAAGTCTCAAGTGAATCGGGGTCTCCTCTCACAGGGTGGTCTTCTTATTTGTTCGTATGATAGAAACAAATGTCTGCCTATCCATTTACAGAGCCGCTCTGACCAGGTTCTCTGGGTGTTAGACCAAACCCTTTCTTTCCCCGACGTCATCCAACATGCAGCCCCCTCCTGAGGACAATAGAGCCCACCACAGTGTACTCCAGACTGTTCGCGAGCTTGTGTTTCTAGCAGAACCCCGGACATTGCAATATCAAACCTCACATCCCTGATGTGGTAATGAGATTTAAAACCTGGCAAGGAGCCTGGACAACGGTCAGAAGATTGTTTCTTAGGAAGATCCTTCTGCAATATTTCAGGCTCTCAGCCCTCACCCTGGACTGGATCAAAGGGAAACACTACCCTCCCGGAAATCAGGAAAGGAAGCCACGCTGGGGGAGAGTGCTGAGAGGGCAGCTGTATTTTTATTGTCTAAGCCTTTGGTTCTGATGAGATAAGTCACTGAGAGTGAAAGTTAGGGTGACCAGTCAGGAAAAGTAATCGTCCATCTGTGCTGTCACTGGCCCTTAGGGAGCCACATGTGAAGAGTGACATCTTTGCATGCTCTAAATGATTAGCTTTTCCAACTCTCTGGGTTTTCATTTTATGGCTGATTAATCAACCTCTGAAAGAATTTCACAAACTTATCTACTTTCATGAGCATTGTGAGACTTCTGTTACCAAAATTCTTCCCATCCACTTTCCAAGTCGGTGATAAAACTGCTCTATGGACGACGGGTCTGACACTCTGACCTGCCTTGAGGCTCGTTAAGGATAGAAAGCTGTATTTATCCTTTCCTCCCCAGATCACAGAGATCAGCTGTGTCACCATCCTCAGTCCCTCTCCAGGCCTGTTTCTCAACTACTCTCACAGTCAGCTCACGTCATTCTTACGCCTGTAGGAACACAGAGTCACATAAACTTAGGGACTGAACTTTCCATTTACACCCGAGAATAAAAAAACAAAAACAACAAAACCGTGAAATTCTGACATTCAAGTGTATTCACCTTTCCAATCATTAATGGTGACCATAAACAGAAGAGCTTTAGTTCAAAGAGATAAGGAACTTGCAGGATAGACGCACACAAGGCCTCGCGTGGCTGATTGATCTGGCTGACCTGCTTGGTTGTTGGCCTCCTCACAAACTCATTTCCCTCGGACACGGGGAGAACACGCTGTCACAGGCCTGTGGAATTCAGCCACTTTTGTCAAACATACTTCAGTGGAAGTGAAGGGAAGGGCTCTCACTTGCCGTTTTGTAGTCTTGTTTCAAAGGCTTTGAGGAACTTAGGGTTCCAAGGAGATGAAAAGCTCCATGTCTCGAATCGCACAAGCCATCTGCCAGCCAGAGGGGACGGAGGCAGCCGTGAAATCGCCAACACGCCATCCAGTGAGGACAGAGAGGGGACCGAGCCCTCTGGGACCACACTCAGTTTCTCCACATCCCAGTGCTGTGTGGGGAAGGACACTGGCCACTGCAGACACAGTTCTAGTTATGTCCTTTCTAGAATCTTCCGTCACCTGAACATGTAAGCTCTCTATTTCCCTCATAGGACTGTGTGATGTTAGTGGCAGAAAGAACGCAGTGTTTCATTAGAAGTCGGGTGAAGCCGACACGTGACCTGAGGGAGAAAGAGCACCCGGAGGCCCACTGAGCTCGGGGGCCTCCTGTATCGGGCAGAGGTGGCCCTCAGAAGCACCATCTGACTGGTGCAAGGCCACGGTGTGGAGAGGGCCAGGTGTGTGTGGCAGCTCGGGCTCCTTCTAGCTCGGCCTCAGTTTCCCTGACTGTGTGGTGAAGATGCCGTCCGTTCATAGGCACTGGACGCAGAGCCTTATGAGAGATGCCACTCTGCAGGGCCGGCAGGCATGGGGCTGCTCTTTGCCTCTTTTGAAGGGTGTCCTCAGCTGGAGGGTGTCACAGACAGCCTGGCTTCAGTCCTGGGTCAGCACCCATCCCCTAGGTGTGCTCTTCCTTGGGACAGAACAGGGCACACAGCACCTGGGGAGGCAGCTGTGTGCAGCTGCGGCAGGACTCGGCTGTCCCCCTGGAGGGCCCGTCTCAGGGCTCGCCTGAGTGTGACTCGCCCTGGGGGAAGCAGTCCCTAGCAGTCCCCTCATCGACTGCTCGCCACCCCAGGAGCCCCTGCTCTTTCCCTCATCAGGGCTCATGATGTTCCCAACCGTGGCACCTGTCTGTCCTCATCCTCGGGATTACCAAGCCACATGTCCTGTGGCTCAGCTGTCCCTGTCCTGCCTCCTGCTCCACAGCCACGTGGTGGTGGAGGTTTCTGACACCCCGGGAGGAACACGGATCTTCCGGTCTCTGTGCATAAAGACCTCCCTCTCTCTGGAGAGTCCAGGACAAGGAGAAGATCCTGTGGGTGAAGGTTACCAGAGGTTAGGCTTTTTTTGAATGGTTTTCCCCACTTGATACAAAGACATTTCTGTTCATCCAGGAAAACTCCCTAACCAGAGAAACAAAAAAGAGAATTAAAATCATTCATAGGCCCACCAAGCAGAGCTAACTATGAGTGTTCTCTTTCCACATTTGAGATCTTAATGTAAAGACATTCTAACACACTCTCCTGCCTACAGGTGACGTGTGGCCAGCTTCTTCTCCTGCCATTAGGGGTTCTAGGGTGTCTTTCCTTTCCTTGGTGGCCATGGTTTAACACATCCATTTTGTCAGGACATTTATTAATAACCAACAAAATATGTTACTGAAATCATGAGAGACCACAATAAAAATGGGTTCTCTCATGGGATTAGCTCTGGAGTGAATAAATCCACCTGAGCTACCACCTTGGGGTAATATGAAATCCTGAGAGGTATGGCAGGAGGACTACGCAGCACTGTTAGGTTACAAATGTACACGCTCCACAGCTTGCACGGGTGTTTGGCTAATAGGCAAGTTAATCTGAAAAAGCCAGCTCCTTCCTAGGATTAAAAGAACCCATTTCAATAGCACAAAGGCACCGGAAGCACTTTTAAAATACAGTTATGGAGGGAAAGAGGTATTTAAGAGAAAACAGGAAGCATGTTTTGGGAAGATTAGCCCAACAGTGGGAAAGCAAAGCCCCCATCCTGCACGGAACCCCCTTCCCCAGGGAGACATCGGGAGACAAGGCTGGCCAGGGTGCTGACACTGGCTGCAGTGTCTGCGAACTGCTGAGTGTCCACCTTGAGACTGCCCACCTCCAAAGCCTCCTGAGAAAAAGTGTGTTGGACACCTAGAAAGCAGGAGGCACTGGCCCTGCCTCAGGGGAGCAGAAGACTCCACCTAGACCGTCAAGGGCTTCACTGCCCAGGGCGGGCAGTGACACACACTCTCAGCACCTGGTGACATGGGCCATTCTGTGTGTGGTTTTGAGGGGCAGGGTGTGCACTAGGGGTGGACCTTTTCATAGAGGTGCGAGCTGAGCAGCTCTCAGAGAATGAGGACCGCCACAGCTGAGCAAGCAGAAGAACACGATTCTGGAAAGTCCAATCTGAGTGGCGGCACATGTGTGCGCCCTCGCCCTCTTCAGAGTGACAGAGGAGGACGGAACAGACAGGAGGGTAGGTCTTCGCCTAGGGATTACCATGCCACATTCCCCATGGCTTAGCCGTCCCCGGCCTGCTTTCTTCTCCAGTGTCCAGTCTGCATTTGGAAAGGACTCACAGAGCCTGGGACACAGGAGTCAGCTGGCTGCTTTCATGTCCACTGCAGAGCTGCTCGGAGCGATTGCCTGTCGCTGCATCTCAGCGGCCTCCTTATCCTGAGCCAGGTTCTTGCTGACTTTGGGTGCTGACACGGTGCTCCAATCACCTGCCAGCTCTCACTTGAGGAATGAACTGGCCAGGTCCCCTGCAGCTGAGGGACTCTGGGGTGAGACCCAGCAGAGCCTTTCTCCTTACACTGCAGGGTCCTTTTATGAGTGTCACTAGAACCAGTGCCAATAAAACACTCTGGACTCCAGCCTGAGCATCACAGCAGCGGCACTGTGACAGGCACACACATGCCTGCCCACAGCCCGCAGCACCTCACACCCTCATGGTTACAAAACTAACTTAAAATGTGGAATCCTAGTTGGCTTATTTTATATCACAGCTCTGTTTTGGTTTTGCCTAGCGTGGGCTTCAGTTGTCCCTCTGCTGTCACTCTGACATGAAGCCATCATCCCCGTCTACCATCAGCAGTTCTGCAGCTTCACCCCCCTCCCCGCAGTGGCATGGCAAGCGCATCTCTCTACCAGGTGCCAGGAACTCACTGCAGGAACCGCCTCGTATGAGCTGCAAACCAGTGAGACACACCGAGAGCTCAGTCAGGGCCAAGGGGCAGGGGCGGGCAGCACTCCCTCAGGCCAGGTCACCAGGGACCTGCGCAGCCAGCACCAGAGGATGCCCGTATCTTTTTACTGGTCATGGAGGTGTGTCAAAGCCACGCTTCTGAGGAGTGTGGAAAATATCACATGGCACAGAATGTGCCTGCACCCGTGCTCCTCACCTGGGAGATGGGAGAGAGCAAGAGTGGGTAGTGCCCTGAGGATGGTCAGAACCACCCACACACTTGAGCATTGATGAGTCCATCCCCAAACAGCATTCATGCCCTGGGCTTGGTGAGTGCTCAGCGCTCACGGGCACTTGCCTTTCCCACATGACTGGCATATGCCCAGGGGAGAATGGTGCTCCCAGGTCTCTGCTCTCCTGCTTTGGAGAAACTTCACAGTGGTGCAGGGAGTGTTGTCTGGACTTAGTCCTCGTGGATTCTGGTCCTCAAGCCTCAGCAGGTGCAGAGTGCTTCAGAGATTCCTCCCAGTGCTTATGTCACACGATGAGTCGGGTTAGAAGCATCCGGTGCCAGGTTGAGGGGCAGGCCCCATGTAATGTGACTGCCTCTGGAAACAGCAGCCAAAGAACACTCAGTGGATGATCCCTATGGTGAGTGCCACCACAGGGTGTGGCAGGGGCTCACCTGCAAGCTGAGGGGCTGGCCTGATGTCCCACCTGGGGGCAGGTGAGATAGGGGACATTGCCTGGCCTAGAGGGCTGTGGGGAGAGCGGCCACCCACTGGGCCCCATCTGAAGCCAGGAGCGTCTCTCCTCTCCCCTCTGCTTGCTGGCCAGGTCCTCCTCTGCTTCCACTGTGGCTCCACCTCAAGACTCTTCTCCCACGATTGGTTTCTGTACACAGCACTCACCTTGTTCCTGGTTCACCCTTTTAACCACGTCTCTTAGGGAAGGATGCATCCCATCATCTTCCCTGGCCATTCCAGGGCTTGGCACTTAGAGGGTGGCCAGGCTCAACTGCCCACGGACATAGTTGCCAGAGCACCTCCTGGCAGTGCTGCGGGCCCACTGTGGACGTGGGAGCTAAACCTCTGTGTTCCCTCCCGTTCCAATAGGGTTCATCTGAGGGGAGAAGAAAGCTATGGTCCACCCAACACTGGGTGTAGCAGAAAGTATGGGCTTTCCCCCAACGTAGCCGAGAAGAACAACATCTCCTTCCCAGAAAGACGAGTGGAATAGGGGTTTAGAACCACCACAGTGGGCGCCACTCAGGCCTGGCACCCAGATCCCAGGGAGAGGGGCAGGGAGCAACATGGAGGCCAGCTCCCCTGCCTCTAGGAAAGCCCCCCAGCACTGCGAGCCAAGGACACAGAGCAGGAAGTGGGCAGAAGCCCAGGGCCCAGAGGGTTCCCCTGAGAGCACTGGACAGAGTCCCTGACATTTCCAAGTGGCTAGGAGCTAGCTTCACTTTGCTAGAACTTACAGACTGTACTTTTTGGTATAGTTTTTAGTTTACAAAAAAAAAAAAAAAAGAAAGAAAGAAAAGAAGAAAAGAAAGGAATGAATGAATGAATAGATGGATGGATAGATAGATAAACTGAGTGGAGGGTACAGAGAATTCCCATGTATTCTCTAACCCTAACCCTACCAGCAGCAATTTTTCTTCCTATAACATCTTGGATGAATGAGGCACATGGGTCACATGGGTGAGCAGTGTTGATACATCATTATTAACTAAAGGCCAGGTTTACCCAGGTCACTCTGGGTGCTGTGTTCCCGGGCGTACACAGGGGTGCAGCGGCAGGTATCTCAAAGTCCGTGTGCCTTTCCCAGCCTGTGGTGTGCCTGGAGCCGGCTGCATGCAGCCTTTCCAGACTGGCCTTCTCCATTAGTGATGTGCATTGTAGCTTCCTCCTCATCTTTCCATAGCCCCAAGCTCTTTTTTAAAAACTGCTGAATAATATATTCCATTGTCCAGATGTGCCACAGTCTGTCTATATATATATATTCATTTTTATATTTATTTATTTATTTATTGGTACTGGGGATTGAATTTGGGGCGCTCAACCACTGAGCCACATCCCAGCCCTGTTTTCTATTTATTTAGAGACAGAGTCCCGGTTGCTTAGGGCCTCGCGGTTGCTGAGGCTGGCTTTGAACTCGCGATCCTTCTGCCTCAGCCTCCCAAGCCGCTGGGATTACAGGCGTGTGCCACAGCGTCTGGCTTGTCTTCACTTTTTAAAATGAAGAAAATGATAAGAGATGAAAAGGAAAATGCTTTCTTCACCCATTAATTTTCTCTCTTGTGCTTTTCTTCTGAACTGCCTTGTTCTGAAATAACAAAATGCTCTACCTGTGCTGAGACAGGCATTCACAAGGGGTGGGGTCTTGCAAGCATGTTTGTTGGTCACTGCTTCAGCTGGACGCCTGCTTGGGAGCACACGTAAGTAGCCTGTGACCTCATTTATTAAAATTGTGTGGGAGGCGGCGCCCCCATGTTCCCTCACAGGGACAGTTTGGAACACTCTGTCTAATTGCTGCATCTCATTCTGCACAAGGGCTTGGAATATGAATCATGAAAGTCATGTTCTTCCCCAGCCCATCTGCCCAGCACCACTGACACAGACTGAATGTGAGGCAGATATAAACCTGGTCCTGCAGGGAACCTCCCTCACCGAGGTCTGCAGTCCTCAGCCCTGAAGAAGGTGAGTTGATCCGGTGCTTGCTGAGTGCCACCGAGCCTTGATGACAGACAAACTGGCACCTCCCCACCTGCAGCTCCTGTTTGTTTTCCATTTTGAAATATTCACTACTTCATCTTACGGTGAAAGATGGGAGGTCCTTTTGCAAAAACTGGTTGAATGACATTCATTTAGCAAGTGCAACTCAGCTAGCCCAGGGAAGACTACGTGGGTCTCAAAACACACGTGAGGCTGTGGCACAGAGGCCCGGGCACTGGTGCTCTGGAAGGCATTCAGCTTTGCTCTGTTTGGGGCGGATGAGGGTACCGTGGGGTGTCCTGAGAGCCCTGGCCGGCAGGTGTGGGGCCCAAGGCAGAAAGAGGAAAGCCCATGCAGTGGCAGAGAACTGCAGGTGGCCAAGGCATGTGCTCAGCAGGGCAGAGCAGGGAGAGGGAGGGAATGGCTGCACACTGCTGCCCTCAGCCAGCCACACATTCACCCAGGCAGAGGCCACCAAGGCCACTCTGCCCTTCACACCATCCTCTGCACCACACAGGACGTGAAGATGCTGGGGCCCCTGGGGCGCAGCCACACTCCCTGAGCAGGAAGATGTTGAGCCAGATAATATTTAACTAAAGATTTGGGTAGCATCACCAAAATGTCCACAAAGGTGGCAGGATAGCCCCTCCCAGGGGCCAGTAGGAATGAGGCAGTGAGGTAGATGGGACAGCAGGGCCAGGATCAGCGCTCCCCGGAGGCTGCCGGCTGCTCTTCCTCCTCAGATCCTCTTCTGCTGCTGCATGACGCCATCGGGACTGTAATCCCCAATTTTAGAGAATGAGACTACAGCCCAGAGAAGTCAGTCCACTTAATTTGCACAGCTAATGAATGCAAGGGGGTGGCTCAAAGCCAGGCTCATCAGCCCCCATCCATTCTCTTTCCATCGCCCACAATGACAAAAAAGGCCCTCAGTGGGTGGGTCTAACGCACGGCGGACCCTTGGAAATAGTCGGCGGGAGCTCCACTTCTTTTGTGGTTGTTCTGAGTGTCTAGTAAAAATACGCAGGAACGGAAAGGACAGGCAGCCGGGAAAAACCAAGCGAGACCCCAAACTGCACAAATGAGTCCCCAAATGCCAAGAATGCCTTGTGATTGGATCGCTCCAGGGGGCTGAGGACAGTGTCCTGGCTGGTGGTGGCCACAGGTGAGACTCTGCACCTTAGTGCTCCTGAGGTGGGGCTGGACAGTCCCTGACTTAAGCCAGGGCTTCCGTTTGGGGTTGAGTCAAAGCCCTCAGTCGGCTATGGTGGTACCTGCTGAGGAGGGGAGGGAGGACATGGGAGCCGAAGGGGGTAGAGCCATGGCCCTGCCAGCCGTGGCACATGCGAAGGGCTTCCGTGGGTAGTGGCTCAGGCAGAGCCGGTTTGACTTACTCCTGGCACAGAGACAGGGCTTCTCGTTCTTTAGTGAAAATTGCAGTATTCATGGAAATGTCGCTGTCTTCTCTCGGGAGGATGGACCTGGATGTCACCTCCAGGACAAAGGCCATGGCAGTCTTCAGAAAAAGGCCAAGGTGCTCTGAGGCACTGCGATGGGCCCAGCCTGAAGCCCAGCTCCTGCAGGCCGAGAGCGAGGGTCACACACAGTGGGAGGAGGCAGCCGTGATGCCAGGGGCCTGGAGGTGACGGAGGTGCGCGGAGACCCTGCAGGGCCACCAGAGCTGCTGTCCGTAGTGCTCTAACTATAAACGTATGCGCTTCACAGACATTTAGAAAATGTATCCAAGAACAGAAATGGAAACAAAGGACTGGTTGGGGTTATTTTTTCTTTAATGTGGGGCATTCCTGATTGACAGATGCCATTCCAGAGGAGCCACAGCAGGACGCTGAGCGGCCCCTCCCTCCTCAGGTGTCTGGGGAAAGTAACCACCGGCTGGCAGTCGGGATGGTGGAGAGGTGGTGCTTGGGAGGCCACAGCAGGGAGCCCGGCCTGGCTGAGTTCAGAGCACCCGGGAGGTGAGGACCCCTACGGGGGTGGGGGGAGGTTACAAAGGAAGGAGCCAGGCAGAGTCCTTTTCCTTACCCCATGGGTGTCCTGATTGTTTTTAACTTCCAAAAAATGCAAAATAAGTTCTTATGTCGCTGTGCTTTTGGAACCACTAACAAAGTTCAAAAGCAAAATTTCAATATTTAGAAGGTAAAATTAGAGAATGACTCTTAGGACACATTACTTTTTTATTTGTTAAAAATCATTGTGTGGAATTTTCTGTGGAATTCTAAGGTGTGGGGGTATTTTACAAACATTTTTCAATATTTCTTCATTTAGTTTAGCTATAATTTACTCTCTGCTAATACTCCCACTTATAATACCCTTATGGAAATTCACCTGTGAGACTTTGAAGTTCACTCACTAATTAGATAATAAGTAACTCTCAATTATTTGGTCCCAATTTTATTTTTAGTCTAAAAAGGCCTTTGTTTATTTTGATAACTCCCTTTCTTGGGGAATTCCATGGCTAAACCTTCTATATCTTCTGGTCTCATCAATGGAAAACTCCCCCCCCCCCAATCAATATTGATTGCTTTGAAGAGAGTACATCAAACTGCCCATGCCAGAAATGTCCACATTTTGTGGCACCTGGAATGCAGCTTCCTCATTGACCAGCTTCTTTGTGGGGCATCAGCGATTCTCAGAGACACCAGCATGAATTTTCAAAACACCCCCTTCCTTCACAGCTGGAGAAAACCCACCATGCCGAAACCTTTCTGATCACACAATTCTAGCACCTTCTCATCTAAAAAGGCAGAGGGAGCATTCGCAAGAGCCACAGCAACCATGGCAGGCAGTGACTAGGAAATGATGCTGTCCACTCCTAGAATATCAAAACCCCAGCAGGCACAGGACAAGGGGGCGTGTGCACCCATGAGGGGTGCCCCAGCCCAGGACATTCCAACAGGGAATACATGCCCAGAGCATGTACATTCTGCCCATTGATTTTGTTTCCTTTTAATTGGGGGGGGGGTCACCCTACCACTTGGCCAGGGCTGAGAGGAGCTTTAATGTTCCTTGTGGGAGGATCTCCTCTGCTCTGATCTGTCCCTTCACCTAATGGGCCCACTGCCTAATCTTCAGGAATGAGAATATGCCGAGAGGGCCATCTGACTGCAGTGGCCCCTCCTCTGGTGCAGGGTCTGGGGTGTGTCTGAATAAGAGAGAGCAAGTTTCCTCCACATGGAACACAGTAGCCTCTGCTTACTCCCAAGTGGCCTTGGAACCTGATTCTCCCCGGTGGTCCTCCTGTGCTAATGTCTTCAGACTCCAGGGTCACTCTTGCCGACATGACCCACGCAGGCACCTGGTGGTGGCTTCCACTTGCCCACCTGCTCTGTTTGAAGCCTCTCAAACAGTGAAGCCATCAGGGGTTTAATTACTTGATTTCTCCTGGCTTCTGTCCATTAGGCGAGGTGCATGGATGAAACTTTTTCCCGTCACCGAACAACATTAAGGAGTACATTGTTTTGGCTCTATCACGTCTCTAGCTGGTCCTCGCCTCAGTCATTGGGTGGCAGTGAGAACACCCAGGTGACCACCTCAGCATGGCTTGTACTTGGGCCGTGGAGTGCTCCAGCAAAGACGTAGCAGGAAAACACCTATCACCCCCAACTCGCTCAGCCTGCCAACTGTAATCATTAAAAGCAGGGAAGACTTTAGAAACCAGTGCCTAATCACTCTAGGGGCTGCGCTGGAGCAAACACCGATTTCAGTGATATTTGGTGAGAGTCAACCCTTTCCTTCAACTAGCCTGGTCAGGGGCACTGGATCCAGGGACTTCAAGGAAGACGTGGCAGGTTCTGTGGTCTAGAGTCAGGATGGTGGTGGAGGTTGGGCTGCTCTGGTGACCATGGCAATCAGAGGGACTTGAAAAGGAGAAGGAGATTTCCATGGAGACGCAGGGTAGCTCAGAGGCTGGCTGGCCTGGGAAGGGAGGAGAGTACATTGGACAGATGAAGGTTTAACCCTGAAGGAGCAGAAGCTGGAGGCCTGGATGGCCTGTGGGAGCAGGTCGGAGCAAGGATACCTCGATTCCACATGGGAACTGGAAGTGGCAAGTGGACACCACGTGGAGATGACCCACAGGCTGCTCAATGTGGGAACATTCTCCTAATACAGGCAGGACACAAAACCCAGAAGCCACAAAAAAGACTAATAAAGTTGATGACATATTTTTTTCTTGCTAAAAATAACAACTTGGAAGGAAAGCAAAACCCGAGCTGGTTGTGATAGATTGGGCATAGGAATTTTGACTTTCTTAATATATAAAAATATATTTCACAAATTCATAACAGAAGAATCTGCGGCCACACAGAAAATAGTAAAGGATGTGATTCACTCTAGAGGACACAAGTGACTTGTAAACATATGAAAAGTCGTTCGACTACTCAGCTAAGAAATGAGAATGAAAACCACAGGAGGATCTTCTCGTCGCTTGGCAAAGATCAAAGTTGGGAAAAGGTGTTCTGTTGATGGGGATATGAGGAAATGGTGCTCAGACTGTAAGGTAATGCAGTGTCTTTGGGGTGGACTTCAGGTTCTCATAAAGCATGTGCAGTCAAAGCACATGCACCTAAACCTCCATGTTTTGAGTTTGTCTTCTGGATAATTAGACGTGGCGCACCAGAGTGCACTCGAGTTTGTTGGGAGTCACCTTGGCTCCAAAGACTAACTTCCCCATCCCCCAAGAAGAGCCATCCAATGGTGAGCCCTGCTGGCTCACATGATCCTTACCCACCAATCAGACTAGCCCTGCTGGCTCACATGATCCTTACTTACCAATCAGAAAGCACCCCATGCCAACTGTCAATCCCTTCAAACATTAAACTGTCATAACTGTCAAACCACCCCCGGCTCTATAAATAGGCAGAGCTGTTCCTCAATAAACGGACATTTTCTCTGACGGCAAGCCCTTTCATTGGTGTCTAAACCCGGGAGGGGGAATGCCTTGCTGCCCGAGGGCCGCCTCTCTCAAGGCTTGCCGTCCTCGTCCACTCTTTTGAGTGCTGCTTACAACACCAGATCTTCAGTAGGTGAGTTCCGCTATCGGGTATCCAACTTCAGACGGGCTATGCAGGGGCTTTGACCATGATCGTCCGGCAAACCTCTGACGCCCAATCTGGAGGAGAGAATGCACCCCACCACGACCTTCAAGGTCACGGTGGACTCTCTGGAACCCGGTTCATGAGCAGGAGGTCCTGAGGAGTGGAAGAACAGGCACTCCCCTCCCTTTCTCTCTCTCTCTCTCTTAACCACCCTTGTCCCTCTCCTGACCTGTGGGGGCCTCTTCTTCCCTCCCTGCAGACTCCCCCTTATTAAATTCTGCACACAAGATTGGCTTTACTATCAATTAGACAATCAAAGTCAATGGCCCCCAGGAGGATCCCTAGATCCCGAAATTCTCAGAGATCTGTTTAACTTCTGCGAGTGCTCAAAAAAGTGGAAGGAGATGTTGAGGCTTTTTCTCTTCTTCATTCTCACCCCGACCTATCCAGCAGATGAGTCTCTCCCCACTGACCTCCCCTGTCGGCTCCGTCCAGCCCCTCAGGTGCTCCCCCTGACTCGGCCGACACCTTTAGTTCCCCCCAAACTAGGTCCTGCCCCTAGTCCCACAAACCATGGCCCCTTTAAGAGAGGTTGCTGGACCTGAGGGCATTATCCGGGTACATATCCCATTCTCTATGAATGACCTCACACAACTCGAGCGAAGGTTGGTTTCATTCACCACAGAAGAGAGTTTCAGTGGGTCCTCCAGGCTTATAGCCTCACTTATATGTTATTGGCTAATACTCTCCTTCTTGAGGAAAGTACCAGAGTCTGGGAGTTTGCCAGAGCCCATGCAGATGAAACTGACTGAGTTAATTCCAATCACCCTCCGGGGCCACTTGCTGCCCCAGATCAAACTCCCGAAACCCCAGATGGCCGTCATGTCCTTATGACATATTTCCTCTCGCAGAGCTACCCCAACATCTGGGCCAAACTAAAAAAGCTCAAACAAGGCCCTGCCACCCCACAGACTGAGATCTTGGCGGTAGCCTTTAAGGTTTTTATGCTCGCCTAGGCTCTGCAGGGTCCTTCCTTGGGTCGCTGCCCATCACCAAAACCCCCCTGGGCACCTGCTTCAAGTGTGGCAAGGAGGGACATTGGGCCAGGGCATGCCCTGCACCATGCACTCTGCGTACCCCATGCCCTAAATGTCAACAACAAGGTCATTGGAGCTCTGACTGTCCAAGATCCCGTAGGAGGCCTATGGCCAGGGAACCCTCCGACCTTCTGGGCATGGCAATCGATTGACAGTGCCTTGGGTTCTTGTCCTCGGCCCTAACGATCAATAGACAGGAACCCAGGGTGCGGATTCAGGTGGATGGCGCAAGGTTGACTTTCTCCTTGACACTGGGGCTACCTTCTCGGTCCTGACAGAATTCTGGGGGCAAACAGTGCCATCCACCTCTCCTATTGTCGGGGTAGGAGGAAAGACCATCTATCCAAGAAAGACTCCCCTATTACTCTGTTCCATAGACAACTTCCCATTCTCTCAGACGTTCCTAGTTATGCCCCAATGTCCAGTTCCTTTGCTCAGCCAAGCTATTCTCTCTAAATTCAATACAACAATCAACATCCGGGCTCCTGGCATCAGTCAGGCCCCAGAATTGGCCTGTTCATCTTTTCTGGCCCTTTTGGCAGAAGACTGGCCATTCTACTCCACTTGTGAGGCTGACATGAAACACCATACTAACCTGGTTGACCCGATTGTATGGGATACCTGCACCCCCTCCACCATTTCCTGCCCACCAGTTAACATTCATCTCAAAGATCCTAACACCTTCCCCAATCAGACTCAATACTCCCTGTGCACAAAAGCTCTTCTGGGCTTACAACCTATTATTCAGGACCTTCTTAGCAAGGGGTACCTCCGTCCTGCTCATTCCCCTTACAATTCTCCCATACTAGCAGTAAAAAAAGCCCAACGGGTCCTATCATTAATTCAGGACCTATAACTCATCAACACCTCTGTTAGGCCCATACATCCTTTGGTTCCCAACCCATACACTCTGCTGAATCAGATCCCCCACACTGCCACCCACTTCTCGGTCATAAATTTAAAGGATATCTTTTTGCCTTTAACCTGGACTGTCCTTCCTCAGGGATTTCGAGATAGTCCACGCCTCTTTGGACAAACCTTGGCCTTGACCTCCAATCTTTCACCCCCAGTGCCCCAAATCCACCCTCTTGCAATATGTTGATCATCGTCTAGCAAATCTCTTTGCTCACCTGCGGGGAGAAAATCACCCCACCGCAGCCTTTAAGGCTATGGTGGCCCTCAGGGACTCCTTCCTTGGGCAGATTTGAAAGTCCTAGTCCTCTCACCTTTAAGACTCAGCCGCTAGAGAGACGCTTACCCACCCCTTCCTCTCCCCTCTTTCCGACCCTGGGAGTATCCGGCCTCTCCAGGAGGGGTCCCGAAAAACCTTGGCCAAGGTCTCCCACGGCTCCGACTCCATCCAGGACGAGAGCTTCAACTGTCAGGATTCGGTGATGACCAATCTCTGCAGCTCGAACCTGCCACTTAGGCACTCCTGATTTTTGGCTCTAGCGGGGATGCCCCTTTTGCCAATAAATCAGTTTTTTCCTTCTCTGCGTCCTCTTCCCTCCTTCTTACATGGGTAATGTGTCCTCTCTGCCAGTCGACTCTCCCCTACAGTGCCTCTTGGATCAAATATAGCACCCAGGCCTGGCCCACTTATCCCTTAGACAACCAAAGCAGATGGCCCCTTTTTGGGTCCCTGGATCCCTCCATTCTAAGGGATCTCTTCCAGGCTTTCTTCTTGCTCCGATCCGATCCTGCTCTCTGCACCTCTTGCAAACAAATTCTTCTAGCCTGTCCAAAGGGCGCTCAATGGATGACAGAGTTCTCCTACATAATTTCTTGGCCTTAAAGGGATATCGGGCCTCTCCACGAAAGACCCAAATAGCATGTATCTAGGGTTCTCTATCTCTCAAGGGAAAAAGGCCATTATAGTAGACAGAAAACAGCTTATTATGTCTATACCTACACCAAAGACCAAAGATGACTCTCCTTCTTGGATTTGGCTGGGTACTTCAGGGCCTGGATTACATTTGAATTTCTCCCTTCTTGCCAGGCCGCTATATAATCTGGCCAAGGGCTCCCAAGATGAACCCCTACTCTCAGCAGTAGGGAAGCCCTTTAAAAAGGCCCTCCTCTGGGCACCCGCCCTGCATCTCTCCGATCTCTCCCGACCCTTCACCCTCTATGTAAAAACAGGGACAAAGTCTGGGCATTCCGGGTCAGGAATATGGCCCCACATTTGTACCAGTGGCCTACCTATCCAAACAGCTCGACCCCACTGTCAGGGGCTGGTCCCCATGCCTCAGAGCCCTAGCAGTGGCCCATGACCTCCAGAAAGAAGCTCACAAGCTTACCTTTGGCTCCCCGCTAACCATCTCATCTCCTCACCATCTAAAGGATTTCCTCACTTACAAGGGACTACAGTCACTTCCTCCTTCCAGGGTTCTATCCCTCCTTGTCTCTCCTTGAAAATCCCTCCATCTCTTTTCAGCCCTCCTGCCTCCCTCCTCCCATCTTCTCCCTCACAAGATCCCGTCCACAAATGCCTGGAGGTATTAGAGACGATTTTACCCTGCCCTACCACCATTTCTGAGGGACCCCTGCCCCCTTCAGACCTCGTCTGGTTCTCAAATGGTAGCTCCTTTATACACGAAGGGGTTAAAGTGGCGGGATATGCTGTCATTTTCCTCTCATCCATCATAGAGGCCAAACCTCTCCCACCCAATACCACCAACCAACAAGCTGAACTCAGAGCTGCCACAAGGGCATGCGAGCTAGCGGAGGGAAAGACCCTCCCCCTATATACCCATCTCCCACGCAGCCATCTGGAAGAAGGGGAGCTATTGACCACCAGAGGGACGGCAGTCATTAATTCCACACTTATTTCTGGCCTACTACGAGCCTCCAGGCTGCCTCCCCAACTGGGAATAATCCGTTGCAAGGCCCCAAACTGACTCCTCCCTTACTACTATGGGGAATTCCAAGGCCGATCAAGCGGCCCGATCAGCCGCACTACAGAGCTTTACCTCCTCTCCGCTACTCTTCGTTACCACTGGGGATCGGCCCAAAGATCCCCAACAACTCTTCCAGTTTCTTCACTCTCTATTCCATTCTAGTCCACAGAGTCTTACTACTTTCCTTCACTCCTTTTTCACCCTTTCCCCACACCATAAGACCCTCCTACAACAGATCACTTCCTCTTGTCAGATCTGCCAGAGAACCAATACCAATACTCCATTAAAACCTAAACCTTTCCCTTCTCATCAGGCCCGCGGTCATACCCAGCTGCAGACTGGCAGATTGATTTCACCAACATGCCCCAAGTAAAAAACAAGCCTTTCCCACTTCTCACAAGCAGGCCTCTATGGTAGTTCACTCACATAATCCCCCGTTTTGGGATGCCCACTTGTATCCAATCAGACAATGGCCCAGAATTCACCTCGCAGATAACTCAGGGACTGGCTCCCACACTATCACTCCCTTGGCATTTCCATTGCCCTTACTGCCCCCAGGCTTCCAGAAAGGTTGAAAGGACCAGTTGGTCCCTTAAAGAGACCCTCACCAAGCTCACCATGGAATTAAGCCTGGACTGGGTAAAGGTGCTCCCCTTGGCTTTATTGCGCATTAGGGCCTTGCCAAAGAAGCTTTCTAATCTCTCACCTTTCAAAGTCATGTATGGCCGTCCCCTCATTCCTCCCGGACTGCCTTCAGAACCCCTACCCATCTCCGAAACCTACGCCCTGCCCCTCCTCTTCCATCTACGCTCTGAACTCTGGCGCTATCAAGACTGGCTCCTTCCTGACCCCAGTCTCTCTCAAAACCCTACCTCCTTAACACCTGGTCAACTTGTTTACTATTGCCCACCGGGGAAAAAGCCTCCTCTAAAACCAAAATGTGAGGGTCCTGCTCAGGTGATTATGTGCACTCCCTTGGTGGCCAAACTCAAGCTATCTAATAACCAACTTACCCCATGGATTCATATTTCCAGGCTTAAGCCTGGCATTCCTACACCTTCATCAGAAGAGCCAACGATCGTCACCTGTCATTAAGTACTCTTGTCAATGCTCCCCCTCATTTCTGGCCCCTCTTCGGTCCTCTCTTTGCCCTATGTCTGAAGATTCAAGGCAAGTGACCCTAAGGGCCCCCTCCAGCCAGACCCCCCACCCACTTGCTTGAATATGGCCAGTAGTGGGACTGTTGTGTGTTGTCCTTCTGACAAACCACTTAGGTGTCCAGAGCATGGTGACCCCTGAATAAGTGTGATCATAAGAGAGCACTTTACCAGTTGCCTTCTGGGCCTAAGGAGGAACATATGTGTTTTGTTTACCCTCCCAGTTTTGTAAGAATTTCAAGTATTAGAATCTAAAGTTGAGATGTTTCACATAAAACCTGGAGAGAGCTGACTGCTCTCAAAGGGAAATATGGTAACAATGGGCCACCTCCCTTGGCCACCTTCGAGAAAGGCAAAGAGAGAAGCAAGCTGGTACACCCAGGTAGGAGAGAGTTTGAAGAGCAGCCTTAATAGAGAGGGGAGGGAGCTAGATTGGACTAGGAATAAAGAGTGGAATTGAGGGTGTTAGGTGCAGGACAGGCTGGTCTGCAGGTCATGCCAAACAAAGTTAGCTGCAGGATGACCTGGCTTCTCAAACCCTCTGTCTGGTTCTTTATCACCTGTTTGCTTCAAGCCCAAACACCCAAGCCCCCGCTCAAGGCTGAACACTTAATCCCCCTTGTGCCAACAAGGTAGTTGTAGACCCAGAGACCCCATTAGATTTGGGCTATAAAAACTTCCTATGTCTGTTCCTTCCCTTTATCATAAAGTTCATTCAGATTCAGGTGGGTAAAAAATTTCTAATCAAGCTTTTAACCAGCTTCTCCTCAGGAATTACCAACTCCTGGCTACTCCAGTCGAGACCTATGCCAAATGGACTGACATCACGGATCTGTGGTGGCAAGGAACCTTCGTTGATCTGGTTCCTGAAGTTATACCGGTCTTCTCTGCCCTCCTGTGGGGGCTCCTTCCCTCCTCTCTTTCTCCCATGCTGCCCCATTTCAGCAGGAAGCAGCCAGAATGAGTCAACACCCACTCTCATTTAATAACAAAGAGGGGGGAATGTTGGGAGTCTCCCCGGCTCCAAAGAATAACTTCCCCATCCCCCAAGAAGAGCCGTCCAATGGTGAGCCCTGCTGGCTCACATGATCCTTACCCACCAATCAGACTAGCCCTGCTGGCTCACATGATCCTTACCCACCAATCAAAAAGCACCCCATGCCAACTGTCAATCCCCTCAACCATTAAACTGTCATAACTGTCACACCACCCGCGGCTCTATAAATATGCAGAGCTGTTCCTCAATAAACGGGCATTTTCTCAGACGGCAAGCCTTGATCATTCTTTCAGAGTTAGCTTAATGTACAGAGCAGTTTAAGCATATTTTAGATTAAAAGTATAGAAAATTTGGGTTGAGCATGCACATAAGACCCTCTGGCAGGCTGCAGAAAGGCCTGGGGTGTCCCTGCGTGGGTAAGAAGTTCAGATGGTGGTGAGAGGGGAGCAGCCGCTTAGTGAGGGGATCTCAGAGACAGGAAAGGGCATCTGGGAAGCCAGAAGACAAGAGATGCAGTGTATCCTGGACATCTGGAGACTGTCTCAGCCCCTGGGAGAGCAGCCTCCACCATCATAGCAGTGAGAATTAGGGAGAGGGAGGCTGAGGAGAAGGCAGGAGCATGAAGGCACAGGCACAGACTGACTGAGAAGTTAGGCAGAAAGAAAGCATGCGACGGGCTGCCGGTTGGTTGAGGGATGCCTTTGTTCTGTTTCATTAGTTTTACTTTTAAACACAATAAGAACTGAGTCAGAGGAAAGGGGAAAGAGGAGGTGGGGAAGAGGCTGGGCTACGCAGGAGTAAGGAGCAGAACCATTAGGACCCACCCCCTGAGGAGGGGCTGGGATTGGAACCCAGTGACTGCTGGGTGGACCAAGATGATCCCCAGGTCGACTGGTGACCTCTGGGTGAGTGAGGCACAAGGACTGCCAGCCTTGGGAGCACAGTGAGAAGAACGTCATCATCAGCAAACTTCGAGTAAGCTTTGAGATGGAAGGGAGGCCTGTGGGGGGTAGTATTGACATAGAGATGAAGGTGGCTTCAGCAGAGGCTGCTGTCACCAGCATGGTGGCGTTTCCTGGTCTAAGATCACTGCTTAGAGACTGCAGCAGTTAACTGCATTTAAATGTCTGCTTCTGAAAGACCTCCCCCAGACCTAAGTCCCTCGCTTGGGCTCCCCCCTCTCGTGCCTGGGGAGTGGGAAGGAGAGGGGGCTACAGCCAAGGCACCAGGGAAGGGGGGTCCACAAGGGAGGGACTGCCACCGAGCTCTCCTCCCAGAGTCTGCGTCCCTGCTTCTGAAGCTGCAGGTTGGCCAGCCTGGACCTGCTCACAAGCGCATCTTCCCTTAGCCATTTCAGGCCTGAATGTAACATTCAAGCCCATTGGCTCCTTATTCAAAGTGGCTACCTGTTAGCTCATATTTATCTCTAAAACCTGGGGGTAAATAACACTCATAAGTGTTCAGCATGGGAAATTTTGGAAAGTAATGAATGATATGTCTAAGAAAAGAGTAATTGCCACTTGCTAACTATTTTTAACTATACAGAAGTGAGGACTAGTCCGCATGCAGTATACCTACAGAACACCATGTTCTTTTCCCAAGATGTAACTTTCCCGAAGATGACGTCAGTATTTACCAAGGAAAGGTCGGGCGACTCGATTGTTAGAGAAGACAGTGGTCTCAGCAGTCCAGCTGGTGTGCGGGGGGCAGCCAGGTACTACATTTAGAGGCATTTTGGTCTTTGCCTGGCAGGGGACCTTCAGTGGATCTTTCTGGCTGGTGGGCAGTGAGGATGTGGCCTCCCACCACGTGGGACTTCCTGGTGTTCCCATCGTCTATGCTTAGGTTGACTTTGATTGTCTGGAGCGTCTCCAGAACATTCCTCAGGGAGGGATGATGGGAAGGATGTTGCCAGAGTGCCCACAGGTTTATAACTGTTGGCAATTTATATTTAACCATCATGTGCCAAAATACAAAATATTTGGCTCGCATATTTTTTCCCTCAAGGTCCAAAATTATCCTTCAACATTGCCACAGAAAATTCTGAAGGCAAACTGATTTTCTCTCCTTTGTAAATTGTTATGATTTACATATTAACTGTCCCCAAAACCTCATGGGTGAGATAATGCAAGAATGTGGAGAGGTGAAATGATTCCAGTATGAGAGGTGTCACCTAATCAGTGGGTTAATCCACGGACAGATTCACTTGGTGGTAACTGTAGGCAGATCAGGTGTGGCTGGAGGAGGTGGGTCACTGGAAGTGTGCCTTGGGGGTTTGTATTTTGTCCTTGGTGAGTGGAGCTCTCTTTTTCCTGGCTGCCATGTCCTGAGCTGCTTTCCTCCACCTGCCCGTCCACCATGATATCTGCCGACCTCAGGCCCAGAGCTAGGGGTCAGCCAACCATGAACTGAACCTCTGAAACCATGAGCACAATAAACCTGTCTTCCTTCTGTGTTGCTTTTGCTGGGTCTTTGGTCACAGTGACAAAAAGCTAAGACATGAATTGACCATTTTCTTGGTCTAGATTTAAAAGGGCTTCAAAAAAATCTTTTTCTTGAATCCAATAAATCATGGGATACAGCTTGGTCCACTGGTCTGTATGCTCAGGAATCAAGGTTCCACTTTAATAGGTACTTTAAACCTTTCAACCTCAGGAAATATTGACTGAGTTTTAAGTTTAGTCTTTATTTCATTGTTTCCTCGGGAAACTCTACTGTACACACTATGACATTTTTTCCCCTTTAGTCTAAATTTTGCCACTTTCTTTTGAACACTTTTCCTTTGATTTTTAAAAGCTTCATTTAGATCATCCTCATTTGTAAAATGACCTTTTTGAAAATTCTGATTCTTTGCTGAATGCCACCCCACATTCTCGAGTTTCACTGATTCTGAGTTATGTTGATCTTTTATCATCTTCCAATATTTTCTAAGTATCTTTCAGTTACTTTGAAGTGCTCGTTGAGACGGTTCCATCTTTTCTTGTTTGGGAGGTGCCTCTTTCCGACGTAGTCCGGCGTCGTAGGAACAACTTTCCTTCCTTCTTTCCCTTGTGGTAACTGTGTGTGGAGTTACACTGCGACCTTTTCCCGTGGCCCATTTTTACCTGCCCGTGGTTTCTCTGGATGTGTGGGGGGAGAGATGGCTTCCCGGAGCTGGCCAGCGCCTGGCTGTCCGCACCCTCTCCTGTTGCTCTCCAGGGGAGCGGCTGGTCCTTGCTTGCTGCCCAACGGGCCGCTCTCTCTTTCTCTTTGCCCCACTCACAGTCTCCGTCTGCTCCCTTGGTCCACTGTCACTCTGTCTTCCTCCGGGTGGGACTTCCTCTTGGAAGCAGGTGGGCTTCTTCATGGAGAGGAGACCCCAGCACTCTCCTTTAAAAAAAAAGTTTTGAAATACTTACATATGGGTGCTGCTGTGCCTTGGAATTAAAGTCTAAGAAGGACCTTCTTCAGCTAGTTGCTGGTTGTCAGGGGATGCTGGTCTGTCAAAACGATAATGCTAACAGAAGACGCTTTATGTTCAGGAGAATCAGATCAGAAAGCTATGGAGAGAATATGATGGAAAATTCAATACGCATCTTGGCAAATTAAAGATGAGGCTAAATATGGGACTGAATCTCTTTTTTCTTTTGCCTCGCTTGGAATTTTAAAAATGATCTTCATCACCATTCAGAATAACAGTTAAGTCTTATTCACAGTAAAGATTTTGCCAAGTTGGAAAATCAGTAGTCGGTCTTCAGCAGAGAAAATTTAAAGAAAACAACAAAGGTCCACAGCCACGCACACCCACCCCGCATGCTGCCTTTTTATCTCCTCTTATGGCAAAACAGCAATATGCTCTCATAATACATCCTAAAGACCACTATGTTCCTCTCCCTCATTCTATTAATAAAGGCCAATTAAGTTAATGTATCCCCTGGCAGGTCTAAATTCCTGGAAGATCGCTTTTTACTGGACTTCTTACTTTTGCTCTCATCTTTACTAAATTGGAATGGAAGAGAAATCCATTATGGATATTACAAGAAGGGCAAAGGGAAAAGCGATATCTCTCCTGTCTCTCTCTCTCTCTCTCTCTCTCTCCCTCCCTCCCTCTCCCTTCCTTCCCTCCCTCCCTCCCTCCTTCCCTCCTTCCTTTTCTTTCTCTCCCCCGCCTGAATAGAGATGGTTTTGTGCTACAGGGTGGGGACATAGGATAAGATGGTGTCCACTATGGGACATGGGAAACTCTAGAAATTGGGGCCTGTCCTCAGTGACCCTGGACCAATAGTAGGCCTTATTCCAGAGTTCCTGACCCACATCAGGTGTCGGGCAATGGTGCTTTGGTTTTGCCAGTAGCTGCACAGGATCCTCACGGACCATCAGTGTTGAGAATTGCCAGTGGGAACACAGTCAGAAGGTGAGGCTGAGAAGAGGGTAGATGTCTCCACCAGGAGTTGGGCCCTTGGTTTCAGGTAACCGCAGCTCTATCAGGGCAGCTGCAGGTCACAGCTGTTTTCAGGATGGCGCGTGGCAATGCGTGTTGAGGTCAGGGTGAGCATACGCAGCAGAGTCCCACGGGCCGCGGGAGGAGGAGTGTGAGCAATGATGCTGGGTGGGAGACCCCAGGAGAGACCGTCTGGCGGTGCAGCGTCGGCCCAGGAGAGGGTACTCAGGGGCTGCCGGAGCTCTGAGATGAGCAGGTCTGGCTGCTAACTGCAGGGGAGACGTGTAAGGGCCTAGAGTTGCATGTGAGGGTGATGGGGGCTTGATGACATCTCCACCAAAAGCAGGCAGCCGGGGGACACCTGTGGGATGAGTGACCGTGCCGTACTGCCAATCCCGTGCTTGGCAGGGCTGAGGCTGCACAGCCCCGTGGCTGACAAGATCCCGGGCCTGGAGTTTAAGGGAGTGCTCTGAGCTGAAGTTTGCATAGAAAATGTGGAATTAAAGTACGTCATTTCCTTTGCTGCAGGTGTCCTAGAGGCCTGACACACGAGGTTCGTTGTGAATCTCAAAGCAGGGCTGAGGTCGGCGTCGCCGCTGCCCATGCCTCTCTGCACAGGATCTCTTCTTGCGAAGTGAAAACTACCAGGCGTGAAGCCGTGGATGCCTCCTCACAGGCAGGGCTGTGTGGAGCTCCCTCTGGAGACCCCAGGAGAGCACACCTGCCCCCTGGGAATCACCAGGGCCGCCTGTTGCCTTGGTTTCTTCTGGCTGCCCATCTATCTAGCTTATGCATCTATGTATTAAAAATAAAAGCCTGAAGTGGGACACTTGCATAGAACACAGACAGAGACACAGACACAGAGAGTTCTCCATGAGGGCAGAGGGGAGCGCTCCCAGGATGTGAGTCGATGTTAGGTCTGATGATGGGACAGTGAAGCCGTGAGATGGCAGGTGTGCCCTTCCACAGGACCTCGAGCGCCCTGAGGGCCTCTTGTTTAGTCTTGGCACAATAATGCCTTTTATACCTAGGAACTTAATCAGTATCTGCTGGAATAAAAGGACAGCAAGACATTTTTAAGTAGTTCTCACTCACATTCAACCAGGGCATGTCACGGAGCTGAGGACTAGAAGACCAGGCACAGAGCCTCGAATGTTTGCTGAAAATGAGTTAATCAGAGAGTCAGGACCAGGCTGTTCCCAGGAAGATGGACGTGACCTCAGGAAAGGGTGTGCCAGAGCGCTCCTCTGTGAAGAGCTGACGTTGAGAGAGGGGAGTCCAGGGCACAGCAGCTGTGGCTGGGTTCCTGGGCCACGGGCAGTCTTTCCCAGCTACAGAGCTGGACCGCTTCTTCAGAAAGGAGAGGAGAGAGAAAGCTTAGGGCAGGTCAAGGGAAGTCGACCCACTGGGTCCTCATACCATCCTCATATCTGCAGCTTTGACCAGGCACGGTTCCATTCTAGAAATAAAAATAATAATAATAAAACAGTCAGGAACTTCAGCTGTTGGAGACCAAATGATGCACTTCCAGAAAACTGATCAAAGAAACGATCTTGAGGAGAATTAGAAAATATTTTGAAATGACAATTGCTGCAGTCCGGTTGCAGCAAACTAACCGGGGGGTGACAAGCAAATTGTGAAGGTTGACGCAGCAGGAGTGGGAGCCGTTTATTGTAGGACAGGAGGGGTATATATACATTCCACACAGCTTATCTTAATTAACATAAACTAGATACAGCAGTCAACCAATAAAGAATCTCCACACTTAATGGCTCGCTGGCGTTACTTCACAAACCACTCCCTCTGCAGAATGCCAGGCGCCATCCAGACTTGTTTACAGACCCCAACAGACAATGAAAATACAACAAAATAAAATTGGGAGATTGAACCCAGGGGTGCTTTACTACTGAGCTACATCCCTAGTCCTTCTTATTTTTTCTTTAAAGACAGGGTCTTGCTAAGTTGCTGAGGCTGGCCTCAAACTTGCAATCGTCCAGCCTCAGCCTCTCAGGTCACTGGATTTAGAGGTGTGTGCCAGAAGGAAGTCTATAACTATAAATTCGTATATTACACACACACACATCTCTTTAACTGTCCCAATGAATTTGGAAAACAAAATCTGTGAAACCCAAAAGGGATAGAAAAAATGAAATAAAATTGATAAAGGCAGGAAATAATAAATAGAAAAACAAAGGCACAAAAGAGATAGTGAAAAAGTAAAAAATCTGGCTTTGTCACAGGATTATAAAAACTGCAATTTCCCTGAGATGACTGAGGCACTAAAATATTACTAGGGAAAATATTGCCAAAGTTAGGAAGTGAAAAGGAGCATCGTTAGAGACCCTTAAGGGGCTCCTAAAAAGACTGCAAGAGATATTATATGTATTCTTACACCAGTAAATTCAAAAATTTATATGAAAGGATACATTCCTAGAAGAATACAGTGTACCAAAATAAAGACAAAAATAATAGAAAATTTGAGGAGAACTACATCTCATAAATAACTTTATAACCTAATTTAAATCATTGTTATACACACACAAATACACACACACATACACCCATCTAGGTATGTTGCTTCACTAAGAATGTTTTTTAAATGTTTAGGAAAAAAAAAATTTACTAATGTTACACAAACTATTTTAGATATCAAAAGCAGTACTTCACGCCTTCTTGTGCAGTCAGCAATATCATAACACCAAAACCTGATTAGATTAGAAAGAAAGGAAAATCACATCTCTTTTCTGTAGAGTAAAATTTCTAAATGAAATCTTAGAAAATCGAATCAGTCAATATATGAAATACACAACCCATCAGACTAAATGGATATTTGTTCTTGGAATGCAAGGTTTGTTTAACATTCAAAAACAAGTCGTTATAATTTGCTGCATAAAAGTCAAATGTTCATAATATGTGTGGACAAATCACCTTATAAAGTTCAGTATGCAGGCCTGAGTTTCAAGAGCATTCACTGGGAACACGAGAAAGCTTCCTTCAGTGCTGCACACAGTTTGTAGCAGGGCTGCTGAAGTCCCATTTCTCATGGTCAGTGCCCAGCACTGTCCCCTGCTCAGCCACCCGATGGGGTGAACTGAGTGGTAACTCAAGGCAGGTGGGCTGTGGCTGGAGGAGGTGGGCACTGGGGTGTGGCTTTGGGGTCTCTATTTTGTATCTGGAGAGTGGAGTCTCTGTGCTTCCTGGTCATCGTGCGAGCTGCTTCCGTCCCCCACACTCTTCTGCTGCAGTGTCCTGCCTCACGTTGAGCCCCGAGGAATGGAGCCAGCTGCCTATGGACTGAGACCTCTGAACCCATGACCCCCAAATAAACTCCTCCTCCTCTCCAGTTGTCCTGGTCGGGTCTTATAGTCACAGCAGTGAGGAAGCTGACTAACACACCATGGGACTGGATCCTTCTCCTTGAGCTCCTCACCAACCTTTAAAGGAAAGAAAATGCACTCAGGATTAGAGAAGAGGTGAGCCTGCATTTCTTCACAGACACCATGATTCTCTGTGTGGAAAATCTAAAAGGGGCCACAGACCAGCTACAAACATTAGCTTGCAGGTCACAAGTCTTGGTGACGAAGCCGACATGCAATGTGTGCTGGGATATAAAGTGTTTTAGCAGGAAAGGAACATCACCTAGGAGTGGACCTGGCCCAGTGGACAAGCTGGAAATCCTACAGAAAACATTTCAGATCTCTAAGTAAAGGGGTATTCTTGTTCGCAAATTGAGGGGTTCATCTACGTATTCAGCACAATCTCAAACAAAATGCCACCAGGCGTTTTGAGAATGTGAATTAGCAAAGACCTTGAAAAGAACAACTGAACTGAGGAATGTGCCCTCTGCTGTGGCTCTGTAAGAAGCTGTGATGTCCCTCTGGTGCCCTCACATGCCACAGAAGCAATGGAGTTCCCGTCTTGCACACATGCGTTTGACTCCTTCCTCCTGCCACACATCAGGGCAAATTCCAGATGGGCCAAAGACCTAATCACAAGGCGCAAGGAAGCTTCAAGGCCTTGGGGGAGGCGAAGGTTTCTTCAACAGGGGGAAACGGTGCTATCCAGAAAGGACAAAGCCCCTTCAACTCTCCTTCACTAAAACTAAGAGCTTCATGAAATTCACCATTAAAACATGAAACACCGCCAGCAGAGTCAGTGACGCCTCTCCAGCCTGTCCACCTGCGCTCTACATCAGCACAGGTGGGGATTTCTACACACCTGGGAGGAAAAGAGACAGGAAACCGGAAAGATGGCGAAGGGCCAGGATCTAAAAGTGGCTTCCCAGACAGTCCCCCACAGAGCCAGTGGGCACAGTAGGCTGAAAACACATGAGACCACAGCTGCACGTGTCACCTGAGGGCCGTGTCCGTAAATCACAGGGAGGAAAAGAGAGGGAGAGAGAGGGAGGAAGGCAGGGGGAGGAAGGAAGGAAAACCAGCAGTTGCTGACCTGGCGCAGCCAAGGCACTCCAGTGCAGATGGGGCAGGATTCTCTAAGGCTCGCCCTGAGCATGTCTGCAAATGAGCACTTCCACCCCTTGATGCAAGGAAACCCCCGAGAAAGTGCACCGACGGCTTCCGTAAGATCTTTACAACAGCACTACTTACAATAGTCCTAGATTTATAGCCATGTCCTTCTGTGATTAATCTAAGCTGACAGAAAAGGGGACGGTCGCTTTTGGAGAGGCAGGAGGGACAGTACTCAGATGGGGCATGGAGTGACCCCTTGGGGTTGGGGTCATGTTCTATTTCTTAATTTGGATGGAGGTTGGACAGGTGTGTCATCAATCTACTATAAGTACACTTTTCTAAATGTGTATCTCACACACACATAAGTTAAAGCAGATAAGAAAAGGACTGTGGGTACGAAGTGGACTGCTCAGTCTCCTCTATCTATTATGTCTGCCTGTCTATCATCTAGAACATCAGTTCTCAAGGGTCATCATAAAGGAGTGCCACACACTGTAGGGTTCTGACATCAGAAATGTATCAGCTCCAAGTTCTGGAGTCCAGAAGTTAGAAGTGGAAGTGTCGGCAGGACTGGTTTACCCTGAATCTGGGCAGATTCTATCCAGGCCTCCCCCAGCCTCTGGGAATTTGCTGGCCACCTTGGGCCTCCTTGCCTCTGCGACATCCCCTCAAGCCCTGCCTGTATCAATGCAGGATGTTCTCCCTATATACATGTGACCACAGTCCTCCCTTTTAGGGGACCCTAGACATGCTACACTGGAGCCGACATGAATGACCTCATCACTTTTTAGGGTTTGGATGTTATCTGCAAAGACCTCATGTCTAACAAAAGTCAGACTATGGGGTTCTGGAATTATGACTTCAGTATCTAATATGAGGGACATAACTCGGCATATAATGTTATCAATCCTTACACATACACACACACGTACACACACACATACACACACAAAAATGGTCGTAAAAATATTTGCAGTCCTTAAATAAAATCCTGCCTTTTGATCAAAGTTTGCTCTTGGAAAATACAATTTCATTCCAATACCCACAGGCAAATTTTTAATAGTTCAGTTCAAAGTATATATACAGTTTTTATTTAACACATAACCTGGGACAATAAAAGTGTAGCTGTAATAATGTAGCTCTGGATGTAGGACTAAATCATTGAAAGTGGTCCAACTTGACTTCTTAGCAGTAATTACTGGGCCTTCCTGAGGAATCCCTCCATGAGGAAGTTGTTACTGGTAGAAATTGCAATGAGACCAAATGCTGTTTCAGAGTTAGTACAGAGAGATGCTGGGCTTACTTTAAACTAAGGGAACATTGTTAAAGTTAGCGCTGTGGAAGAGTAATGGGCAGCAGCCACGCAGCTGGTGCCTCGTGGCTGTTAGTTATGCAGGACTCTGGGGTTTAGGAACTGGGCTTCTGCAGGGCACCGGCCCCTTGTGCTACCCTCAGGGACTTGCCTTTCTTGCCTGTTGTCACACAGGAGAGCACACTGTGTAGCATGGTGTGAACTCTGCCTGCTCCAGGATGAACCCCTCTTCCCTGTCCCATGAGCCCTGACTCAGGAAAGTGCTCAGAGAGGAGTCCAGTCAAGGCATCACCCATCTGGATGGTCCTATGGAGAAAGCAAAGTATTTTCAACTTATGCCCCTGGTTTCATTATCAGAACATCCTTTCGACTTATTTAAGGCAACTGTCACCATCCATATATGGAATGGTAACACACAGAGGAGGTGAAACGCACACCTGCCTCCCATGGGTTAACTGAGCTGATGGGGTGAGTGCTGGGCACCGCAGGGTGGGGGGGGGCACAGCCAGCACTTGACATGTCCGGCCTTAGTGATGTACTGATTTTTATTGTTATTGCCTCCACAGGATCACATGGCTCATGAAGTTCTGAGAGGGAACCAACCGGAGGTCACCAGACTGCAAAGTCATCTCCTATTGCTTTGAAATGTCCCCTGAGACAAAAGGGCAGAAAGGATGAACATACTGAGGAGCCCTGGGGACAAATCTAGGGTGGCTGCAAGCTGCCTTCGGTGGGCCCCGAGGGTTAAGCCTGCCTGCCTGGGGTGCTCGAGAGTACCATCCAGCTGGTCCCAAGCTCTGAGGGAGTCGCAGCCTCGAGGACTGAACAGAGGACAGACTCCCACAAACCTGGCCTCCCCATCAGCTCTTGGGAAATACGATTTTCCAAGAGCTGATGGGGAGTGGAAGGAAGCCACTGTGGCTGGTGGAAGGAAGCAGTGCAGCCACCTGACCGCGTGGCCTGTGTCACCAAGGGCTGCAGCAAATGCCATCCACCTCCCACTCCTCCCTCTGTGCATTCCCAGGGGCAGACCCCAAGGTTTCCATGCTGGGAGCACAGGGGACAGTCATTTGGAAAATCATCAAGCATTCTCTGGGAGTAAAGCGTCTGCCCGAGCAGCCCTCTTGGCGCGGTGGAGCCGTGGAGGGGCAGAGGAAGGAGCCATTTTGCCGTCTTTCTGGGTGAGTACACATGACAGGGAGAGAAGGGAGAGTGGTGCCCAAGTCGCAGGCACCAGCACGTTGCCAGGAGATTCACAAAGCCCCGAGCATAGACAAAAGGCGAGAGGGCTGGCCCGGCGCAGAGGCAGCCAGCTGCTGGCCTGGGGACAGCGTCCAGGCCTCTTGGCTGCCCGCGCTCGCCGGGAAAGCCCCTTCCCTCCCAGTGCCGGGAAGGCCCTGCGGGTACCGGGAAGGTGTCTGCTCATGAAGAATACTCCAGATCCCAGGAAAACCCGCCGAGCCGAAGCAGCCTGGAGGCCCCTGCGATTACTAATAGTAAAGGTGAAATGACATTGGCAGACTGAGGCAGACCTGTGCCCAGCCTCTCTGCTCATCTGCCTCTCTCCTGGTGGTCCTATGGCTGCCAAGGACGGTGCCAGGGAAGAGAGGGGGCAGGAGCGATCGCTTCTGCATTCTCCCCTCATGAGCACACAGCACTGGGTGGCACCCCTAACCCTGCTCCCCGCCTCCCTGACGTGGGAAAGCCAGTTGGCCTATGTGCCTCACCAGTGCTGTCTGTTGAGTGACAGGGGGAGTCCGGCATCAGACCTACTGGATCAGAAGCAGGGATCTGGGAAGGCCCATTGCTAGAAAGCTCCTCTGGGAGCTGGGGTGTGGCTCAGTGGTGGAGCACTCTCTGGTGTGCACCGGAACCTGGGTTCCCTGGCCAGCCCTGGGGAAAGAAAAGTCCCTCCAGGAGATGTGGCGCTAATCCACAGAGGCTCACCTGGGAGCCTCCAGATTGAGAACTTGCCTGGAGACTCCTCTCAGTAGTGCCCCCAGAGAACCAGGGAGTCTCCTGCAGGCACCTCTGGGGAGCTCTGGGCAATGCAATTTCTGCCCTGCCCTCCCCTCTGCACCCACCTGGAGGTTGGCTCACAAGTCCTCCACAGCTGGCATTTCTGGGTGTGCTGCTTTCTGCCTGGAAGGCTCTGCCTGTTTGACACACGTTTATTGATCTGCCAAACCTCGCTTGGAAGCTTTGGGCCTGGAAGCCCCATTGCATGAACACGTATGAGGGGACTTTTGACCACACACGGCACCTGCTGACTCCATTCCCCTTCACAGAGCCCCCGCAGTCGGCTGCTCTGTGGTCAGGCAGGAAGACTGGGAGAGGACAGCATGCATTCCTGGAGACTCATGGGGTAGGAATGCAAGTTGTAGAGGGGCAGTCACCTGGGCACAAGAGGACAGGCAGGGCGGGCCTGTGAACACCGAGGAGAGAGGACCATGGCCCAAACACCGGGGGCAGGAGAGGTTGTCTGGAGGGATCTAAGAAGCACTCCTTCTGGAAGTTACTAAGCAGAAAGCAGAAAGTCCCAGCCAAGCCAGGTAAGCAGGCTGCCTTACTTAAGAGGGTCCGTGTCCTGTCCAGAGTTGTAATCACCCAGACAGGAACAGAGGCCCAAACTGCAGGGAAGCAGGACAGAACCAGGTGGAGGAGCAGTGACCCCAGGGAGAAGGCCTGGTAAGTGACCCGTTGCCTCCTCCCCTAGAGCCTTTGGAGCAGGGCCGGTGGGTGGCCTAGAACCTCAGGACCCAGTGAGCATCAGTAAAAGCAGCTTAAAGAAACGCTCCGCTCAACAGCTGGGAGGTGTTTGAGTGTAGAGGGAGATTACCATAAAAAAAATGGAGCTCAAATTCAAAGGAATTTGAGCTCGTGTTATTTTTTGGCAAGAAATACAGACCATTGATCACTGTACTCAATGACCCATGGAGCCTCTGCTCGGACTCCAGAAGATTCAAGTCTGCATTCTTTCTTTTACAGCCCCTCAATATAGGGGGGAAATAAAACAACTTTCAGGGTGTTTTTGCTGGCTAGTAGTACAAAGTATGAAGTCCTTTAGGAGATATCAATTTTTAAGCATATCCCCTTAAGTTATATTGAAAACTAGTAAAATATAAGTTGTGTGTGTGTATACATATACATATATATATGTATACATGTACACTTATATCTTTTCATATTCTCTCTGAATTTCTATTCTGAGTCAGCAACGTCAATTCGTTTGTGAGCTGCACAGGTAACTTGGAGCTGAGCTGGTGAACGTGCGAGGGCAGTGGTCTGTCTAAACCCAAACCAGAGGACTAGAGCTCACCCTTGCACCTTCCATCCCTTCTCTGCCTCCTCATTCTATCCCACAGAAACACCTTGGCTGAATCGGAGTCTCAATAAGCATATATGGTCCTCTTAGATGCACATGAGGACGTAGCCCTTGGACTGGCGAGTCACCATTCTTGTCTGAGTCCAGGGTTCAAAGAAAGAAGAGAGAGAGGGAGGTCTGCCCTGCTGGTCAGGGAGGTGAGGCTGTCTCTTCCAGGCCCCCGAGGAAAGCTGCTGTGCTTGCTCCCTCAGATAATCACATCAAGACCTGCTAATGTTTCTGGTTCAGCCGCCCTGCAGTGGGTGATTTCCAAGCAATGAAAGGTGAGAAGGCTGCAGAAGAAACCCAATCCCACAATGTCTGGGGGCTCTCAATCAATTTTAATTGAATTTACTAATTGAATAGCACACATCCTTTTAAAAGGGACATAGAAATGAGAGAAACAAGCCTTGTTTAGTACCTTCTCCATTTCTCAAACCATGTCAGCATCAATTCCATTCTTTTTTTCCAGAAAACACTGAGTTTCTTCCCAGTGGAGAAAGAGCAGGTGGTGAACCAAAGTCAACTGTCCCTGGAATTGATAAATTGTCGTTACATTTCTACCAAAGACTTTCCAAGAAATAGCTATTCAAAGGCTTCGTTTTCCAATCATGTCCCCAAATGCTTTCCTCACTGAGCTGCTGTGGCATCTTCTCCTGTCAGTCTCCTTTCTTGCCTGTGTAGGGAGGGTGAGATCCCAGGAGGGGACCCCTGCTCTTCTCCTCCCGCCAGTCCTGCCTGGGACTAGCCTCTTCCACAGGGGTGTACCTGGGGGAGGAGATCCCAGGGCAGGAGCCTCCCACGCAGCCTGACCTGGAGTGCCAGAGGTCCTCCCGTCTAGATGGGGGTCCCTGGAGATCCAGTCTGAAAGAAAAGACAACAGGAAACATCCCATTGGAAAGAACAACTAGAGGAAACCTGCTCTGCTGACCACGGTCCTCATTCAGCCATCAGAACTCATCAGGTCTCGTGGGCCCGACGCTGTGCTAGGTGTCTGGCTCCTCTGAAGATGCATGGTCTTCCCTGCCTGCTGTCACCAAGCACGTGGCCCTGATATGGCCATGTGTCCCCGCAGATCCTTCCTGCTTTATTGGCTGCCCCACCCTGTGCTTGTTGTTTTCTGACCTTCCAGATGGACAAATCCTGTCTCAGACCTCTTCTAGGGGAGCCCAATTGAGACGCCCTTGGGAGAGCCAGAAACTCCCCCAACGGCGCTGGCAGCAGGTGCACTGCCCAGGTGCATACCCTGGAGACCACGCAGGTGGCAGGAGGGCCAAGCTCACGAGGCACATATCGGCACCCACACCCCAAGCCTGACTCCCAGCAGCACCCGCCTCCACCCAGTGCTCTTTCATCCTCTACCAGCCTGCCTGCGGCTACCCCAACAGGATTTCCGGTCTGCCCAGTTGGAGGGGTATTCCTCTGCCTGGGTCCTCTTCCCCTCTGTCTTCCAGACTTGGCCCTCAAGGATCAGCTCAAGTTCCACCTCCCACATGATGACCCCTGACCACCCAGCACAAAGGGTCCCGGTCTCCCTTCGCTTTCTGTGCTTGGCCCTCTGAGGGCCTCCTACCACACGCCATTCTGGATGTGCGCTCCTCCCTGCTGCCAAAGCTCTCCAATCCGCGTTTCATGTTTCCTTTTAGCTTCACCAGACTTCACTTTCATTTTGCTTTCTTTTCACCAGGAGGAAAGTTCAGCTGCCCATGGTCTCCATGTCTCTCCCTCCTCAGCTCTGGCCAGGGGTCTCTGCAAGTGAGGACGGAGCTATCCGGTCTGCCTTTCTCCCACCTCACTTTCACTGTCCCCCCAAGGACATGTGCTCAAGACAGTCTCAGGATGCAGCCTGTTTTCCACCCTGGAAGGAGTAAAGCCCCCTCTGAAGATTGAGGGCCATCTCAGGGGCTCCCGCGCTCCTTGCTCCCCTTGCTGCAGGTAGGGGCACCAGGGCAGAAACCGTGCAGTCACTAGTTCTGCCTGCTGTGTGCTCGACGCTTCTATTAAAACCTTACCCCAGCATCAGGAAGTCAGAGAAATGCCACAAATGAGCCAACTCGGAGCACATTGCTAAATCAGTGGAAAGGGGAAAGCGTGCGGACTCCACATAAATCCTTCTGTGTCTCGGGATCACGGGGTTTGGGAGCCAAAGGAGAAGGGAGGGGATGGAGGGGTCGTGGCAGGGGGATGTGGAGACACCCTGCTCAGAATCCGATTGCTAAATTGCTTCTCCAAGAATACGCACCATCTGCTGCCCTCCGAACACTGTCTAGACAATTTCAAATATTACATAATTCATGGTGGCTGAATATTTTCCTGTTTACTGCAGAGTTAGTCCACAGAGGTCACTGATAAAAATCATCTTTTAACTGGTATGAGAAGCATTCAAAACATCTAAGACTCTGAAGGGCCTTGCCTACCCTTACTTTTTGATATTGATCCGTGGATAAAGTAAAACTACACAGGCCTGATGGCCCCTGGCTTCTGGCCAGGTTGTGAGAGGTGTCAAAAGACAAAGACCGGCTGGTCCCTCCACCAGTAATGTGACGACTACCATCCATGTGGGCCTTCCCACTTTCTGATGGAGCCAAATGGAAGCCCAGCTACGGGGCAGCTGCCCTGTTGGAACACCAGGGAGATTGTGCAGTGTTTCTAAATCACAGTTCTCTGCCATACTTAACAGAGACATTGGGTACTTTAACTAAAAATAGAGTTTTAAAAAAAGGAAAGAAAAGAAAGTGAAGCAGAGAGAGAGAGAGAGAGACAGAGACAGAGAGAGAAGGAAGTGGGGGGCTACAGGCTGTGGCAACCAGGAGAGCTCCTCCCACACCCTCGGGCACTGTTTCCATTGGGGACCTGCCCCACCCTCTGCCCACTGACAACCGACCACTGGATTTGGAGCACGTGCTCCTGTCGGAAAGCTGGTTGCCATTCCTGAGCTGCCAATCGTCTTGCACTCTCTCAGTTCCAGGCCACTGCAGGTCTTCCTCCGGGGCTGGTCCAGCAGAGCAGGCCTGGCCAGGTGGGAGGTGGGTCTGAGTGGGCCTCTCCTGGAGTTTCCTACCTGTATCCACCGTGAGATCTGGCAGGATACCAAGAGATCTTGCTATTTGATGTTGCTTATCCCTACTATCACTTTTAATTTGATCTGCTTTGTGAAAGAAATTATCTGTGAGCTTTAAGGGACCCACTAGGCTGACCAGCTCTTCTGATTCATGACCCACAAATATCCTTTTCCAAGTCTCAGCTGACCTGCTCCTGACTTCACAAAGGTCCACTCCTGTTTCTGAGTGGGGCTGACCCTCTGAGAAATGTAGTCTGGGGCCGTGTGATGGTTGCACTGTGTGGACCCTGGCACCAAGTATGGAGCTGGCAGGTGCCCCTCCAAGCCCTTCTCTGTGCCCAGTCTATGCCTCCTCCAGGACTATGGGCTCTGCTGAGACAGGGTATCTGGGTAGGGCATTTTTTCAAAAAGATGTTTCAAAGACAAAGCAACCATCACCTTGCGTTTTCTTTTCAGGATAAGCACATATATGCTGAAATGGCTAAAAACGAATCTTCGAGAATATGTGGGCAATGTAAGATTTCACACGTCTGCGGTTGCAGGTGAGCCAGAAGCAGCGCCCATGTGGCAGCTGTCTGGGCGACCTCACGGGGCAAGGCCGACGGGGAAGGGCTGGTGGAGAAAGCACTGCTGCTGCCCACCAGTGTCGAGGTGCATTCGGATCAGACGCTTCAAGACATCGGCACGTCAGTTGCTGAAGGAGAGATATAAACACTCTGCCTGTAAACGTAAGTCACATTTAATTCTCCAGAGTTCAATTTCACTTAAAAAAAAAAAAAAAGATTGTGTCTTCATGGATCTAAGAAGTATGTGTGCCTCCAGCTCCACTGACTGTGTCCAAACCCGGGACTCCTCCCATCAGGCTTGCTCAAAATTAACGTAATTGTGCATGTTGGAAATTGCTCCGTGACCAGCCAGTTGGCCTGACTTTACAGCTGTGTAAAGGAAGCATAAGAAACTCAAGAAAGATGTCAGTGCCCAGGGGAATATTGCAACCTACCCCACATCCTCTGCACATCCCGAGCAGGCAGTAGGGAGCCACCAGCACAGCCTCAGCCTTTTCCACAGAAAGGAGTCCTGCCCGAGTCCTGCCTGGATGCACCAGGCCTCCCGTGGCCAGGAATTGTCATTTAGACTCTTGTCTACTGAGGCAGCTCCGTGTTAGAAGCATGAAGAGATTTGCTCAAAATCCGCACAGAGAAATAAGTTGCAGGATAAAATCTGTAGCCCAGATGTGCCTCCTTCTGGTTCGCTTCACCATGGATTTCCCTAGCTTGGGCTGTGTCATGTTTGAAACCCAGAATTTGCTTCATGCCAGTCACCTTCAGGCAAAGAACAACATGGTTTTGATTGGAGTTGGGCTCTTCCACAGAGCCAAGAGACCAAGGCCTGCAAAGGAGCTTCGTCTATGGGAGGAGGGTCCGCTCCGTTGCCCCTGAGGTCCTTCCTGTTGTAAATTCCCTGAGCTCAGACTGTGGATCTTTTCCACGGAGTAGATGTTGCAAGGGGCTTGGTGCCTGCAGCGTCTGCAGAGTCAGACCTGCAGCCCTCTCATTGGTGGAGTCTCATGGCATGAGACACCACCGTGGGGGAGGTGAGCAGTGATCCTGTATTTGTAGAACTGGTATCTCGCGGGCACACAGGGATAGTCTTCAACACTGTCCCTGTGTGTCCGTGACATACCAGTTTGATAAATGCTTTCAAGTGTCAGGCAAGTATCTGTGAGCTCGGCCCCTGTCCTGGGGTTGTCCAGCGTGGGAGCCACTGTGCACGCTGGGCCCTGGGCTTGGTCTCCCTGCAGAGTAGCACCCAGGCCCTTCCACAGCTGGGGTTCAGGAAGCAAGGGAAGGCCAGAGATTCGGGGCTGGCTTTGAAGCTGATGCCCATTTCCCCTGGCATCTGCCCTCCCAGTGCCTCTCTGATGTGCCAGGCTGGGGAAGGGTGGGACGAAATCTTCACCCTCGGAGGGGAAGGGCAAGGTCACTCACGGCTTCAGCTCAGCCTCAGAATGGAAACCCTGAGAGATGGAAAAGTACTTCACAAGTAGCTCAGAGCCACTGAGGAGAAGAGATGCAGCCCCGAGGAACTTCAGGGAAGGTGAACACGGAGCAAGGTCTTCGACGGGCATCTGCAAAGGAGATGACTTCTTCTAAGAAGAGCCTGAAGGGCAGGGGCAAAACTGTGCCCTGGGTTTCATGTGACATTAGATCATCAGTTGGGACTTACTCTTCTCCCTGGCGCAGAGCAGCAGGACTAAGTACAGAGACTTCCAGTGCCATCCACACTGTGACACAGCACAGTGAGCCACCTCTGAGCCACCATGCTCACTGGGCATGGGATTTTAGGCCTATTTAGATGAATTCAGTGGTCAGAAAATCTGGGATCATCCTTCCATTTTAAAATGCTGGTTCTAAAAATATAAATAAAATTTCCATCAATATTTTCAGTGTTTAAAAATCGGTTCTCTGGTTTCGTCCTTGATAAATCCAGGATTTCATCGTCACCTGCTCTCACCTTTGAAGTCAAGGCTCAAAATATGGCATTATTTTTTATTACTGTTGTTTAATATTAATGAAGCAATTGGCTAGCGACACCAAGCATAAGATGTAAATGCCAATCCAAATAAAACATTCCAGAGATTTTGAACCTAATAAACATGCACTAAATACCTCTTATGCTCAAGATACTGTGCAAAACTCTTCAACGGATAAGAGGCCATGTCACAGACCAAGGCATTCAGAGATGATCTAGGAATTCCCTGCTGGTGCTGTTCGGGTCCTATAGTTCTCTTCCTGACTTGCTTCTAAAGATGGCAGTCACCTGGTCTCAGCTCCACATCTCACCCTGGATGAGTTCTTTCGAGTCCCCCAGCTGGGAGGGCTCAGGGGACTGCTTGTGGCCAAGTGTGGGAAGCAGATTCCTGTTCCCAGAGGGTCCACAATGCTGGAGGCAGCATGTACCTTAAATGAGCCAGGACTGGGAATCTGAGTATTTGGGTCCATGTTTCCACCTGACTGCATTCTCCCCTCTGGATGAAGGATGGGGAACAGCCATCTCTGTGAATGTTGACCTAAACATTCTCCAGGGTCAGCATTTAGGATGTGGAGAATTCCACACCGCAATGCCAGACAAGAGCTGTGTGACCACAGAACTTGCATCACTCTAAGGAAAATAGGGTGCAAACACATGGCTCAGGGTCCCTAAGAGAAGCTTTACATCCAGCTCGAAATTCTAAAGTAGACTAGCAAAAGAATTGAATAATTCCAGATCAATACACATGAGGAGGTCACATTGTGGAGCTCAAATGGAGATACTAGAAGGTACTCAGTTTTCATTCTAAATTTGAACCTGTATGTGTGTGCATGTGTCTGCATGTAAAAACAAAATGCACTTTGGAATGACACAAGTTGCAAACACACATGCAGACCTACAGGTTATGGGTCGGACTCACGGCTCAGCCTCTGATAGAACTGGCGTGGTGGCTGTGGCAGGGTGGTGTCGGCAGACGCCGCAGTGGAGAGGGCGTGTCTGGCATTTAATTATCCAAATGCAGGATACCACTGGAAATGGGACCACCCTCCCATGTCCAGGTTGGCAATGGAAGCCTGCAGCTGCACTCCCCAGAGTCCTGTAGCTGGTGCACGGTGGGGTGGCCTCAGGTGTGCGCAGCAATCCATGTATCACCATCTGCTCCACGCCTCCCTCAGACCTCATTATCTAAGCTCTGCTCAGGAAGCCAGGACTGCCAGGAACAACCGTTAACCTGGTAAGGTCTAGTTGACCCTGCATCACTTTGGGACAGTGCTTCTCAAACCTGCATGGGTACATGCATCCCCCTGGGTCTGGTGAAAACGTAGGCTTTGGTTCCATAGGTCTGGGCGGGACTGGAGGTGCTAGTCTCCGACAAGTTTCTAGGCAATGGGAAAGCCCAGGTCCATGAGCCAGCTTGGAAAATCTGGTGTGAGAGGATTTGTGCCATGTGTTGTCCACACGCAGATGGCACACTTACTACAAGCCAGGTGCCATGTGCTGAGCTTAGAGATAAACAAGACCAGTTCCTGGCCTCAGGGGTCTCAGAGGCAGCCAGTACTAATATCCTAAGTTTAATGTGCTTCAAAGGAGCTCAGAGGCCACCAAGGGCACTGCAGACCCAGGGCCGAGGTTGGTGTTCTGCACTGGGAAGTCACATTCCCCAAGCTGCTTCAGAGTGCACTGGTGTGGCAGAGGGGCCATGCCCACAGAGTCTGCACTTAGCAGCCACCGCTCCGCCACCCTGAAATGCACGCCCAAGTGCCTGCATGCTGAAAAGGACTTTTCCAACGCCTTGTCTCTTGAGTGGCTTTAGATGTCAGAGAGGATGTGGTCGAGGGCTGGAATAAAGGTGCTATTTACGGATTGTGACTCATACCAGCGTTCTAGTTCAGTGGGTCCAAACAGCCTATGCACCTCCCTACCACCGACGGCCAGGGGTGAGCACGAGACACCCAAGATCCCAGCCTGGGCTCCACTGAGGGGGCCTCTCTAGGGCTGGACCCCACTCCCACTACTGCCTGCTGGCTCTGCTTCTTGTCAGAGCATTAAGTGATGTTTCCTGGAATGGGGTGGTGGCTCAGTGGTACAACACTTGCCTAGTATGCATGAGGCACTGGGTTCGTTCCCCTGTACCACATAAAAATAGGCAAATAAAATAAAGGTATTGTGTCCATCTACAATTAAANTATATATATATATATATATATATATATATATATATATATATATATATATGACATTTCCTCCAAGTCTTCACAGAGTGTGGCTTTGGATTCATGTTACAGTGTATCTCTATCTTTATAGATCTGTTTTCTAACACCAACACTTTATAAGCTGATTTTCTAATGTTTGTCAGTTTCCCTGCAACTTTACAATTATTGTAAAAATTTTGAAATAATGACAGCTCACACACACACACATACGTGCACTCACACACACACGTGTAATTTAGGGGGACAAATATGCAACACACATATTAAATACTGATGACAGGAAACTTGTAGCTAAGTGATTCTATTGATTCAACTTATGATATTTTTTTGTCTGAAATGCAGTTTCTGAGCTGGGTGTGGTGGCGTACGCCTGTAATCCCAGACACTAAGGCAGGAGGATCACAAGTTGAATTCCAGCTTCAGCAACTTAGTGAGGCCCTGAGTAATTTAATGAGAACTTGTCTCAAAAAAAAAAAAAATGATTACAAAGGTCTGGGGATGTGGCTCAGTGGTTAAGCACCCCAGGGTTCAGTGTAGACACACTGGTGGGTGTTGAGGAGGTGGGTTTAGACACGCTGGTGGGTGTTGAGGGGGCCGGATGTAGACACACCAGTGTGTGTGTGTCCTGGAGTGTCCTGTGGCTTTAGTGTGCATTTCCCTGGTGACTAACAATGCTAAGCATATCCATGTGCTCATCTTTTAGTATTTTTATTGGGTTGTTTGCCTTCTTGGTTTTGAGGTACAAACACTATATTGCATATCTTTATGCAATATAAATAAATAGGAAAAGTATTTCTTTTAAAGATAGTTGTGAAGAGCCAAACTCACACTGTTAGTTCCATCTTCCAGGATCCTTACCACCTCACTGGGTAAACAGCCCCAGTGTGTCACATCAGGGAACACGTCTGTGTTCCTGTAGGTCTGATGTGTGTGTTTAACCATCAACCTCCTCTACTGCCCTGAAATATTCACACTTAAGCATGGACAATTGTATTTTAAATGTGTTTCAATCCTATTTGCTGTTACTCTCAGTAGGGATTTATGCTGATATGCGTGGATTAGGTCAGTCTATGGTTTATAGAGTGTGCGTGCACACGCGTGTGCAGGGTGGTCTCTTTCAGCTTTTGACATGATCATTTTTGTTGACTTTATAAAATGAATTCCTTTTAAGCCACTTAGTGATTTAAATAGCTGCCGCTGTCCTCGACGCCTCTGTGCCCGGGATCTCTGCAAGGTGCAGCGCTTGTAGGGAGAGGATCACGTGTGCGCGCAGGCAGCAGGTTGAACGCGAGCTAAGCGGGCGCAGCTGCAGCACCACTTCTGGGTCCCCATCCCTGGGAGCAGCCTGCTGCCTTGAGGGAAGGGAGGCTAAGAGCATGGCCATGCCAGTGGACACTGCTCCGCCCTGCAGGGTTCCAGGCGCACTTCTTGAGTGGCCGCAGATAGAGAGGGAGGTTGCAGCGTGGACAAGCCCCTTTCATGCAGGTTTCCTGGCTCACCCCTGGGCAGAGCTGACGCCAGGGCCCTGCCCGGCACACGACAGGGACTCATATCCACCGCGGAGCCAGAGTCCCCCAAGGCTTTCCCCTCCCAGTGTCCCTCCTTTGCCTCCCACTTGGGCTCCTTTCTCAGGCTTTTCGTCATCATGTATTTCTGGTTATTAACTTGAATCCTCCCCTGGCCCTAGAAGGCGTCCATGGCGGGAACAGCAGAACCTGCCCCTGGCCCTCTGATACCATTGCTGAGGACAGAGGACGCACAGCGGCCGAATCAGCAGCTGACCTGTCTCAGGGTGGCTCATTCCTTCAGCAGGAAAGCACCACTGGGCAGTTCACTTGTGATCCAGCTAACCCCAGCCTCCCTCCACATAAACAGCCCCAGTGTGCAGCCAAGCAGGCGACACAGGACCAGGGACAGGAGCCTGTTGTGGGTAATTGAAAATGCTTTTCCCCTGGCCTTAGTCGTCAACACGGTATTAAAATCTTCGTTAAAATGTTATTAGCTTGTTTAGGCTCTGTCGGTTCTTATAAACCCCAAATTAGCAATTCATCTGAGCCCCGTGGAATGTGCTCCCTCTGTAATGAACGACTGTGTTCCAGGTGCCCTATGCACCATGGCAAGCTAATTGCCCATTGTCTGGCTGTGTTAATTAGGTGGCATTTAGACTGATGTCTTCCAAATGCTCTTGGGCCATGACTTGCTCATAGATCCTCAGGTTGGAACAAAAAGCTATGGGCTCACATTCCTCTGTGAGTGGAATTTCTAACAAAAATTTGCACTAAATTTTGCTTTTGAAATTAGTTATTTCTTTGGCAGGCAGAAAATACTGCAATTTTTAGCATGTTTCTTCTGGAAAGTCACAGGGTTTCCTGCGCAGACGATGCCCTCCGTGGTACTGCATGCTTGTGACATCTGAGGGCACAGCAGGCTCTCAGCCAGGCTGAGCCTCTTGCATAGAAATCAAAGCTACACCCGAGCCACCCATAGGGAGACTCATTAGCACAAAGCCGAGGTCTACCTGGTAGAACGGAGTCCTCAGGGCAAACCACAAGCAATGCCAACATGAGAGGAATGTGACATGATCTCTCAGAGGAGCGCTCTGCAGAGACATCCTCAGAGGAGCCCGTGGGGTCACTTGCAAGTCGGGAGCCGACAGCCATGGGCAGGCTCATGAGCCATACGTGAATGGAAGAAGGTGCACGGGCTTGGCAAGCCTGCCGCGTGCCAGGAAGGCGCTGGGCCGGGAGCTGCCAATCCACTGAAGTCAACGAGGAGCACAGGAGTCGGTGGGACAGGGCTTGGCTAGAAGGCAGAGCAGAGAACAGTACCACCACCCCAGCATGACGCGCTGGGCTCTCGCCAGCCTTCCGTGACTTTATAAGCTGTGAGGTTTAAAAGCAGAGTGTGCCCTCTGCTTCTAAATCTGCAGCAAAATCAATAAAACTGTCCAGTAGCCTGCACGCTGGCTGTGCTGGGAACGATGAAGTCTTAGCATATATGCACCTAGAACAGAATGTTCCTGGCTTGTTTTCAGTTTCCCTTTCTGATTCATCAGCACTGTTATTTACACTGATCCACAGGTAGAAATGCTCAGCTGTTCGTCTCACGCATGTTTCCAATTATCCTAGAGATTTTGGAATAAGGACTCCCATCTCCCTTCCTCCCTTTCCCTTCCCCCTCCTTCCCCTCCTTCCCTCTCTCCCTCCCTCTCCCCTCCCTCCCTCCCTCCTCCTTTCCTCTTTTCCCCCATTCCTCCCTCCTCCCTCCATCTTCCCTCCTCCTTCCTCTCTCTGCTCCCACCCTCTTCCCTTTCTACCTCCTCCCTCCTCCCACTTCCCTTCTCCACCCCTCTGTGAACTTAGGAAACTCAGTCACATTTATTGGGCACCAACCACTGATCAGTGATTCCCTGACACCAGGCGTTTATGACATAATTATTTCATGATGATTTTCAAGTAACTGCCGCATGCAACTGATGCCATTCGATCGCTACCTGACATTCAGCGACGTTTAAGTGTGCATCTAATGAAAAGCACTTAAGTAGGGAAATGGGGTTTTCAGAAATCCCCCAGGATGCGTACCATTAAACAAGATTCTAGCTATCAATCTCTCAAACAGTTGTCAAACTCAGCAGACCTGGCAAGGGTCACAGCACTCACCACAGCCTCGAAAACATGGACCTGGTGACCCAAGATGCCAGGAGCCTGAGCCCAGGGAGGAACCCCCACCCGCCCCTGCCCTTCCCACGCAGAGCTTGGAGAACCAGCAGCTCCTGTCCACACCCACAGCACCAGGCCGCTTTTCTCGTGATCTTCTGCTGGGGATGTGGCTCAAGCAGTAACGCGCTCGCCTGGCACGCACGGGGCACTGGGTTCGATCCTCAGCACCACATAAAATAAAGAAGTTGTGTCCACCCGAAAACTGAAAAATAAATATTAAAAAAAAATTCTCTCTCTCTCTGTCTCTCTCTCTCTCTCTCTCTCTCTCTCTCTCTTTAAAATAAATAAATGAATAAATAAGAAAGAGGAGGAAACGGGACAGAGAGGAGGAGCACAGAGGCTGGCACAGGGGCAGTCCCACCGCTGGAGTCCCAGCAGGGAGTGTACCCTTGGAGAGGACATCTCCACAGACCACTGCAAAAGCCCCCGATGGACACTGAACAGAGCCACTGCTGCCCCTCGTCCTGCTGCCCCTCCAGCTCCCATGAGCCGCAGCCTCCTCCAGGATGCCTGCTGGGCTTTCCTCCCGGGGTCTGAGTGAGTCGGCCTCCAGCTTGAACTCCACGCACAGAGTGTGAATGGACCGGGCAGGAGCTGGTCACCTGCCAGCACCGCCAGGAAGTCCACCTGGGTTCCACGAGGAATAGTGCTTTCTAAACTTGGTGCCCTCAATGGGACACCAGCAAGGTCCCCCCAGGGAAAGAACCACAGCTCTGTCATGAACGGGAGGCCGAGGGGCCTGGCTGGGGCTCAGGGCAGAGCGCTCGCCTCGCCCGGGCCAGGCCCTGGGTCCATCCTCAACATCACATAAAAATACATAAATAAATAAGGGTAACGTGTCCAACTACAGGGGCTAAAAAAATTTTTTTTAAAAGAAGGTGGAGAGGGGCTGGGATTGTGGCTCAGTGGTAGATGCTCGCCTACCATGCGCGAGGTACTGGGTTCATCCTCAGCACCACATAAAATGTAAACCAAAGATATCGTGTCACCTAAAACTAAAAAATGAATATTAAAAAGAAGGTGGACAGAGAAGGAAGCGCTAAACTCAACACACAATAAAAGCAAACACACCAGTGTGGGGAACGGCAAGTATCACACCGGATGCCACATCAGCGAGCTGGTGGGGGTGAAGGAAGCAAGGTCTGGGCAGAGCAGTGGGCTCACCAGCCATGATGTCACGCAGAGCAGAGAAAGGAAATGTGGCGAAAGAGCAAGGCGTGGGGTGCAGGTTGGAATATGCAGTTAAAGAAAAACCAAAGGAAAAAACGTGCATAAATGGAATTTTTATTATAAGCAAAAAGAAAATTGCCACAAGCATTCAAATCACAGCTAAATTATCTTAGAAGAACAAATATCAAGTCTCCCCGAGGGTTCTCTCTTGCCAAGTGATACACAAGAAGAACACAAAGTGTATAATAAGCTACATGATCTGGAGGGTGGGAGATGAAGGACACGGGCAGGGATTCCAGCAAACACAGGGGAAAGAGGAGAGCGCGCTGTGCGGTGGCCACAGGTTTGGGAGGCACAGGTCAAGCAAGTGGAACAGGGCAGAGCAGCTCAGAGTCGATGAAGAGGATGATCCCGACCAAGCACTTAATGAGGCTGAAATGAGGATCAAAAACGTAGGCAGGACCTACTAGGAACGCGAGGGGCATAACACGGTTCTGTGCGGAGTCCCCACTGGTCTGCATGGCACAAGTCAAGCACTCAGTCACTTGAGATGGTTCATAAGGAACGTCGAGAACCCGCTGTGCGTGAGCTTCTGCAGACTCCAAGAGCACCCACAGGAGAGGGATGAGAGCTGCAGACTCCACATCTGGCACTGCTGCCTGCAGCCTGAGTGAGGTCCTGGAGTCCTCCCCAGGCAGAGGAGAGCTTGCCAAGGATCCCCACAGCTAGTGTCCAGGGGAGAGTGGGGAATGACAGAAACGCCCACCGTCAGCGACAGCCACCGTCAGCGACAGCCACCATGGGGGAGGGGGAATAAAATGCAGCACGTGACGGGCTCCCACGGAGGGATTCAGTGGGAGAAACTGGTGTGTTCCCAGCGCAGGCCAATGAGCCCTGGCCTTGGAGATAAATAGCACCCAGGGAATTGCCAACGAGAATTGAGTGACATTTATGACATTTCTTTTTCTTCCTTTTATGAAGAATGTTTACATCCATTACATGTGTAGTTTTAAAATGCAGGAAGAAATGCTAAATAATGCTCATGATTTTTCAGTTGGGATGATGGGAATATGTTATATTTTATGCTTTCTTTTTCTCATTTTATTAAAACATGTAACTTGAGAATTAAAAATTCTAACTCTCAGGTCAAAATAAGATAAAAAAATTAGAGTTACAGATTATTTAAAAAAGAAAACATTGAGAATACAAAGTCATAAAATTCAGGAATTGTAGCCAAAGCTGTTCCTTGAGGCAAAACTCTTGTCCTTAAATGATTTCATTATTAATCATGAAAGAAATACAAATAAACTTAGCATTCAATTCAAAGAGACACAGAAACGATCCCCAAGAAAGCAGTGGGTGTATTTTCATATAAACACGATGACTCATTCCGACTTCCTCCCGAACACACACAGACACCGCATCCAGAGAGCTCACAAGGCAGGGGGCGGAGAGTGTTAGGGTATTTAGATACTAAGCCATTCGGGGACAAGTGGCTTCCTGGCTTGGGTGGGAACAGCCAGGAGAGCCCTGCTCAGAAGACAGTCCTGAACTGAGCGCCTGGTGACGCTGGCGGGGCAGGGCCAGATCTTCCTGAGCCATCACAGAGGCCAGTTTTCTTGAATTGAGCAAAAATCTGGAGGGAAGGTTCTAGCAGCCACTTTGGAAAACCTGTAGGTGGACAGGAACAGGATTCTTAACCTTCATGAGGCAAGAGCCAGAAGGAAAGAGTGGAAAGCTGTCGTGAGCAGAAGGGTCAGCCAGGGCCTGCCCACAGGTGGCCTGTGAGTGGGAGGGGAGCTGGCTGAGCTCGCTCAGCCTGGGAAGAATCAACCTTTTCCTTGGTGAGCCGCAGGCCCATGATCACAGGACAGAAGGGCCTGCCCTGCCCAGGCGGTCCAGTGGTTAGAAAAAAAGAAAGAAAGGACAGGCTTGCCTTGAGTTCTCTTCTAGGAGAGGTAGGACCTGCGTCTTGTCTCCCTGGGATGAAAACACTTGTACTGATTTTTACCCGAAGAATTGTGCAATTTGAAACCAAAAGCAACGTGCAGTGTTTTTCTTTCAGTGTGAACATGGATTGTCACATGCCTTTGGGGTCTTGACTTTGGCTCTCTGGTATTGAAAAAAAAAAATCAAATCTTTCTTGTGTCACCAGGATCTGGCATGATTTACTCAGGGTCTTGTGCAACCTCATCTTTGAATTAGTAGCCTTGTATCCTATAAGACAAAAATTTAGAATTTCCTCTATAAAAAAACTGAATAAAGAGGGGAGGGGCAAAGCAGTGTTACAGATTATTTTAAAAATCAAATGTTAACACTACAAAGTAGTAAAATTCAGGAATTGTAGCCAAAGCTGTTCCTTGAGGCAAAACTCTTATCCTTAGATGATTTCATTATTAAGCATGAAAGAAATACAAATAAACTCAGCACTCAATTAAAGAAGAGAGAAACCAGCCCAAAGAAAGCAGTGAGTGTATTTTCATATAAACATGAAGAGTAATCTGACTTCCTGTGAACACACACAGACACAGCATCCACAGATTGCACACAGGGCTGTTGGAGGGGAGCTGGGAGCATTAGTCATGGTGTTAGACCTTTGGGGGACAAATTTGAGATTCTGTGCGTCTAAAATCGCACAGTGGCTCAGTGGTACAGTGTATTCTTAGCATGTGCTAGGTCAGGGCTAAATCCCTGGTACTAAGTCAGGAAAAAAAAAAAATCTTTTGGGACAGCTCTAAGAGTCACCTCACACGTCTGCACAGAGGGCTTCCCTTCCAACTGGGCCCACCCTGGGGAAGACCTTCTAATCCAAAAATGACCACAGCAATGTTTCTTTCCCCCAAATCCAGGTAACGTCTAACTCTTTTGTCCACCAACCTAGGAATCGTAACTGCTTCACCCACCAGAGTGTGTGGAGCAAGGCTCTGGAACATGGTACATCTTCCTTGCTCACAGGCACCCTCGTCCTAGGTCCTGCAGCAAAGTCTCTAGGGAGTCTGACCACAAAGGGAGCCATGCTGTGAGGAAGCCCAGCCATGGAGACCCTGCAGGTGTTCCTGGCTTGGAAGAATCCAGCCTGGGAAAAGGCATGGGGTAAGCCTTCCAGTGGTTTCTGGCCACAGAATCAGCTGAGTCCTCCCAGCTGAGGCCCAGAGGACATGAGACAAGCCATTCCCATCTGGCCCTGTCTCAATTTGTGAGCAGAGTCAACTGTGAGATTTAAGTACTAAGGTTTGCTGTGTCGAGAACAGCTATAGGTTGAATTTTGTCCCCTCAAAATTCTTATGTTGAAATTCTAACCCCAGCATCTCAAAATATGACTTTATTTGGAAACAGGGGTCATTGCAGATATAGCTAGTTAAGATGAGGTGGCCCTGAAGCAGAGTGGGTTCCTAATCCCACTGACGTCCTTCCAGAAAGGAGGCATGGAGGGGCGGGCAAAAGTTGATTGATGGGTGCTCAGTGGCAGTCAGGAGCAGTGGAGCTGTGCCATTGTGCCGATGGGTGGCTGCGGGCAGCATAATGTACCGCACACCTAAATAGACTGTAAGTGAAGATCTTGAAAGTTTTCACCATAAAGAAATACCTTAGAGGAGACAGCCATGTTTATTACCCTGATTTAAACACTACACAACATAGGCATTCATCAAAACGTCACATGCTACTCCATTAACATGCACCGTTTCCATCTTTTTAGGTATAAGTCAAAAAAATGAATTTGATTGAAAAAAGGAAATCTGAATAAAATTTGGACTTCAGTTTAAAAGGGGGAGGATTTGGACCCAGACACAAAGCAACACAGAAGAAGGCGATGGAAAGAGGAGGCGGAGATAGGGAGAGACTTCTGCAAGTTGTGGTCAAGGACCGCAGCAGACCACCAGAAGATGGAGAAGAGGAAGGCAGACCCTCCCCCACAGCCCTGGGAGGGCTGATCCTGCCCACCCCTGGATCTCAGGCTCCCAGGCCCCACCTGGGAGAGGACACGTCTCTGTTTTAAGCCACAGAGGGTGGTTTTGTGGCCTTTTGATGTAACAGCCAGAACAAATTGATATACTCCTGAGAAATCAGACATGGTCTGCAAAGTTACTGTATATTATTAATTTTGGTTACTTTAGCCCAAAATGCATGTTCACCAAAATAATTTTGATGGATTGTTACTTTTATCTGAGGAGTTGAGCAACTCGAGTACATTCGGGTGGTCCACACACACTCCCCTGTTTGCGTTTTTGTAAGCCATGGCTGCAAGAACAGCTTGGAGTGGAGCGCAAGACTAAGCCCTGCTGTTCATTGTGAGAGGCCTCCTGGAGAGTGCCAGGTTCCTTAACACACTCCGGGGACTGACATTCAAAGAATCAAAGCCATCTAACTCTGCTGCTAGGTAGTTCTCACTACTCTTAGTTGTCTGCAGGATCATGGGTGTACTTGCTGGACTGGGGACAGGGAACCAGATAAACCATACCCTAGGGTTTCATCATGCACTGATTTAGCAACCACACGTGACTTGGCATGAGTTAATGTGTGAGGTGTGTACATCTTTACACATAAATCCTCATATTCACAGCCCTGTCATACACGTTCAAAGGCAGAAGACCTTGATCTAAGCAGGTAAATGTGACGCCTTTTCCAGAAAAAGTGAAACAACTTTAGAATGAACTACTAAAGGGAAAACTCTGATAATTAAACACTGAAGACACATCTTGCACATGAACACTTCTGCTAGGGACGTGGATGGCCCAGGGGCTGAACCTTGAGCCTCCAGTCAAGCATGCAGCCCAGCCATGACTGGACACTGGCTGCTGGACACTGGTGGTGAAGGGGTCCCATCCCTCAGCACACCTTACTACTGAGTTACATCAGCCTCCAGTCTGAGATGTCCCAGCAAGATTCCAGTTCTGAGCATCGTGCCCATTTTCAGGCCATGTCAGGATCCCGTGTCCTTTAATGAGGAGATTTGGTTCATTGCCAGGAATGTGTGCTGAAGAGTAATCCAGACAGTTGAGTTCCAAACCCATTCAGCTCCCCAGTGGGGCCTGACACACCTACCATGCCCCACAGCAGTGCCTCTGGACAGGGACCCTTTGGCAACCTCTGGGGGCATTTCCAATTGTCACAATGGATGTGGGTGCAGGTGGCATTGAGTTAGATTAGGATGCCACTAAACATCCTACAGTGCTCGGGCAGCTGCCTCAAAAGGGAAGTGGACAACCCACTAGTGCTGCAGCAGGAAGCCCTGCTCTGCAGGGAGCCCTTAGTGTGGTATCATCTGGGACTCCTGTCCCCTTGTACTCAGGGTCTCCTTGACTGCTTCTCCCCAGGTCACCAGCGTGGGACCCGCTCCAGCCTGAGCAGCCTCTCAGTGCAGCATTGGCTGAAGGAAGTGCTTTGGACTCCAAAAGCCTGTTGTACTGGGGCTGCGATGCCTGCATCGGGTCGCTGGGTCTTCTCCGTACCCCCACTCACGCTCGTTCATACCACTGAGAGGGGCCATGGATCTGCCCAGCATTGTTAGAAGAATCCCTCACTATTCATTCTACTGCAGCACCTGCTGGGTTTGACCTGGGTCCCTGCAGCCTGAGGATGGACTGTATTATAACACCAAAGGGTTTTCCAGGTGCCGTGTGACTGACTGTGCATTTCAGAGCTTCATCCTCGCAGTGGTCCATGCTCATCGCCAAAGTGTCCGTGGCACACCGAGGCTGAGGACTTTGAACAACCCCTGGGCTTATAAACACAACTCAGGCAAAGAAGCTGGAAGAAACTGGAAGCACATGGCCACCTCCTAGTCACTGGCGACGGAATCAGGGCCCCTGGGCTCCTCCATGTCCAGGTCTCTGGGTCTACTGGGTGCCACAGCTCCCAGATGCATGGAGGGTGCTCCTTGTGGGTTTGCCTGGATGAACCCATATTGACAAGGTTCTGCAGGGACGGTGCTCCGCGTGCATGCCCCAGATGATGCAATGGGGCTGTGCACCTGCAGTCTGATTTCTTACTGGAGAGGTACAATTGCAGCCTATCATCATGTTGAGCACACACTAGAAGATTTGGACCCTGCTATGGTTTGGATTAAATGTTTCCCAAAGGCTCATATGTTAAAGACTTGGTTCCCAGGGGGCACCACAGAGAGGTGGCTGAATCTTGAAGAGATGGGGCCCAAAGCAATGGGGTTAACCAAGCATGGAATGGAACCTCCAAAACTGTAAGTTAAAATATACCTTTTGTCTCTGTAAGTCAACTATCTTAGATATTTAGTTATAGAGTCAGAAAGCTGACCTACATGGTTCCCACATGTCCTGGTGCTCCCTACTAGAATTATTCTAGACTGCCAACCATTTCCAGCTTCTCCTAAAGAATCTAAACTTGATACATTTTGTCAATAACTCTTGCTAGTAACAATTCCTATTTGTCTAGAATCAAAACTGGCTAACATGGAACCCTCTTAAAAACATGGACTCTTTCCTAAAAAAAAAAGAAAAGAAAGAAAGAGAAATAAACTCAAGAGAAAATAACTTACAAAATTAAGTGTATGCTTGAAAAAGCCATATAGACAAGGCAGAAGGAGAGAAAGTCAAAGGCAACTAGGAGAAACACCAAATTCAGAAATAGGGACTTCGTCATCATTCTCTGGGAAGGAGCCCCTGCCCCCTCCACAGGACCATCAATTATCAAGCGGTGCTTGATGATACTTTTCTTGGTGATTGCCCCATATACTGTTCTAAGAGGCTGGTTCCATGCACTCACCCAGAGATGCGAGGCTCCAGCTCCCTCTTAGCTCAGTACACCGGCAGCGCTGCAGGCCACAGGCTGGCTCCCTCAGAAGCACTGGGGCTGCTTTGGGTTTCTCTGATGTTTGTCTGGCTGCTTTCCACCTTATCTTGCTCATTGCTGCAGTTTTCAAGACCTTAGGCATTTTCTGTTCTGATTCAGCTGAATCTTTAGCCTGGCCTCTGGGAGTCATGAGCCCTGTGCTTCTTCCCTGATACAAGCTCATCTCAGCAGAACAGACTTAGTCACCTGAGCGCTGTGGGTGGTACCAGATTGGAGGATCCCTCCCTGCCGTGAGCTTAGAGCCACCTTTAGGTTTTTCCATTTCTTAGAGCACTTTGGGAGGCAGGTTTCCTTCCCAATTCCAAAAGTTACTAGCTTGCTTTGGATCACTTCCAGGACCTGATCCTTAGAGTCACTCGTTCATTTGACTACCAAATTACAGTTTTCAGGACATCATGTGACTGCACTAACAGGCACCATATAGATTGGTTAAAAGCTTGGACTCCAGAGCTACGTCTCCCTGGGTTTGAATCTGCATTGTGGGAACCTAGGAAAATATTTCAACTTTTTAGGCTCCAATTCCTCATTGGAAACCGGGCATAACTACAGTCCATGCCTCCTCAGGCTATCTGGAGAATTACTATCTGTAAAATACTTAGAGTGGATCCTGTACCTGGAAAACACTGTGGAAGTATTTACTAAATGAAGGTAAGAGATGCATTTCAGAGCTCAAGATGCTCCTAAACACAAACGTGCTGGTTAGCTCTGAGGTGGACGCGGTGCCTGCCACAGCAGCTGCGTTCAACAGGGCACTGCGGCTCCCAGCCCAGTCTCCCATGCATAAATGACACGTTCAGCCTTGGTGAGCTGTGAGTGATGTCACACCCTATGATGATGTTCCAGGGAAGCACAGCAGTGTCAGATCAACAGGAATTGAGAGCAGGTTCATAACAAAACTCTCCCTTGACCTCCTTCAAATGCAGAGCAGCCTGATGAGATTGCTCAGAATACCAAATTTCCATTTTCTATGTGGAGTCAGCTGGCTTCTCTCTGGCTGGAGTCCAGCAAGCAGCCAGGCCCAGGCAAGAAAGCCCAGCTTCTCCCTTTGAGGATCTTTTCCTAGTGTTCCTGTTCTTGGCTGCTATTGAGGAAGAGAACTTCTCACAGGTGAGTGGGTGAACTGTACCCCAGCCACTCCGGATGTGGACTTAGAACGCGGCTTGTACAGTGGTGACCGGAGTGCACTTCCATTCCTGTTTCCTGCAGAGTGCCAGGTGTCTCACCTGCACCAGGTGCTCAGCATTTGCCAATTTGTGGAACCTGGAAAGAGGCAGGGGCGTGGGGAGAGGCCAGCTGGTGGGTCCCCATGTTCCTGCTGCTGCTCAGCTTCTCGGTGACTTCCTCCAAGTGGGAATCTGTATTGGTCGAAGCCATGGTGAAGGGGCCTGTGTGTCACTGCTTCCTGAAGCTATAGGCCTCGTACCAAAGGCTTGTGGTTCCGTCTTCCTCCTTGGAGCGTTTGTTGAGTGCTTTGGGTATGCTAGGCTCTGATGCACAGAGATGAGAGGCACAGGTCTCCTCTTCTGTCTCAGATTCCCCTTGGGGACCTTAGGAAGACTCAGGAAATGTGTATGGATGACTTGCCTGACATCCAGCAATATATATGAGAGACTCTTAAAAGTTAGAATGATTTCTATATCTATCAGTACAGCTTTTGTAGATGCATCTGGCTTTCCCAAGTACACAGGACAACAAACTTCAAAGAAGAGTTCTTAGGATGGCCCCCTTTTAGTGTGCTTCACTAGAAAATGGTGACTCTTGTGAATGGATCCTCTGTTTGCATTTTTTTCAAAACTGACTAGAAATTATGTGTATTCGTGGTATAAACGTGAGGCTTTGAATATATGTATTTGTGAATTATTGCATCTAACTAATTAGCAAGCAATTACCTTACACAGTTACCATCTTGTGGAGAACGCTTACCCAGGCTGTACAATTGTTTTCTTGAACTTATTCCTCCTAACTGCTTTGACTCACATCTGCCAATCCCCTCACCCAACCATCCTTTCTTTTTGCATTCTAATTTCAATAAAATCTTTCAAAATAGAACTTTTGCATATATGTGTGCTTGTGCATATATGTGTGTATAAAAATACATGCATATGTGTGTGTGCACGCCTGTATATGTACGTGTGTGTGTGTGTGTGTGTGTGTGTGTTAATTCACCAAATAAAAATCCCTTTGTGGAAATTATGGGCTCTTATTTACAAAACTCTGAAAAACACATTTATGCGTGATCCCAGCTAATGAAGGTAATTAGATAACAACAGGTTAAAGAATAAGAAAGCTGTTAAATCAACTCTCTAGATTAATGGTCTGCCACAGACGCTTCCCCCAGGGCCACATCAAAGCATAAGGAGAGGTGGAGAGATGAAAGATATATTTGCATATGATTTGTATGTAATTTGTATGTAATTAGCATATATGTGCTCAGCTCAAGACTCTTGAGCAATTTTCAACCTAGAAATTTCCCTGAAAGTTGTCCTCTCCTCTTTTCTCAACAGGCCCCTCTAGCCATGGGCGTCACAATCCTGAATGGGTACCATGTAGTGGCAAAGGTCATGGAGACTGCAAGTATCACCCAGACAACTCGCAGCACCATTAATAACCTGGAGATAGAGGACATCTCAGCTGCGTCAGGAAGAAGATTCAGTTCCCCCAACCCTGCTGCAGCCCAGGGTATCCAAGTTGGTCACCAGATGGCTTGTACCTATAGTACAGCACAAAGATTTTACATTTAAGAGCTCCAAACGCAGGGGTGGCCCCCCAAAAGATTGAAAGTCAGAGTTTACCATCTCAGGGCACCTTTTTGTTATGGCACCCCCACTCTGCTGCCATCCACTGCTCCCCTCATGCCTGGGCTGGAAGCCCGTGCTCTCCTATCGTGGCACCAACTCCTCGTCCAAATAAAAACCTGTGTTCAGGAAGGATCTGATATCAGCCATGGACACCATGGTAAAATCTTTCTAATAGCTCATTCATTCAACAATATCCATTGAGCATTTGCTGTTTCTGCGGAGAAACTGAGCATTGGGACAATAATTAGACTGTGCATTCAATAGAGGTCGCGTTTCTTCCTTGTGGCAGGTAGAACCCCCAACTAATAGTGACGCCAAAATGAGTGAGACCCAGTGTGTGTTTAAAGGATTTGTACCCTAGAAAGGAAACTATAAGAATTTTCTGCATCAGATTTGAAGTCATTCCAAAATATTCTATGGAAGGAGAGAGCCAACTCTCAATAATTGGACTATTAAATTTTTTATTCAGAGCTGGGGATGTGGCTCAAGCGGTAACGCGCTCGCCTGGCATGTGCGGGGCGCTGGGTTCGATCCTCAGCACCACATAAAATAAAATAAAGATGTTGTGTCCACTGAAAACTAAAAAAAAAAAAATATTAAAAACATTTTTTATTCCGCTATCATCAGTATGTCTTTCAGTTACTTGTTCATCAGGTATCAATAAGCACAGAAGGGAGACTGCACACAAGTGGGCTTCAGCTGCTTAGCGCATACGGGAGGATGGAGAATCAGGGAAAGTCAAGGAACTCTACCTCGCTGTTTGATTTCCATGCTGGGACTGGGCTATTTGGTAATTTCCTCTTTGACTGGATTTTTAATACATCTGAGTTTCTTCTAAGGACTTATAATCTTTGTTCATTTTGTTTCTCTGATCTTTATTTCTTAGGCCAATTTTAAGGGGAATAGCTCCACACAAAAAATACTGTACAATTAAATTAAAATCACACTGTGCGATGGTGTGCCATTTATTCTACAATGGGAACCAGTTGTCTTTTGATCTTTTGACATTTCTCTTCAGTGGAAATTCCCTAGAAAGGCAGTTGATTCTGCTGTGGGAAATACGAATGGAACAAAAGACCTTAGGGAAGAAGCGTCTTCACCCCAAGGGCAGCGCCCAAGAAGGAGGGAGGGGTTGGCATAACCGGCCAGCCAGGAGCCTCCTCCGAGAGCCCTGGTCACTTGAGGTCCCCACTGAGCTGTGTCCAGCAGCCCGCCATGCTTGCCAGGAGAGACCATGCAGTGGTGAGCTCTCCTGCTGGTCTGGGGAGGCGCCTCACCCTTAATCCAGGCCCTTCCCACCACGTGTCACACTATGGCTGACTCGGCCGCTACAGCTGGCACCACAGGCTTCCCAGCCGCGCCTGTCACCAAGTCTGCGTTTTCCCCGGAGCGTACCAGTCCTGCTGGGCTCAGCGTCACAGGTCAGAGGCGCTCTGTCTCCCCTCCTGCCCGTGGACCCGTGCGCTGCGCGATTGTAACACATTCTGCTGGTGGCGGGTGCCATTAATTTTGTTTTTATATGCCTGTAAATCTTCTTTAGATGTGTATTCTGTGGTTCCTGGGTGTTCATAATTAGCATATTTATGAGCCAAAGCCATCAGAGGCCCACATCTCCCTGTGCCTTGGAGCCCGGTGTCCTCAGCTGAGCCGTGTATGGTGGTCACAGTGCTCCTCGAATATCACGCCGGCATTTGCTGTGATGGCTGCATTGTGGCTTCAGTCATCCATAAAAGGATTCTAAACCAGCCCAATTATTCAGAAGGCGCTGGTGCAGATGGCTTTGTGATTTAGAAGTGTGATCTTTAGAACACCCCAGAAGGAATAGAATTCGCATCCTGATGGGGCTTGGGAATATCAGTGTGGTCAGGTCCAGGTCCCGGGCACCACCCCCAGTGCCTGACCCAACCCGGAGCCCTCGCCATCCTTCAGCCTCTGTGCCCAAGAGTGGTCAGAGAAAGCTGTTTGCCCAGGCCCTCCACAACGTGAGGCCCCAGGGTTTGCCTGGTTCATGGTAAAAGCCAGCCCTTGGCTGGTCTGTGCTCTTACTGCTAAGTCAGGGAATGGCGGAGCTGGGGTGTGAGCGTTGCTCCCTGAGGCACTGAGAGGACATTTGGAAGCTCCATGAATCAATTCTTACTGTGTTCTCTCAAACACCCTAAGCTTGGCCTGTAATTCTTATCACATTTGTGTAAACATAAGAGGAAAGTTTTGTAGGTGCTACCTTGATGTTAAAGAACCAATTGTACAAAATTTGCATTTCAAAACACAGAGAGCTAGAGAAAGGCTCCACAGTGGCCCTTCTTTAAAACATGAGTTCCTCACTTAAACTTAAAACACAAGCCAGATTTGCAAGACATCATCGGCCTGTGTGTTTGGCTATGCTACAGGGAGCAGGTGAGGCGGGATGTGTGCACCACAGCTTGGTGGCTCTGCCAGCGAGTATGTGCCCAGGAAAGAAAAGAAATCTATGAAGAACCAGTTCCTGATGGCAAGAGGCAATTGCTGCCTCCTATGCACAAATCCCCAAGACACTGGAAACAAAGTACAGACAGAAGAGTTAAGGCGACGTCTCCAAGGCCAGCTCCCTGGCTGGACAGCATCTTGAGGGTTTCCAGGAGCCTGTGGCACTGACCACCCTTTGGACAGGACCTGTCCTTGAGAAGGAATCCACAGCTAAGGGGTCGACTCCAGACCCAAGCCCTGCCACAGGCTCCATATAGACCAGGACATCCTGCCCTTCAGGTAGCATCAAAGGAGCTGATGCCTCCTGACCTCTCCCATGCCAACCCTGGATCAGCAGGACCAAAGCCCTCTCTCTAACTTTCCACTGAGGGCAAGAATGCACTCCAAGGGGAGAACGCACGCTGGTGAGATGCGCCGCCTGCTCCAGGGTTACTGTGAGCAGGGTCTTCCTGGGGCATCTCCTACAGGTGAACTGAGACCACAGACCCGATTTTCACCCTTTGCCAGAGTCTCTATGTGTCCCAGTGTGGTGCACAGGAGGGGAAGAGCTGAGTTCTCTTCCTGCTCTAGGTGGACTGAGGGCAGGAGAAGATGGCAGCCCTCCTGGGGTTCTGGCGTGGGGTGGGGGTACAGGGGGTGCTTAGTCGAAGCGCACAGTTAACCAACAGACATAAAATCAGGCTTGTCCGATTCTTGAGCAAAAGGCTGGCCTAGGCTCCTCTCTGTGGGGTGCTGGGCTCAGCAAGGCGGTGGCGACACATGGCCAAGGGCCTTCAGTGGCCCTCTGGGCGTCTGGTGAGGATGTGCTCACACTCCAACGCTTCCAGATATGGGAGCCGTGCACCCGGGACGGGTCACTCCAGCTGCATGCCCTCCAGGCCCCAGACACGTCCTCAGCTCTCGGCTTCAAAGTTTCCCTGCGGGATACTGGCGGTGCACCCGCCACCCACACAGGTCCCACCTGAGCACACAACCTCACCTTCAGACAGCACCCCTAAAACCCAGTGAGATGCAACCACCACAGGTGCTTTCCCTTACATCGTGTTTTAACAACGGCCTTTGAGACCCAAGGGGCACATCTTGGGGAAAGTCCCAGCTGAACTGGAGAGGAGACTTTTTTGGCAAAGACAGTCTTGGGACTGTGAACTCACAGTCTATGGTCAAGCAACCATGGTGCCTGCTTGTAAGCTTGACCTGTTGAGCTAGAAACCTGAGTGGAGTTTGACCAGGGCTTGGGTGAAGAGGTTTCTCATTTCAATCCAAAGTCTTCCAGTAACTAGAGCACCATCTTGGAGTGTAGAAAGAGCCAGCTAGATAATGCACTCCTGGACTCATCATCGATTGATTAGACACAGGCTCTGTGGCCTGGAGTTCCTAGTTCCTCTAGGAGACGGGAGGCCGCCTGGGCACTTGCTGCTTGACCTCGGAGCTCAGCTGAGGTCCCGTTGTCCTGTGACACCCGAAATCTAGGGAGCAAGTGCGCGGCTGTGCATCAGCCCATGCCTCCTGTCAGCTGTCTTCACTCACTTCGCTAACCCAGATTTGGCAATGTCAGATCCATCCGTGACAGCCCCTCAAGGTCAGGTGGAAAGTGGGTACCACGTAGCCCCCAGACTGCCTCTAACAGGCAAGCCCAGTAGGGAGGGCTGATCGGTCTTCCTGGGCCCCGGAATCCCAGGCTAAGGATTTAACTAGGGCTGGGCCCTGACTCTCACAGGGACACCCTCTGGGACTGCCCCTGAGTCCAGCTTTCAGGAGGAAAAGAGTTGCAGCTGTGGGTCCAGTGAGAGCCTCTGGGGGAGGGGTGAGCACCCATGTCCCTACTCACCACCCCAGTCACACTTCCCCTTCTTGCGGGACCCCTAAGGAGGGTTTCTGAAAATATTTCTGTTGATGTGACAGTGCGGCCTGGAAGAGGCTCAGCTCACTGTCAGACGGGCTTTGCTGGCAGGTCCCCCTGGCCATGTCCTGGGCTCTGCCGGGCGCCGCTGCCACTCCTCTAGAGGAAAGCACCTGGGTTAGGATGGGCTGGGCCCTCCCTGAGCGCTCCGCGGAGTCCTGCGGGGGAGTCAGCATGGGCTCCACGGGGAGATGTAATTCCCAGTTCCGCCTCCCGGGGGCTCTAGACCTTCAGCAGCTCCCTCCCGGCCAGGCTGATGGTTTCCCTCGTGTCCCTGTAATGTGAATGATAGTTTCTATGGTGGACAGATTACCACAGCTGTTTATTGCGAGCTCCTGGGGGTGGCGTATTCGGTGTGATGGCCATTTTGAAGTTCAAATCATCAAGCGAGCCCTAGGCTCAGAAAGTGATGGAAGCCAGCCCTAACTTCTAGATCCTTTTCCTTGGTTTCCTTTCCATCTCGTGGACTATGGAGAGGGTGCAGAACATACGTCACAATCAGTGCTCTAAAGCCATGGCTACTCATCGACACAGCACCCGGCGAAACCATGGCAACTAGGACGGGCCAGCTGCGGAGATCCCCGGACTCACACCCCTCCCTCTGCGGCCACCTCACATGGTCCCTGCCTTGTGGAGGGATACAGCCAGGAGGGCACTCTTCCTCAGGAGCCATGTGTGATACCTAATAGGCCTCCCATTTCCTATTAGCATTTAACTTTTTAGAAGATCTATACTTTTTAATTGCTTTGAAACAGTTCTGCCACTTGGCCGATTCTGGGTTCCACTCCTGCTGAGACACAATCGTCAGCCTTGCAACAACACCTACAAGTCACGCCATGTGCTGCTCACAGTCCCTGCTCAGGGCACACGGACTCCGCCCCTCCTTGAGCTCACTGGTCCTCTAAAACCACCGTCTTCTCGCCGGCAAGCCTAGGACCACCCTCCAGGGCCAGTGGGGCTCAGGTGCTTCAGGTGGGCGGCCCCAGCACCTCCTGTCCTTGGGCTCCTTCTTAGAGCTCTTCCTCTGCACACCCTGTCCACTTCACACCAGAAGGCTTCCCCCAGCACATATCTGACCCCCGCCTTGCCAAGCCCAGAGGTGGTGGGAAAGGAGTGTCGGCCCTGCTGCGTGTGGGCTCTGACTCCTGTGCTGCCATCCAGAAGGAAGCGTGAGCTCCCGACTCGGGGGATTCTGGTCCCTGGAGAGGTTCTGGATTTCGACCTATTGTAGGAGACAAGGACGCTCTAGTCCAAGCCTTCTTGGTCCATTCAGGCTGGGGCCTTACAATCAGTACACTTATTCCTCACAGTTCTCAAGGTCTGGAATTCAAGATCAGGGTGCCATGGTTGAGTTTCCATGAGGCCCCTCTCCTGGGGTGCAGATCTCTGACTTTTCTGAATCCTTGACTGGTGGAAAAGAGCACCAGAGAGCCGTCTGGGGTCCCACCAGTGAGGTTCCACCCTCATCACCTACCAGCTCCCAAGGCCCCTCCTAGAGCCATCAGCGTAGTTCCTGGGGGTGGGGGGGACACAAGCATTCAGACCATTGCACCCCTACCCCAAACCCTCCTGACAATGACTCACCTGTGGGAGACAACCAAGAAGCCTTCAAGGAGAGCACGAGAGGGAGAAAAATGAAGACCCTGCTCCTCCTCTCATCGGGCAAGACCAGGGCAGGGCCGGGTGCGTGCCCCATCTCAGCTCAGAGTGCCAGTCCGCCAGGACACCCGCGCCCTGCCTGGCTCCCCTCACAGGGAGCAGTTCCAGTGCAGGCTTCACCCCTGTGTCGCAGCCTAGCCCACCACGCCAAGGTGTGACGAAAGTAAGACAAACAAATGACGAGGGGTTACTTTTCATTTAAAAACCGGGCATTGGTGAAGGTAGGCTGAAAGAAACAAAGTAAGACGGCTCTGTTAAGGCGAGATTGCAATAAATCACCGATTCAGTCTTAAAGCAGGAAATGGGAACTTTATTCACCAGTTGGCGGTCCTGATCCACCAGCCGGCAGGCCAAGGGCAGGCTGCAAGTCTACACCCTTGGACCCCCTCCTGGAGTTTCAGCACACCTTTTATAGTCCAAAACCATACTAAAGCATAAGTGGCTGTTGCTATGATTCTAAACCATAAACAAACATCATGAGATCTAAAATCTTAAGCAGAAAACAGAGTGGGCCAAACGTCCCTAGTTGAGTACAAGTTAAAGAATGGTTACTAACATCTAACAATCAATCTCTGACAGGCACATTGTCCAAGAAAAACGGGAACCGAAGAAAGAACACTTTTACATTGTGTAAGAATTGCTGTTTTGCGTTGCCAGACATGCTGTGCTAAGCAACTGTGGATGGGTACCGAGGCGGGGCTTTCCCTGGGAGAAACATTTCTTACCTGACGTGGAGTCTCAGGGCAAAATGGAGTCTGTTTGGTCTTTGCCCATAAGCCTGATCCATAACACCTCCAAGTAAAAGAGCAACAGGTGCAATGATAGATAGTTGATAAAGCATCTTAGTGTGACACTCACAAACTGCCAAGTGGCCATCTCTGACCGGGCCTGGTCCACAGTGTGGGTCAGGGTGTGGCAGGGCCTCTCGTGGTCATCTGTCAACTAGACTGGAGGAAGTGCTGACGGAAGCCCATGGGTGATTAAGATTGTTCTGGTGGAAGATCACCATGTCATGTTTTATACGACCAGAAAGAAGAATCCACAATCAAATGATGATTCCATAACAAAATGCCTTCCAGTCTCACTACTGATTTGTTGAGAAAGACATCTCGATACCAAAAACCGTGAAGATGAAAGGGAGAAGGCCCAGTGCCAAGTCAGCAAACCCCAGCCACATCCATCACACAGGAGACAGATCTCCTGTACATGTTATTTATTTGTTTATTTTATAATTATTTATTTTTTAGTTGTAGTTGGACACAATACCTTTATTTTACTTACATATTTTTATGTGGTGCTGAGGATGGAACCCAGGGCGAACACTCCACCACTAAGCCACAACCCCAGCCCCCTGTACATTTTATTTTTTATGCTTAATAATAATATGTAAATTTTATAATGTACTTACATTGCTGAATCAATGTCCCCAGTTAATCACTGTAGTGAACACACCTCATCAGCAGGTAGAGTGCAGTGGTAACTGAACATGTGGCAGGGGAACACTGAGTGCTTTGAAGTTTCACATGCAGGTTTTGAAAAGCATTCAGGGTGGTCAACAAGGTACATTATAGAAACAGGAAGTTCTGCAGGAACTCACAACTGAAATGAAGAGTGAGTGAAGAAGTGTATATGCGATCGTTAAAGAACTTGCTCATGTCCCTTCTAATGGACAGTGATAGAGACCGTATTGCTGGGTGTTTAGATTCCACTGGGTTTATTTTTAAAATTTTGTAACATCTTTATTTAAAAAATGCAATATTTCCAGTACATTAGACATTATATATTTTTAAAACAAATCTTTTGAGTAAAATGTTAAGCTATCGTCTTAAAAAAGAGTAGACCGTGCAGTTTCTCAGACTTTATATTATAGTTAGCAAAAAAATGTTAAGGCTGCTGCTTTGGAATGTCACATGGCAAAAAGCAGGAACCCAACATTTGTGGGATCCTGATCCCCTTTCTTCCTCTATGATACGTCACATTACAGCTAAGAATGACATCCAGCCTCGGAGCTTGACTCTCTGCAAGAGAAGAGCCAGAGAATATTTGCTTTCTTCTAAAGAAATTCCTTGGGAAAGTGACTTTTGTATCTTCTTTAGGATCTCAGGATCTTTTGTCCAGTTTGTGACCCACTCTGTGTGGGGCTGCCTGTGCCTTCCACCTCCCCACAACCAGGGACCATCGAAGGTTAATACTGGGGAAACTTCATCTCCTCTCCTAGCCACAGAACAAGGCTCATTCCACCAGTCCCAGCCCCAGGAAGATGGCACACCCAAGATAGAGTTTACCTCTAGCAAGAAGGATGACAGTCTTTAGAATGTTTGAGCAAAATTTCCACAAAAATCATTTGTTCCTTTTTGGTAGTTTCCTACTATTTAATTCACAAGGCAAAACAAGTTTTGAGATGGAGTAGTCTGCCCTGTGTAAGCAGGGCCTAGGTTCAGGAAGAGCCCAAACAGGCACACATGTTAATAGGAAGTTTACTTGTAGTGAGGCAATATTCAAAGTCCAAGGAGAAGTTCCAGAACAAAACACATTGACAAAATGTAAAGTGAGGAGGGATCTAACTTTGGTCATTCACTGAAGACACGTTTGTCAACTGGGGTCGTTTTGCAAAAAAAACTCAAGCTCCCTTTTGTGTTATAAGAATGATATATATATACCCATACAGTAAAAGAGACTTAAATATATTAACCAATTACACAACGTGTGGGATTTATTTGGAATTTGGGTTTTTATAAGTCAATAAACACTTTACATTATGAAAAAAAAGAATGATTATACACACACACACACACACACATACACACATATACTCTTTCTGAAAAGGTTGGTGAGCATGGTTTTTGTTTGTTTTATGTAAGAGATGCTGACCATTCAAGTAACACTGTTAGGGGCAGAAAGACTTATAAAACTCCTTGTTTGTAGAATAGTCTGAGCACAGAGGCTTGGAAATCAGACCTCCATATTTCCCAGTGGTAGTAGATGTTCTGTGCTGGCTGAGTCATGAGCTCTATTGTTATGCATAAATGCAAACACAAGCTCCATTGCAGGTTTGTAGAATGAGTGCACTAAGTTGTGTAACAATACCGCATGATGCCAAGTGCTGAGAAAGAAGGTGAGACCAAGCAGAGGGACAGGATGGCTGGGCACAATCAGTGAAGCATGGGCCAGAGAGGCTCTCTGACAGCAGGACACGGAAGCTCAAGTCCTCAACAGTTACTCAAGTCAAGGAAGGTGATCAGAGGCAGATGTGAACCCTTAGGATCTGAAGGCAAATGTTTTTCAAGGAGTATTGATTTACAGTTTGCCCGAAGTTCCAGGGTCATTCAAAACACAGTCTGACACTTTGTTAAGAAATCAATTTGATGAAATCCCAAGTCATTCCTTATAGAAATAGAAAAAGCAGTCATGAAATTCATTTCGAAAAATAAGAGACCCAGAATAGCCAAAGCAATCCTTAGCAAGAAGAGTGAAGCAGGAGGCATCAAAATACCAGACCTTAAACTATACCACAGAGCTATAGTAACAAAAATGACATGGTATTGGCACCAAAATAGACATGTAGACCAGTGGTACAGAATAGAGAACACAGAGACAAACCCACATAAATACAGTTATCTCATACTAGACAAAGTTGTCAAAAACATACATGGGAGAAAAGATATAGCCTTTTCAACTAATGGTGCTGGGGAAACTGTAAAGCCATATGCAGCAAAATGAAACTAAACCCCTATCTCTCACCCTGCACAAAACTCAACTCAAAGTGGATCAAGGACCTAAGAATTAAACCAGAGACACTGTGCCTAATAGAGGAAAATGTAAGCTCAAATCTTCATCACATCATATTAGGCCCTGACTTCCTTAACAAGACTCTGAGAAATAAAATTAAGAATCAATAAATGGGATGGATTCAAACTAAAAAACTTCTTCTCAGTAAAAGAAACAATCAGTAAGGTGAAGAGAGAGCCTAGATTGGGGAGCAAATTTTTTGCCACATGCACATCAGATAGAGCACTAATCTCCAGGATATACGAAGAACTCAAAAAATTTAACACCAGAAAACAACCCAATCAATAAATGGGCTAAGGAGCTGAACAGATACTTCTCAGAAAAAGATATACAATCAATCAACAAATATATAAAAAATATGTTTGACATCTCTATCAATTAGAGAAATGCAAAGCAAAACTACTCTAAGATTTCATCTCACTCCAGTCAGAATGGCAGCTATTAAGCATACAAACAACAATAAGTGTTGGCGAGGATGTGGGGGGAAAGGCACTCTCATACACTGCTGGTGGGACTGCAAATTGGTGCAAGCGATCTGGAAAGCAGTGTGGAGATTCCTTAGAAAACTTGGAATGGAACCACCATTTGACCCAGCTATTCCACTTCTCAGTCTATACCCAAAGGACTTAAAAACAGCATACTACAGGGACACAGCCACATCAATGTTTATAGCAGCACAATTCACAATAGATAAACTGTGGAACCAACCTAGATGCCCTTCAATAGACGAATGGATAAAGAAAATGTGGTACATATACACAATGGAGTATTACTCAGCATTAAAAGAGAATAAAATTATGGTATTTGCAGGTAAATGGATGGAGTTGGAGAATATCATGCAAAGCAAAGTAAGTCAATCTCCAAAAACCAAAGGCCAAATGTTCTCTCTGATAAGTGGATACTTACTGAGAGCCACAGCCAAGTCGGGAGTGGTTGAGAGGTGAGCCATTGAGATGGCCAGCGAGCCATTGAGATGATAATGGTTATGTTAAGCTGTGTATTAAATTGTATATTAGACCCCTTCTGTCCGCCTTGGGAGCCTGCTACTTTGGAGTTCTTGCGGGGATTCCTGGAGAGTTCGTGCATTGGTTGGGGAAGTTCCGGAGGAGGGATTTCCGGTTGGTGTGTGGGGGGTGTCCCGGAGAAGGCCGTGTGGGTGGCGTTCAGGGGAGTTCGGAAATAAAGTTCGTTCCTGCTTGAGTGGCTCGTGATTTGTGCCCAGCCAGGCTGCGGCAGATACTGATCCCTAATTGGGGAGGGGGGGCAGGGAGGAACTGTGATTTGACAAAGTGGGGAGGGGAAGGGAGAGGACATGGGGGCAGGAAAGCTGGGGGAATGAGATGGACATCATTACCCTAGGTACACGTGTGACTGCACATAAGGTGCGATGCTACATTATGTACAACCAGAGAAATGAACAGTTGTGCTGCAGTTGTGTACAGTGGATCACGATGCATTCTGCTGTCATGTATACCTAATTAGAATAAATAAATTAACTAATTAAAAAATCAATTAGAAGCAGAAAATATTGCAGGATAGATCAAGAAATGATCCAACATGAAGAGTAAAATGTTAACAGTAGAACTAAGTATCTTGTTATGGGTGTTCACCATAAAATCCATACAACTTTCCTGTAGGTTGAAAATATGCATAAGATGTTCAAAGAATACGTAAAGTACCACTTTAGAAAGATTCATTCTTCTCAGGCTTAGAAACACATTTTAGGGTAAAACAAGTTGTAATTAATGATTGTTAAAAATAATCAGTAAAGTTTACCAAATTTGCATTAGTATTTACTAGTTTACAACCCTATTCCACATAGTTACCACCTTTTAAACTGACTCCACAATAGTGTGTGCATTTGTTTGTGTCTTAAAACATAATGTTAAGGTCACAGGCAGGCTTGTGTTGCTTCACCCCAACACCTATGTGGATGATACAGGGACAGCAGGGGGTGAGAGTGCCCATTGGCTGCGCACTGGGGAGAAGCGCATTCTCCTGTCATGGAAAGAACCTGCAAAACAGCTCCAAGTTTTCCATATCACACCCTGATGCTCACCATGAAGCAGGAATAGAGGTGCTAAAAGCCCTTCTCCTGCCAGTTCAGGAGACCAGGCCACAGGAGAGGAAGCAAGGAAAGGAGGCAGGGGCAGGTGGGCAAGTCGGATGGGCACCAAGACGTGGCTGCGAGCTGGGCAGACCCTTCTCAGAGGTGTTGGGGGCTTCACAGGGGGTACCGCAGAACTGTACTCTGGTGAGCTTGTTCTCCAGGGGCGGAGGTTAGCAGTTCTGAAAAAGACTGAAAAAATAAGTAAATATATTTAGGTCATGACAGCCAGGATTCATTAGAGAAATGAGTTAAAAAGGAAGTTACATGAGTTAAAAATGAAGAGAGGGGTGTGGTCAAATGAACCGCCATGGTGGGTCTGGATGTGATGTATCTGTCTACTGTGTCTAGAAGAAGGCCTATGCCGCAGTCCGGCTGCAGCAAAATAACCAGGGGGTGACGAGCAACTTGTGTAGATTGATACAGCAGGAGTGGGAGCCGTTTATTGTAGGACAGGAGGGGTATATATACATTACACACAGCTTATCTTAATTAACATAAACTAGATACAGCAGTCAACCAATAAGGAATCTCCACACTTAATGGCTCGCTGGCGTTACTTCACAAACCACTCCCTCTGCAAAATGCCAGGCGCCATCTTGACTTGTTTACAGACTCTAACAGGCCTAGAAGCAGTAAGTGACTCTAGGTAGCATCGAGCACCCTGAGTACATGGATCCTGGCTCCTAAATATGGCTTTCCAGAGGTAAGGGGAACTCTTGGGAGAAACAGCTATTCCAGGGTTGAGGCCAGCAAAGTGCAGCCGGAGCCAAGCACACCTGCTAGTGCCAGAAAGTCAGGACCTGGTCCCCAAAGGATGCAGCTCAGAGGCTCCCAGGAGCAAATCTGGGGCAATCTGAGCAGTAAAACTGGAGCCCTAAACCCAAACATTTCAATAATTGCATTAAATATAAATGTCTTAAAGCACTAACTAAAAGAAGATTGGCAGACTGAATGTAAAACCACTCATTTTATACTATCTTCAAGAAGCCTGCTTTAAATATAATGGTATTGATAAATTGAAAGTGAAGAGATGACAAAATTATATCCCAAGCAAATACTAATCTTAAAACCAAGGTGGTTTTAAAGAAAAGGTGAACAAATCCCTCACTGTGGATAAAGAGGGACATTACATGTGATACAAGGTGAATTAATCAAAAGAAATAATAGGACTACATGAGCATGCGTCCAACACCACAGCTCCAGAATATCTGAAGCAAAAACTGAACAAACCCAAACAAGGCTAAGTCCCAAGATTCTCTCGCTGCAATAGATAGAGCAAGTAGACAGAAAGTCCACAAGGAAAGCAGAGCCTGCACCCTGCCAATGAGCAAGTCCGTCGACTCGGCACTTAGAGACTCCATTCCACAAGTACAACACGTGTTTTCCAAGTGCACACTCATCAAAATAGATCACACTCTGGGCCATAAAACAAACCTGAGCAACATTGGAAGGCCACACGTGAAAAACTACCAATCAAACACAAAGATACTTAGGAAATGCTCGAATATTTGGAAATTTAGCCTCACACTTTGAAACCTTAGCACCCTTGGGTCAGGAGGAAAGTCTCAGGGGAAATTAGAATTAATTAGAATGAAAAGAAAGTCAAATTCTATGAGACACAGCTTAGCCATCGCTCAGAAAGAAATCAATGGCATGAAAGGAACATCTTAGCAAAGGAAGTCCCCAGTCAGCTGATTGTGGTGTCACACTGAGACCTAGGGAAAAGAAGACCGAGGTGAACCTGAAGCTCGCACAAGGAGAAAGCAGGAATAAGAAAAGTGGAAGAGTAATTGCCTCCAGAGACCTGAGGATAACAGACAAAACCACTGGAGACAAAGCCGATTCTGGGGAAAGATCAATAAAATTGAGAGAAAAGACACAGGGACCCCGGCCGGCAAGGTCTGGGGAGCGGGCACTCTCATGCAGCTGCTGGGAGTAGACAGGTGCCACTTCTATGGGAGGGAACCCGCTGAGGGCCACATAACTAGACCTGCGCCCCTGCTGGGCTAGAGAGCGACTTCCTGTAGAGGCCCCCGCCCAAGTGTCCCCTCACACAGGTACAGGTGGGCCCAGCACTGCACTGAAAACAGCAGAGCTGTCCAGCGTTGGAGGCTGTATGGCTATGTGGCAGGGGGCGGGACGACACAGTGGACTCGGGCAGCAAGGTGAGAGCCGCCGACGAGCCAGCTGTACAAAGGCTCCAGAGAGCACAAAATAACCAACTTCTCCACATAGGAAGATGGGGGTCATGCAATTCTGTACAGGTAACAGGGGCAGATTTCTCAAACATTAGAGTCATAACTAACATATTTTAAACTACTTAAAAATCTGCACCTGATTCATCGATGATAGAGATATACACAGAGAGACACAGAGTCATCATCATGTTTGTGACTGTGACCATTTGCTAAAACTTACTTACCGCCCCTAATTCAACTTGCACCCCTCACACCCACGCCTGGAGAGGTCAGAGCATCTTAGCCCAGCCGAGGTGGAGCAAGGCCACGCTGCCTTCAAGGCCCCTGTCATGCTGTCAGCAAGGTCCTTGTTGAGGATATGTCTCTTGGTTTTTTCCCTGTGAACCCATCACAGGGATGAAGAATGGTGCAGTGCTCGAGATTCAACGGCAACCTGAGGGGCCCCAGCTTCGCGTAAATGACGTTCCTGTTGGCCCTGAGCTCGGTTTGAGGACACTGACGATAGGTCTCAGATAAGGTGTCTTTAGACCGACAACACAAGGAGATGGATGGCCAGCAGAGGCCTTGGGACCAGAGGTCCCCCAGTCACATCTGGGCCCGACACATAGACCTTGTTCTCTGGGCAGAACTCCCAGGTGGAGAAACCAGGTCCATGAGCAAGGCCACCTCTGGACAGGGCCAGCCATCCAGGTGGCTGTCCAGCACTGGCCACCCCAGAGAGCAAGAGAGCCTTCCTTTGAGGGGGTTGGCAAGTGGTGGAAGGAATGATCTCTGGCCAAATTTAGAGACAAAAGAGTGTCAAGGATACCAGTGCTGCCGGATTGGAAAACAGTGACGTAGAACCCACAAGAAGCCAGCGTGGCGGGGAGGCTGATGGCCGCGTCTGAGCTGGCTGTGGCACTGAGACCGTCTGTCCCCCAGCCCATGACTGATGGTGCTCCTTTCATTCCACTGATGTTTGAAAACTGTTGAGAGTAGACCAGAGGACGCACAGCCCGGATCCTGGGGAGGACAGACCCGGGACACCAGGGAGAGGAGCAGGGCCGCGTGTGCTGAGCTCCAGGAGGTGCCCGAAGTGACACACTATGCTGTTGGGCCACCTGGGGAGACCTCCTGACCCTAAGTGCTCTACCCATGTGCCGTGAGGTCTCTCTAATTCCGGCTCGAGGGTGGAATACTCGGGGTGTGAGGGCTACGTGTTGATAATCACCTGACTTAAATTCTAGAAGGACATACAGAAACGTGCGATGACTGCCTAAGATAATTTATCTCATCTCATTTTATTTTATTGTTGGTGAGCAGACTAACAGGATGAAGAAGGGATAGAAGGAAATCTTCCACCTTCATATACATTTAATTTGAGTGCAATGTCATTCAATAAAGTAAACAGCCTTACTGTTGGAAATGTCCTCAGTCTTTAACAGAATGGTCCAAGAAATACAGCACATCTCAGCGATGGAATTGTGGAGGTGATTAAATAATCTCGTTCTGATTTTGTTCTCTGTAGAAGAATGGGCGTTCTTCACAGGGATCCACAGAGTATTCACAGAAATCAAGTTTGGCTCAGACCACGTGGAAAACGCTCACTGGATCTCAAAAGGCAGAATCGGCACAGGCCAAGTGCTCTGACCACAGTGAAATAAAATCAAGCTGTGCTCAAAGACAGATTCATATCCACAAAAGCTTTTTATTATTGAAGAGAAGAAATGAAAACAAACGAAGGCATTCGCTCCAGGAAGTTAACAGAAGGAAAACAAAGCAGAAGGAAGGAAGGAAGCAATTTTTTAGAAAGAAAATCAATGGCAGAAATAGAATAAAACCAGATTTGATATACACATCTAAGGGTTCATTCTTTGAGGGGAAAAAATGCTAATTCAAATGCCAAACATCTGGCAGTTCCCTCAGTAAAAATGAGAACGTGCACATGCACAAGTAGGGACGAGGCAAAGCTAGAAGGAAGGTTAACTAGATAGCACTGTGGCCCCATGTGGCCCGCCGGCCAGCTGGGACACTCACAGCAGGAACAGGTGATGTTTTGTCAGGAGAAGAGTTTCCAAAGCCCCTTGCAGACCAGGTCTGCTGTCTAGATGCACAGCAACACCAGGAGACCGGAGGGTCACCCAGCTGGACTCCCACAGGTGCCTGACCGCGAGTTGGGGGCCAAGTTCTCTCCCGCGCCCAAAGAGCAGATGAGAGAGCCCCCAAAAGTCAAGGAGACCGCGGCCGCCTCCCCAGTTCACTGCACAGTCAGCCCAGCTGATCCCCAAACCTGACAAGAGAGGTACAAAAAAGAAGATGACAGGCTATGAATAGGCCTATTAAAATTCCAAATAAAATACTAGCAATTTCAGTCCACGTCAGTGTTAAAATGACAATAGTTCATGAGCAAGCAGAATTATTCAAGGAGCACAAGAGTATCTTAATATAACATATCTCATTAAGAGGCAAAAAGGAAGTTCCTATCATCAGCTAAGAAGATGCCCATAAAAAGGCATAGAATATACTGTGTGTACACCCAGAGATATGAAAAATTGGGCTCTCTATGTGTCTAAGAATTGTAATGCATTCTGCTGTTATTTATAAATAATATATATATATATATATATATATATATATATATAAGTGGGGGAAAAAAGGCATAAAACACATACGGTATCCACCCCTGGGTTAAAGAAAAAGAAAAAAAGACGACCCTGAGCAGGCCAGGGTCCAAGGGCTAGTCCTCCCATACTGCACCATCCTCCAGATGATCTCAGATTTCAGCCTGGTTAGAACTAGCTGGGTGCTTGTCTAAAACGCAGCTCGGCATCCTTCCTGTTGAATCAGGTGTCTATTGCCACAGCCGGGCCAGGAAAGACACCACTGCAAAGTTCAGTGGCTCAAAACCTTGGCACTTATTTGCTGATGGTCTGTGAGTGGGGGGTCAGGAGAGGTTCCTCTGGTCCTGACAGGACTCATGCATGGCCAGGGGTGTGGCCAGCAGCTGCTCTTGGGCTGAGCTCTCTGCACACTCTGCTCCTCCCTCTAGGGCCAGCAGCCTCACGGGAGACGGGGGACCTGGGAGGGGTCTTCTCAGGGGCCTGGCCAGGTGTAAGGCCAGGGCTGTGCTCCCTGCAGCCTCCAGTGTCCCATGTGCTGAGAGGCACAAGGCAGGCCCAGAGTCAGGCAGGGAGAGAGCAGCCGTGGCCCAGCCCTCCTAGTCGGCAGTGGTGGGTGTGGGACACACGGTCAGGGCTGGGGCTTGCCCTTGCAGACTTCCTACAGTTATCGTGTTACTTTCTAATGCTTTTTTTATTACAGAAATGGAAGATGGTGCATTCGAGGGCAATCTGCGTGTGCAGCTGTGGTGAGACACAACCCGGCAGGGTGGTCTGCTGGGTGGGAGACGGGGAACTGGACGGGGACGGCGGGTGCCCTGTTGATCAAGAGGGAAGACAGGAAAGGGTGGAAAGACCTCCTCCACAGGCAGAGGCTGGGCAAAGCGGGTGGCCACTCCCAGCAAGAGGGTCGAGAAGAGAAGCTTTCACACTACAGGTGGCAATTCACTACTGGCTCAAGATCACATTTTACCAGGCCATGGAAACATTTTTTAAATTAGGTAGAATATACTAGAAAACATCAGCCTTCATAACAGAGTGGTTATAAATATTTTCATTAAATTTGTAAAGAGAGGCAGTGCAAATGTCCGCTTTATTCTTTTAAAGACTTTGAATAGAAGAAACTTGAAAATAACCTCAGGAAAAGAACAAAAATGCTCACAGGCAGAACCCAGGAGGACTGGGCAGCATGGCCATGGCCTATCCAACCTGGTGGAAGGACCAAGGGTCCCTCTGACCCTCAGAAGGTTAGTCCAGTGGGCAAGAAGTTAAATAGTCTCCCTTGAGATGCCCAGCAGAGTCAGTGACCCAGGAAGGGCCTGAGTACTGGCAGAGAAGGGGCAGACCCCAGTTCCCCAGAAGAGCGTCAGGTGGGCAGAGAGGGGACAGCTATGGGGCCCACACTGTGGCCCGTCTCCTGAGTCAGCGTGGCCAGGCCGGTGTTCCCAGTTACTTAATCGAACTGTAGTCCAGGTGTCGCTGGAGAGGAGCTTGGTAGGCGTGGTTAGCACCTATGAGCATCTCATTTCAAGGTGAGTAGACCACCCTCCACAGTGTGGGTCACCTTTGTCCCAGCTGCTCCACTTCTGAACAGCAACACCAGGTTCTTGGAGGAAAAGGATATCAAGTCCTGCCTGAGTTTGTGGCCTGCTTTCAGCCCTAAGGATTTTGGCCTTGCCAGCCCTATAGTCCAGTGGTCCAACTCCTTACACTAAATCTCTGTCTCCATCCCCCTAGGTGTCGTTTCTAAATCCAAGCGTCTATGTCTACCTATCCACATCCATCTGTCCATGTGTCTGGATCTATATGTCTCCTACAGGCTCTATTTTTCTAAAGACAAATAGGCAAGAACCAACTCTGATCTTGAGTGCTTCTCCAGGTCTGGACAAAGCAGCCAGGGATGGATTCCTTAGGCTGATAATAGTCATGAGGCTTGGAGACAGCTAAGGACAAGGCCTTGCTGTGGAGGGACACACTAGTGCCCTGCTCAGAGCTCCCGTCCAACTCTTGCAGGGAGCTGCCCTGAAATCCAGTTTACTTCTTCAGTGGGGTCTGTGCTCCGGTGGTCTCTCCCACTGTGGTCACAGTGTTGAAAAGCCTGGGCACACCGGTGATTGGCAGCTGTGTTAGTGAGTTTTTTCCATAAAAAGAGTCAATAGGAGATATTTACATATATGCATGCAGAGAGAGAGACTAGAGAGAAAGATTTTAAGAAACTGGCTTAGGGGATCATGTGGGTTGGGGAAGTCTCAAATGCACAGGCCAGACCAGCAGCCTGCAGATTCTGCGTGCTGCAGTCCAAATTCCAAATGGCAGCAGAAAGGGAGCTCAGGCAGGCTGCAGACACCTCCTTCTTGAGACAGAGTTCCTGCTTCCTCGGGACACCTCAGGCCCTGCCAGGACTTCTGCTGATCGAATGAGGCTCCTCCACATTACAGAGGGTCATCTGCTTTACTGGAAGTGTCCTGGTTGTGAATGTGAGCCACAACATCTAACAGCCAGGTCGTGTTTAACTAAACAGCACCACAGCCCAGCCAGGATGACACAGTGAGCCAGCTCAACATCACTCAGGCTGGGCTCCAGGCTGATCGGGATGTGTGCATCCTCCTTATGCAATCTGAGCCAGGGGCCACCTCTTAGCCTCGGTGACCTCACCTCTAAAATGGGACTGATGAGAATTACCTAGACCAGTTGTCAAAAGGGTCAAGGGTACCTGCCCTAAGAGGCGGATTTTGTTTCTACCCTCTGGCCATGCAGGAGGATGGCCAGGGGAAGCTGGGGTGGAGGGAAACCGCAGGACATGGAGTGCAGGCTCCCTCTGGAAGATGGCCTCCCACTGAAAAGCACCCCTGTGACCTGTGTTATTTGCTCACATTTCCACAAAGGACCGAGCAAGTCATATTACCACTTGCAGTTGCCTGCCTCTGCCTGTTAAAAGGGTAGCTCTTGACAAGTCAGTGGAGGACACCAGCTTCCTCCCTGTGGGCTCCCAGCTCACTGTCACACTGAAACCATTTTCCTGGGGCAGTGGGTCTGCCAAGCAGCTCCATTAGCTGTGTCCAGCTAGCAAGTAGAATCCATAAAGCAAATAAAAGGTAAGATCCAGCGCTTCCGCTCCCTCCATGGTGTAAAAACACAGGAACAGAGAATTCCATGGGTGACACATGGCCTAGCATGACGGGAGCCTTACAAGGTACAGGCAAGGTCATGGCTGACGTTGGCCAGGGCTGCATCTGGGAGAGCAGAGGTCGCTGCCCGGGCCAGTCCTTCCTCTTCTAGTTAGTTGAAAATAATTCTTGAAAAAACATTTCAAAAAGGCATTCTTCCCAGAGGTTTCAAACAGGATGTTATTACTGCCTCTTCTATTTCATTAGAAAACTGTATTAAAACCACCTTTCTCTGGCCCTTCCAACTCGGAGCATGTGGTAAACTTGGCAGACTTGAAATTGCATCTGTACTGATGCCCAGAGGTGCACGTGCGTGTGAACATCCTGGAGAATGGGATCCTCCTTCTGTGTGCTATTCTCTTTGCTTCTTGAAGAAATAAACCTTTAATCAAGCTGAGATTTATCACCAAACAATTGGAACTCATAAAATAATAATGAGACTTGACTCCCCTGAACCAGGTCACTGCCAGGTTCCGGTCTGGGTAATTCCGTATCCAAGTTTGCTTTATTAAATCCAGCATTTGCAAGCCTGCTGTTCAGCAAGGACCAACACGTTAACTAATCTTCAAGGCGGGGTTGTGGGCCATGTGACTGCCTTGGTGAGCCACACAGTGCTGCACGGCAGGTCAGGTGTGTGTCGTGCTCTAAGACGCACACAAGTTACTCATTTATTTTCAGCATGTGACGCTTTTGCTGTGCAATTGTCCTGTCTTTGGTGGACTCCTAGCACGCTAACAGAGTCCACCCAGTGTGCTATTGGTGCTTTAATGATGTCGAGTAACACAGAAACCCAGGAACTAAGGAAAACATAGAAATACAAAAAGTGTTCCTTCTGTCCCCAGTTCCTGGAGTTCCTCTGACCTGGCCTGGGCTGGGCTGATCTGGCTGAGCTCACGCTGTGTCCTGCATGGTCAGTGGCAAATTGTCTAAGTGGTTCTGCCAACCTGGTGCTTGCTCACAGGTCTGGGGTTGGCTGGGTGGTGGCTCATCTAGGATGGGACAGCAGTGACTCAGTTCTGTTCCATGTCTTTCCTTCCCACAGCCAGCACAAAGCAGCTGAGAGGGGGCAGCCCTAAATGCACAAATGTCCATCAGACCTCCGCACCAGTGGGGCTGCAGACATGGCACGGGCCAAGGAAGCCATGTGGTCAGCCCGAGTCGGGGCAGAGACTGTGAGCCAACTGACGCGAGGTTGGAAAGACCGCCTGGTGGAGAGCTGAGGCCACATTGCCAGGCTTCCACACTGGGTGCCACAGAGTGTCTGGGAGGCCTCCTGGTGGAGGTCCCAACCTCAGACACACAAAGACGTCGCAGGTGTCGTCCCCAAGAACTACTTTCACTTGAGGCACTAGCTGCAGGGCCCCTTGAGTCACACCCTCACTCAGGGACTGTGTGCACTGTCCTCTTGTTCACTGACCTCAGGCCCAACATGAGGACCTGGTCTCCTCTTCCTGCTCCCGGCCTTCGGCCTCTGTGTGCAAACATGACCAAAAGGAAAAGCTCATCTTCCTCTTTTATATCAGCTAATTATAAAATAACACGTTCTCGGATGGGAAGAAGAAATTTCAGTGGCTTTAAATATCCATCCTCTATCATTGAAACTTTCTGAACATCTCTGAAGAAATGAGCTCTTCCCGGAGCTACACAACAGATGGTCAGCCTTCCACAGAGCCCTGGAGGGGCCCACCTAGCAGTGCGTGGGTCATGTGAGGACCTGTGAAGCCAGACCTGGTTCCCATTCTCCATGAATTTTAAAATAAAGTGATACAACCTGGGCAACCATATGTAGAATCCAAATGCCTCCATCAATATTGCTGCACTTAAAGACTTCCACTGTGTCCGCATTGTGTTATGAGTTCCTGTCTCAAAAGCCCAGGTGAAAGTCTGACACGGATGCGCAGACCCTAAGGGATGCCCGGTGACCTGCCTCGTGGTGCTCACTCCCTTGAACGATCCCCCCGGGGCCTGGATGGCTCCTCTGATGTGACTCTAACTGGGCATGAGAGGGGATGGATGTCACTCCCAGGTCCTGTGGTTACATGGGGCTGTGCTGGAGCAGGGATTCTCCCCACAGACTGCTGACAGACGAGTCCATGCTGAGAGAGGCCTGCAAGATGAGCAACTGTGGAGGGGGTCAGTCCTGAGGACTACACCACCAGGAGCTGACCCTGCCAGCAAGCAGTGCACTTGGGGGAATCCTGGGCCTCGGGCAGGGCAGGTCCTGGCTGACCTCTTCATTTCAATCAGTGAAGCTCTGGGCAGAGGACGAAGCCAGCCATGCCCAAAGTCCTGACCTGCAGAAACTGCGAGATGATGAGTGGACCAGGATGGGACAGTTGTCACACAGCAGCAAATGACTAATGCAGACAGTAATGTCTGAAGAAAGATCACAAGAAGTTAAAAAAAAAAAAAAAGTCATAAGATTCCTCTTATTATCGTTTCTCTTACAAAAGATTCCAGAGTAATACTCATTATATTACAATTATGCCTCTAAGTCGTTATTTTAGGAGAGAAGAAATTTAAGGGAATTTAGACACCTAAAAGGTAGATACTTCCTGTCCTTTTCCTTAAAGGTTGAAGGCTGCTTTGGAAATGCATTTAATGCAAAGCCGATCACCACGTGATGCAGTGAGAAGGTGACGTCAGCTGGAGCAGGGTGCACTCCTGCGGGCCAGCTCCTCGGGAGGTGTGGCAGGGCAGCCTTGAGCCAGGAGCTCGAGGCCAGCCTGGGCCACAGAGTGAGAGCCATCTCAGAAGAAAAGACACGACAGGAGGGAGGGGAGAGGGAGGGAGGAGAGGGGGACGGAGGAAATGCCATCCGTACACGGGGGCGCCTGGACGTGGGTCTCCCCCAAGTCCTAGGCCAGGGCCTGTGGGTCAGCAGGACGGCTCTCCAAGTGGTTTCTCTGGAGAAACAGGACACCCTGGTTGAGAGCAAGGTGCTCCCTCCCCACAGAACACTGCGGGAGCCACGGTGGCTGCTACTTGGCTTCCTGTCTCTGGGGCTGGTGACCAGGAGGTCAAGGATCCTAAAACCTAAAGGTAAGTGGTGTGACCTGCCCCATGAAGGTTTATGCACAGTGACAGCTTCCAATTCAGAAGCCCCACCCAGCGCACTGACTCTCACCTGGGGACAAGAGAAAGGGGAGCCCCAGCGCAACCAGCACAGGGGCAAGAGGTGACCGAGGGCTGGGACAGAGGTGGAGGCCAGCCCAGCGGGGATTCCTATGCAGGGGGAGCCCGGCATACCCAGTAGCCTGGGACCCACGACTTCCACCTGTCCTCTTCAACCATCCCACCATCCCACCCGCTCAGCTTCCTGGAAGTTCTAAGGCCATGGTGGGAAGGGCTCCTCCACCCTCACAACCTTGCAGAGGATTGCATGTGGTCCCCTGCCCCCAAGGGTGCTGCGGCGAGGGGCAGCTAAGGAGCCACCCTGCTGTAGCAGAGGGCCCTGGAGGACAGCAAGCACGGAGCTGAGGTCTCAGTCCTTCCAGGCAGGGTACCTATGCAGGAGGAGCCCAGCACAGTGCTGGAGTCTGGGCAGCTTGTAAGAAACAGAAATGCATTCCCTCCCCCCCCTCCGAGGGCAGGAATCTGAGACCCAGGCACTGGCCGACTCCCCTGGTGTCCAGTGAGGACCCACTTCTCGGTTCTCTGAAGGGGAACCTTCTGTGCACCCTCACGTGGTAGGAGGGGAGCCATCTCTCCTGGACGCTTCCACAGTCCCTAGTCCCTCCTGCAGGTCCACCCTAGGACCTAAACTAAAGTCCCCACCTCTTCATATGTCTCATAGGGGGGTTAGGTTTCTGCAGGTGAATTTGGGGACCACTGACATTCAGAGGTAGAGACAGAGAGTTGATAGAGGGAGTCCTGGGAGGGGTGGCTGGGGGAGTAATGTGACTGTCATGAGCACTATCCTGGTCAACAGGGATTTTTTGTCTTCATTTAGTATCGTGGGAGCAGACATATGTGGCTGAGATAGTTTTCAGATGACAAAATTATGGAAGATGTCAATATTTTGAGTCAATAATGCAAAAAGGTTAAACTTGGTAATCAAATAAAAGATAAAATTTAAGCAAGATAAATATAAAAGGCATGCATGAGGTCCAAGAAATCCATTGCAAAAAGAGAAAGTGATAGGAAGACTTTGGGTTAACAGAAGTCCAAGCAAAGATAAAACCATTGATTTTATTTTGTTTAGTCTTAAATGTCCTGATGCCGTTCATAGCTGACAGGATAAGTAGATGTGTGTACTGTGCAGTAGGGAAAACCACAGGTTAGTAAAGAAGAAAAAAGTCACGTCAGGAAGGGCCCCAGAGAGTAGAATGACGCGGAGAAATGTGACAAATACCAAGGTACAAGGGTCTGCGCTGGGGAGGGTCCAAGGTCCACAGAGTGCTGCTTCTCCCCAGTCAGGGAAGACCCCGGACACAATACCAGGAGACAACAGATCCGACGTCTGGAATGGACTGGATAAATCTGGATTTAATACCAAATAACAATAAACACAAACAGCCAGTAAATTGCCACCAAGTGGGAATGTGTCCAGTTCACTCCCTGTTCCAAGACCCCACCACACGTCAGTAAAGCTCACAGAGTGGAGGACGGGTTGTCAGGCCAGCGAGAGAGAAGAGAAACCCAGAGACCAACCCCAGCAAAGGTGGACATGCTGCTGAGGGTGTAGGCAGCATCGAGCCAGCACCAGTGACCAAGTGGTTGAATTCTGAGCCAGCACTCTAAACCAACTCCAAGGAAAAGATCAAAAGTTAAATAGGAACCATAAAGTCACCAGGATAAAGCAATGGAAGAAGTTTTCCTATAAACTTGGAGTGGAAAATCCTACGTAACTGTGACTCAAACAATGAGGAAACTAATGATGTATTCAACCATCTAAGATTTTTAAGTCTGTACGGAAAACATATCCATATTCTCTCCACAAAGCAGTGTAAGTAATACAAAGGCAAATGGTACTTTTGGAAGAAATGCTTGCTATTCGTTTCACAAAGGCTGATTTCATTCACATGAAAGACGTATCCCAAGAGGAAAAAGACGGAGAGCACACGAGGGCTTGCAGGGAACCGTGGCTCTTCAATCCATCACAATCCACTCAACTCGACAATTAAGAAGAAAAATGAAAACCATTATCCCGCGGAGAAACCATATTTTCTGGACCTATGAGATTAGCAAAGGCACAATTTAGTTGTCACACTGTGTGGAGAAGAGCCACGCGAGCTGCTCACGACTGGTGGCTGGGGGAGGGAGGACAACCCCAAGGAGACAGGCCGGGCTCTGCAGAGTCATGAACGCCTCTGCTCTCCAACCTGCCAGCAGACTCTCACCGTCCAGGGGTGCACGCAGAGGGTGCCCCAGAGAGGCCTCCTCTCCTACACATGAAGCCAGAGGAGTCCTAGAGTGTTCCTCAAAGAAACGGGGACTTCTAAATACCAGGGAACAGTTAGGAAAGCCCCCCCCAGGAGGAGGGAGAGGACGTGGGGGGCCACCTGGGTGGTGGGAGCCTGGGGGGAAGGGGCAGGGGGTCACTTCACCTTGAAGGCTGCGGATCCTTTTCTAAAATGGGAGCTATGCTCACAACATTCCTCACAAAAATTAAAGAACTTTTTTTTCAAAATTGGAAAAAAAAAAACAACTGAAACACCCTCAAAGGAGATGACCAGGGTAACAGCACCGGGCACTGCTGAAGGGGAACTGCTGAGCCCGGGACGGAGACTACATGGGCAGCTGAGGAAGCCCCTCGTGGCTCCAAGGCCATGTAGAGGCAGAGCACTCGGCATGGCCCGTGCGCCGGGGAGAGGGCTCTGAGGCTCAGTGGGAGTGATGAGAAGTCTGACGCTTCCTCCGCCCAGGGAAGAACTTCCCTGTGAACGGGCGTCTGGGTAGGAGAAGGAGCTGCAGAGCCCTCTGGGCCCCGGGGCAGGAGGGCTGTGTGGCAGGGCTGCTCTGGAAGCCCCAAGTGTGGAGGGATCAGGCTGCCCAGGTCTCTCCTCAGCCTGCAAACAGATGTCTCACCTCCTCCTCAAACTCTAGCTCCCCAAATTTGTGCCCAGGCCTGCTCATGAGGCATGGTGATGGTGAACGCCAGTCCAGGGCCACGCGCCCAGGGCCAGGACCTGGGAGCCAACCTCCCAGCTGGGAGGCCCAACTCCTCCACCTGCCCACGCCCCAGGCCAGACTGCAGGAAGTCACTGCAGGGGGATGTGCGGGTGGTGGGGTCTGGTTGGATGACACCCTCCCAACTACTGTGAGCTGGCACAGTTGTTATTTTCATTGTTTTACTAGTAGGAAAACTTCAAGATTTAGGAGGAGGCCAGAACTGGGAATCCCCGACAGGTGCATAGATGCGGGTGTTGCAGTGTGTGTTTTAAGAACATCCTCAGTGAAATGCTAGGGAGGCTCGGCAGTCTGAGTTAGCTCATGGTGGAGAGTGGTAAAACTCGTATCCACAATACCCAGCAATCCTCCCATCAGAGGTGGAATCCAAGTCCCCTCTCAATGAGCCCGCGCTGGTCTCGCTTCCTTGGAAGATCACAGAAGGGACACTGCAAATCCAAGGCCAAAGACAGCCTGCAGCCTCCATCCTACCCTCTGGGAACACTCCCACCACCACATGAGGAGCCCTGGGCCAGGCTACTGACCAGTGGGCGTCCAGTGGGCCCATGGGACCAGCTGGTGGCCAGCACCAGGTCCACCATCAAGCAAGAGTGTAATGGTGTCATGGCGTGCCAGTTCACCAGGCTCCTCTGAGGTCTCCTCACCACCAGGCTCCACCTCAGCCTCCAAGAGGGGCAGCCTCTGCGCACACGCACACACTCACACCCACCCACCCACACACACACATTAGTGTATCTACTCACCCTCCTTTATCTACTCCAAATGGCTTTTGAGCCTCTAATGTTTCCAAATCCTCTCTTGTGCACATCCCACGGGGGGGAATAATCTCACACCTACCTCCAGAATATAATTCCAAGACGGCACACTTCCTGAGGGAAGGCTTTCCAGCCAGCCACGTACCTGTGGATAAGAGAGGCCTCTGCACTTGATAAGCAGAGTCAGTCAGCACTGGGAGAACCGTGGCACCTAAAAAGAGCATGAAGGACCTTCACAGGAGGAAAGTGCTCAGACCACCCTTCAGACCACTCCAGGTGTGCAGGGCAGGGCGGGGGGCTCTTCCCCTCCAATGCCACTTCCCTCGCTCTCAACTGTGGCTCGGAAATAACCCAACGCCCCACACCTTTGAACATCGTGATGACCACTTAATGGTCCAAAACTAGGCAAGAGGATGCTTAGGAGGGAAATACCATGCCTTCTGTCCTCCCAGCCAGGTGTGCAGGGTGTAGCCGGCCTGTGCGCTCACCCCGAGTCCCCAGGAAAGCTCATGACAGGCCCCTGAGGAGGGAAGAACTGCGCAGAGCAGACCTTCGGTGGTGCCAGAGATGAAACGGGCCCTCTCCTCCCAGTCTCAAAGAAACGTGTTTCTGGGTAAAATAGGCTTCCAACACACTGTGTTTGCACATCTCTGCTTTCTCTCAGGTGTCTTAGATAATGAAAGGCCAGGCCTCTTAGCTGGATGACCTGGACAGGAAATGGAAACTGCTCTGCCCCAGCTGCCCCCATCCTGGAGGAGCAAGGGACAGGTGTCGACCCAGGGCCAGGAACAGACACCACTCCCTCCCCTGGGCATCAGCTCTGACAGACTACATGGGCACCCGCAGATTTTCACCCTAGATTAACACAGAACCCATGGACACAGAGACGACTGTCGGGGAGCCAGGGGACGTGCTGTTCCCTGATGCGGATGGAGGCGGAGCTCAGCAGGGGAAGCGGCAGGGCCCCAAGTCCAGCCTCCTGCTGCTGCCTCTGCACCCACGAGGGGATGAGGGGACATGCACAGACCGTAGCAGTCATCGCGCAGTGTGCGGTCCCTGCTCACCAGGCGGTAGCACCTCCATGGTGTCCTTCCCAGTAGTCCTTCCTGAACGCGACACTGGGGCCAGCCGTCAGCTTCCCGTAGGGCCAGGTCTCCTCCCCCTACTCAAGACGCTGTGGGGTCGGAGATGCCTCCTTCCCATGGCCCAGCAAGAGCACCGCCACGTCATTGTCTCGTCCATTGTAATTTTCTCACTGGTTCTTAAAACTGTACAACCCTGGAGAAATAAAACCTCCATTAGGTTATTGAAAGACCACCGGTGGCAGCGTGAGCTACCCAGAATAGAGACACACCACAGATTTAGACGACAGGACTAAGAGGGGCCTGAGTCCCAGGTGGGCTCTCTGGCCCCTCCATCAGGAAAAAGCTGAGGCGCGTCACCACATCCAGCAGGGCTCTCGTGTGGACCATTAGTCTCTGTCCACTGTGGTGTGGCCTCGCCCGTCCACACACTCAGGATGAAGCTTAGTGTCCATCACGCGGGGTGCACAGGCCTTCCTCTCTGCACAGCACAACTTCAGACTTTGGTGCTGACCCTGGGTGGGAGTGGAAGACACCTAAGAGGTAGGGGGACATGGGACCAAGAGCAGGTCCCCAGGGGCAGGTTGTGGGGAGGCAGTGCGGACCTCAGTGGCCGCCTTCCCGCGGGAACACACCCAGGTCTCCTTGGAAGGGTTGGGTGACAAACAGGAAGTCGTCCAATGCTCAATGTGAGTTGGTAATTGCTTTGCATTACTTTAAAATGAGAGGAAAACCAGAAAAACTCCTGTTCTGCAGGAAACAACACCCTTCTAAAAATGCCAACTAGTGACCCATCCCTCTTGAGAGAGATGCTCTCTGCTGCCCCACATGCGAGCACCTCCCAGCCCACACTGGCCGGGAATGCCAGGCTGTTCTGGAGACAGGGCTGCACCTTGGCACTGCAGACCCATGCAGAGGTTGGGGCCTTGACACTGCGAGAGAAGAGGAATTTCAGACCCGCAGGTGCAGTGGAAGGCCCCCAAAGCTCATCTGGCTAGTCACCCACTGCAAGAGCCACCGCACCCAGGGCCTCCACAGGCTCCAGGGCCTCCACAGCCTCCAGGGCCTCCACCTGCCTTGCCCCAAGGAGCTGGTCCTGTGCTGTGTGAGCAACTTCGTCCAGCACTGGGCAGCTGAGCAACCGTCAAAATGCTCCCAGGGCTTTCCACCCGCCCTGCTGACACATCTGACACTGCAAATCACTATAAAGTCTCAAAGTCCTCTGCAGCAATGTCCACCAGCTGAGGAGACGTGCTCCATGCATGCCACTCTGTGCTTGATCAGAGATGAAAGCACCACTGTGAAGAAAAAGTGCCTTAAAAACATCTGCTCCCCTGACCCAACCGAGGACAGCGGGGTCCAGTGGAGATCAAGGGAGAGAGACTCAGCCCAGGGCTGGCGCATTCTGTTTCAGGGGGTGTCAGGAGCGCAGCGCGTGTGACGGTGCCCACGCAAATCCTCCACATGGCGCTTGGAATGGTGGGCTGTCCTGTGACCAGGACTGCAGTGTGAGGCAGCTGTGGAGGTCAGCAAGGCCCAGCCTGGTCTCTGCAGCAGGACGACGGGGACAAAAAACAGAGGAAACAGGGGTAGGCTTTAAAACGTGTACATGGGGTGAGATGAGGACATGCGAGTTTGGGAATTTGGGTTTGACTTTCTGTAAAGTATATTTTTCTTTGTTATTTCTTGAATGTGTGAGACCCCCTTTCCAGCCCTTTGATTCGTAATCATTTTAGATGCTCAGAAAATTAATTGCTATGATCTGAAATAACTGTAAACTTATTACTACACCATTAATCTATACCACGTCGTGGGCCTTGAGTTCTTATTGTGTTTCTCAATAAATAATTAAAAGGAATGGCTTTCCCTACTAAATGATTTTAGAATCAATAGGTTTTAAAACTCCAAAGTAAGTAGTTTGGAAGCCGGATATGCTTGTGTGATTTGAATATAATCAAAATGCAATCTTTTTTGTTCAGATTTCAAATTGATACCAGGTTACTCATTAATATTTTCAGCCACTTGAAGGGAAAAGAACAGACAGGAAGGACCCCTGGCCATCTGGTGCCCACGGCATGAGGGCACACGGAGTCAACCAGGTATGCCTGGCATGGGGCATCCTGTGCCTTGGGGACACTGAGCAGCATCACTGGGCTCAGCCCTCTGGAGGCCAGTAGCCCTGCCAACCCGAGGTCTGACGACAAAACTGTCCATGGACTCTTCGAAGGTCCTGGGCGAGGGTGGGGTGAAATCACCCCAGCTGACACCTGCAGACAGGTTACTACGTACAGGTGTATTTGAAAACAGGAACCCAAGTAGCAATTCCTACAGGGACAGCTTTGGCAATAGCAATCTTGCCTCAGGGCTGATCTGAAGGCATCGTGTGCTAAGCACGGTGGGCCACAGGCACATGGGTCATGGTGATGCCATCTGGGAGCATCTACTCTGATGACAATAGCACTGATAGCATTCAGGTACCTCCCACGCACTGGATCCAAGAGTGACACTCTGTCCAGTCAATGGCTTTCCATGCAGAGCAGACTCCTGTCCCCACTTATCAGAGGACGGATGGCAGTCTGACAGAAGGTGCTTCCTACAGAACTAAGAAGTGGGGTGCAGAGCCCAAACCCAGCATGGCAGTCGCCCTCTCGCCCCTGCCTCCCCACCTGCTCAGCAGCACCAGGCCCCAGTGCCTTCCGAGCGCTAGGCCATGTCGTGAGCGTCTCTCCTGTGTACGCAGGCTCGGTCATTCTGACCCACGTGACAGTCTTCTTTTCACTGCTATTTCACTCTGTAACTGCAGGAAATTTGAGTGTCCGGGTTCTCCAGAGCTGCCACAGGCCTGCACCCCAAGCAGACCACCTGCCAGCACTGCTGCTTCAAAGTGTTTAGAAATAGCCTCCACTTGAACTCGCGCTCGGGATGGAAAAGAAACTTAGTGCCAACAAAGCTAGACTTTGATCCTCGAGTCTGAAGAACGTGTTCTTCAAACAAAGCCTCAGCAAACAGGCAGCATCCAGCTCCAGGCGGCCTAGTGGCCAGGAGGGACCGAGCATCTGGCAGCCCAGGCCCATCGCCAGCTCCGGGGGACTCATCATGGGAAGATAAACACCAACATCTAAGTGAACACCAATAAATGGTACGTGTGGGTCATTAGTCACATGGCAACAGAAATAACTGCAGGGCACACTTCTGGGCCAGCCAAATGCTTGAAACAGGAAACGATAAATCCTGCCTCGTGTTTCACAGACTGTAAGACCAATATCCACATGCAACATTTCTCTTCTTTTTTGTCGATATGCTAGAAATTATACAGGAGAGAAGTGAGGCAACACACCATTTTTTGACCCCGTCGTAGAAATTAGTTGATGAGCATAACCTGACGTGCACAGTCACCTGATCCTGACGTGGTGAGCTACGTAACAAATACTCAGCGGGCACTTCCTCCGGGCACCTCCTCCAGGACAGATGCAGTGCTTTGCACTGAGAATGTGGAATGAGCAAATCAAATGTGCTTCCTGTTCTGGTAGCACCTGGGGTTCTGCAGTGAGATGGTCCATAAATAGGCAAATCAGTAAGCTTTCCTCAGATGGAGATGTGGTGGGGCTAGACCTGCGGAGAACAGCCGTGGGAAGGGGCGGCAGGCGCCGTCCTCCGAGCCCAGAGGGAATGGCCTCTCCAGCAGGGCTTGTGCTGGGCACTGAGGACTGGTGAGCTCCAGCACGGGAAGAGGGTCTGTCGGGGTCATTCCTCAGGAGACAAAGCCACAAGGCTTGTGACAGGAGCCCAGAGGCCAGAGCTGGCTGGGCCACCAGAGGGGGGGGGAAGCCTGGCGCCAGGTCCTACAGGGCCTAGAGGCCTCAGGAGGAGCAGGGTTTTCTTCTACATGCAGTGGGAGGCCACAGAAGGGGTCCCTGGCTGGGGGCTGGGGGGCACCCAGGCAGGGAGGTCAGGCGAGTAGGAAGCCCTGGGCTGGTCAGGGCAGGAGGACAGCCATGCTGAGGAGGACACATCTCCTGAGGGTGGGAGACATGCTGGTGCGCAGGTCCCAGGAACAGAGAAGCCGCGGGGCGCCTCCATGCCTGGGGACACATGCACACTCCCGTGGGGGTGGGAGAGACTGAGGCCGGAGCCCCTCTGAATCAATCCAGGAGGTGGGGCTGGTCCCAAGAGAGGAGAGAGAGAAATGACGTGGTGTGACGCCAGTCTGAGGCACAGCGTTCTCCTGGGAAGCCTGGGCTGCTTTTCTAAAGAATCTCTGTAGTCCTCCTGCCTGTTCATTTGCAAGTGATTAGAAGACACACACCAGAGTAAGGCAAGGAATAGCAAAGTCCCTGCCAAGGAGAGTGATAAACAGGACCTCAGGAGACCCGGAGAGAACCCTAGCAGATTCCATCAGAGAGTTTCGACATCTCTGCTATGAAGATCCCTGGTGCCAGAAAACAGGACAGAAGTGGGACAGTTCAAATGGCAGCAGGAGGGGGTGACAGACACATGGGACGAACGGGGGATGTCTCTGCACAGAGCTTGCAGCCCCAGCAGAATCCCAGTGAGGAGAGCACAGCAGAGACACTGGAGTCCGCCTGCCCTCGTGCCAGGAGCCCACAGCCTCCAGCCTCGAGATCTGGCTGAGCGTGTGCACCTCTCTCCAGTGGCCTAGCAGAGTGCTCCAGAGTTGGGGTTCTGACGATGTGACAGCCCAGGACCATGGCTGCTCATTAGAATACTTCTGCTCAGTGATAGGTGGGTCCTTGGCAGATGGCTGGTGGCCAAGCATTTAGCCATGTGGAGTCGGCCTCCGCTGTGCAGCCTCCCACATAGCACACACTATGGAACACACTATGGGCAGCCCCAATCCATTGCCAATCTGCACTCCGAGGGGGAAGATGCAGGGACACACTTCTCCTTCAAATGCTCCCACCACGCAGTGGCCATGCCGACTGAGCACCTACAATGTGCCAGATCCTTACACACATTTTTCACTCATTTTTAAACAGATGTTGACCCAGGGTCTGTGATATGCTGAGCTCTAGGAGAATCCAAGGACAAGATGGGCAGAACTCCATTCTCAGTGACTGGTAGGCAGCAGGGCCAGTCCTCTAAGTCATCCATCAGCTGACACAGACCCAGTTCTGTCAGTACAAGATGGTGCACTGACAGGTGGAACGGCCTGCAGGCCTGCACTGACCACATCACTGGATGGTGCAGAGGGGACACTGCTGACCCAAGATATTCTGACCCTGAGTAATCATCATAAAGGTGAGGGTGTGTCAAAGATGGGGGTCTCAAGGTGATGGCTCTAGGTGGCCTATGTGAGTTCTTGGCAGACATAGTGACCTTCCTGGCCACAGTCACTGCTGCTTCTGACTTCTCTCTCCCCAGGCCCCAAGGGACCCTTAGATCAGTGTGTCCTGGTTGTGCAAAATGGCTTGGGCATCTCTGACCTGCCAAAACTATGCTTAGCCCACCACTGTGGCTCCAGCAGAGAGCTGGGCATCTAGATAGATAGACAGATTGATAGACAGACAGATAGATAGGCAGACAGATAGACAGACATATAGACTGATAGATAGAGAGAGAGAGAGGAGGCAAAGTTCCCCCAGCTCCCTGACCGACCTCTGCCAGTCCTTCCTTGGAGACATCTCCTGATGCCACCACGTGGGCACCACTTATGGACACAAGGCCAGCACACTTGTTCTTTCTAAAAATAGACCTTGGATCACTCTCCACACAGTGTTCTGAGTCCTGGTCTTCTCATTTTTCAACATGTCATAAATCCCCTTGGAAATATACAATCATTTCAAATGCTTTTCTGATGTTTAAAATTCCAGGAATACATCTGGGAACCCACAATTAATTTAAATTCCTGGGTAACACTTTTTTTCTTGACATATTATCTTTACTCAGTCTCTTATTTGGGGATATTTGGGTTGTTCCTGATATTTTGCTATCACAAATTATATAGTGAAATAACTTCCGTGTCCACATGCCCTTGACCATTTCTTTCGGAAAAGTTCTCCGAATATAAACTGAGGAATGCAGATTACAATACGCTTGGTTCACATCGCCAAATTGTCCTCTAGAAACAAGTGCCCAGTGCACACCACGTCCAGAGAGCTGGTCCCGAGGCTGCACTCGCCTATGCCCAGACCACCCCTTGAGCTCCCGGCACCCTCCAATCAGATCACAGCTCCTGGAATTGCACCAGGTCCCCAGCCAGCTGAGGCAGCTCGCCCCCCAAGGATCTTGAGTTTTCAATCTAGCCACTTTCTCCTTTAAACATTCCCCACAGGAGATGGTTCCTAATCCAGTTTGTTTACCCTCCCATTAAATTAATACCCAGATTCAAATAACATCTAAATAATAACAGCGCATTTAATGGGACTTCCTGTGTGTGACATTCTACTTTAAATGCTTTGAATCATGAGATGACTGCTGCAAATTAGACTGTGCCCCCCCCCCCAAAATTCATATGTTGAAACCTAATCCCCAATGTCATTCTATTTGCAGAAGGGGCTCTAGAGGTAATTAAAGTTAAATTAAGTCATGGGGGGGAACTGACCTTAGAAGAAGAGACTCAAAAGTGGTCTCCCCTCTCCCTGCCCCCACATTTAGTCCTTAGACAAAGATTAAAGACAATAATCTCCTTGTTCCAGAGTCACTACCTCTATTGATGCAGTTCCAGCTGTGCTGGCTCTTACAGCAACCACACCCAGCACACATAGCCTTCCATGCACTGAATCTGAGTTCTATCTCACGTCAACTTTGGTCAAGCCACAGCTTCCCCATAACCAAAATGCAATTGGTGTTTTGTTACCAAGTGCATTTAGTGTGGTTGGTTTCCATCCATCGTAGAATTGTCCACATTTCAACATATCTAGCTCTTCTGGGATCCTAATGCAAATCCACTCCAGCTCCCAAACTTTGTGCTATTTACAAACTGAACAAGCCCGCGTTATGCACAGGAAGTGTGCCTGGCAGCCTGTGAAAGGTTCTGCATATGTCTCACTGTTATGGACTGTTTCCCTCCAAGCCCTTGATTGACATTTCTATCTTAGGGCCAACCAGAGACTCCTGGAGCACAAAGCTGAGAACCTACTTCTCTAAGAGTGGTCCTGCAACTTTCCTAAACATTACATTTTGTTCCCTGAGAGAGTTTTTTTATCTCTTTTCTTTAAGTAAAAGAAAACGGAGGTTTACTTTTGAATAGATGCGTAATCTTCCTTAAAGGAGAAGCCTCCTGGTGTACGTGCCGTGCGTGGTGAATTGTACCATATGCTTGCATGATGCACAGACCACGTGAGCAAAGACCGTATCACATTCTGCTCTCTATTTTTGTATTATGAACACACAATGTACATAATTTGGTTTCCAAATATAAATACTGTGTACACACCCCTCTCCGAGTCGTCAATATTTCACTTTGGATGGGGTGCTCTCGTTTCTAATCTCTGGGCCCTCATCCTTCATTGACAGGAAGCCTCTGCTAGGTCCCTGGGTGGGAAAAGCCCCTTGGAGCCTGTGTTTGTCTGGGCCGACCCTCACCCCTCCCGCCACCGGTCCCTGTACTGCTGCCAAGGAGCAGTGGGGTGGGCAGTGCACACTGGGGCCTGGACACTCCTTGGTAAATGTGGGTGTTGCCCAGCCTTGACCACGTTTTGCCTTGTTAGGGTTTCCTGGTTGACAGGTCACACACTCGAGCATGCTGATGCAGACTCTCAAGTCTCATCGTCCCGAGGGCACGATGCTGACAGGGACAAGCACAGGGCCTTGCATTTTAGGAACTTGGACTGTGACCTGAACACTCAGCCTCCTGTGGCAGGGGCAGGCAAGTGTCACTCCCTGCCCTGGGAATGCCCAGAGGGTGGCTGGGGCCTCTGGCAGCAGCCTCTGCAGGGGGTCTTCTTTCCACTCCCAGAGGGACCCTCCTCTTAATTCCAACACAGGTCCACTCATGACCCCAGCAGGAGGCCTGGTTTGGCTGCAGAGGACTCTGAGCCGGTGTCTCTGAGCAGCTTCAACTGAAGGGTGGACAGGGTGCTGGCCAGCACCCTCATCTTCTTGCTCTGGACGCCTCGCCTTTGGAAAGAAACCGTGACATTCTAGGCTCGGAAGAGCTCTCCCAAGAGGTGGAGCCCCACAGAGCAGAGGAAGCCAGTGAGCCAAGACGGCCTACCCAGCGCACAACACAGCACAGCGCCTCCGTCCTTGGAGTACAGGGACGTCTCAGGCTCCCTGAGAAGGAAAGGCTTGGATGTGGACATGCTTCATCACCAACATACAAACATTCATGTCCTAGAAAAAGCCAGTGTCCAGGGAAATGATCCCACCAGCTCTCTGCTGAAGTTCAAGGTTCCTATCTTTTCGGCCCCCTCACCTGGTTGGTGTGTTTTGTTGGCAGGAAGAGGAAGACCCTGGGCATGGAATGTCAGCTGGAGCAATGGGGACAATGCAGGGGTCGGATCGGCAAGGTGAGCCACCGCAGGCTGCCTCCTCACGGCCTCCAGGGCCTGTCCAGATCTATGGGCTCAGCCCCAAAGCCACAGGCTGGAGATCAGGCTCCCTTTCAGGGCACTGGCTGGCCTGGGCAGGTGAGAGGGAAAAGCATCCAGGGATGCTGGACCCTGCCACTTGAGGTTAGCAAACAAGCAGGCAAATCAACCCCAAGCCTCAGTGATGTGGAAGCAGGCAGGGCCAGGGAACAGCCCAGAGGGCATCTCCTCGGTCTGCATCCAGCCGCCTTTTCAATGAAAGGGAAGGTGCTTGGTTTTCTTTCCCCTGGGTCTGAGAGAAGGAAGGAGGGGTGAGTTCTGAGTTAACTGAATTAAACATCCTAAAGATACGAAGACTGAGAAAGAACAGAGGTGATAATTTTAGGAGAATGACTAACATGCCCCCACCTCCAGGGAGCTGCAAGACACTCAGGTTGGGGGAGGGCAGAACAGGTTAAACCCAGCAGGATGGTCCAAGCTAGAGATGGAGAAAATAATTGAGATGATAATCTTAGTACAGAGGCTAAGGCACCCCACACACTGTAAATAAAAGACAGTGGTACAACTCTGAGCACTTGGATTCTCACTCCACAACAGTTGGGTGTTGTGCATGTGAGTGAGTCTCACGGCTGAGCCTACCTCAAGGACAGGAATTCTGGTGACCTTAACTCAGCCATGGGAATTAGCACATGTCCATTGGCTTTGGGCCGAGCATGAATTAGACCCAGGTTTTAGCAAAAAATGATCTGGATGGGCATGGCTGTCAGTGCCCATGACTGATGGGCAGAGTGCCTGAAGCATTTCTAAATCATGGACTTCGATTCCTTTGGTCCTTAAAAATCATGCTATATAAGCTATAAACTCAGCCCCAAGGAGGTGCGCAATCGTGTTATGTTAGTTCACTGTGTCTCGCCTGACAAATACCACAGCCTGGGGGCTTGAACAAAACCTGCCGTCCAGAGGGTCTGGAGGTCAGGGCCCAGGTGTGGGTGGGGAGGGTCCTCCAAAGCGGATCTGCTGACTCCTCCTCCTGGCTCCTGCTGGTGGCTGCCATCTGAGGAGTTCCTTGGCTGTGGCTGCATTGCTGAACCTCTGCTTTCACCTGGACTTGGCGTCCCCTGCGTGTGTCTGTGTCCACGTGTCCCCTTTTTGAAAGGACACCAGTCATTTGGATCAAAGCCCACCTTAGTGACCTCATTTAACTTGATTACCTCTCTAAGATGCTGTTTCTAAATACAGTCACATTCTAGGCCTTGGAGCCACATTCTCGGGGCCTCAGTGGGTGGACTTTGCGGGGCTAATTCAATGCTGACATCTAGCTGTCCCGAGATGTAAACTGGCTTTATTATCCTCCTGTGACACTGGCTCCTGGGCTTTAAGAAAGAGGCCATCTCCAGCTTCAGCGCTGCGTCTCTCATACCACCACCACTCCAAAGGAAACGGGGTCTCCTGTCTTGAGCATATAATAAATCCTTAGAGATGCTGGAAAACAGTCTTTCAGGAACGTCCTTCAGGAAATCATGTGTGGAGGATTCTGCAGAGAAAAGACTGGCTTCAGTCAACTTTTTCAATATGTGAAAAAAACACCTGACAAGAACCGTGTACAAGAGACAAAGCTCACTCCAATTCACAGCTTCAGAGTCTCAGCCCACAGTCTCCTTGCTGTGGCTCTGAGATGAGGAGGAGTGCGTGGTGGAGGAGGGCTGCTGGGGACATGGCAGCAGGAAGCAGAGAGAGAGGTCCGCATACCAGGGACAAAACACCAAGGCCCACCCCCAGAGACCTGCCTTCTCCAGCCGCACCCTACCTGCCTAGAGGGACACCAGTTGATCCACATCAGTGATTACAACTCATGACCTTCATTTCTCCTCTGAAGGTTCCTGTGTTGTCCCCCACATGAGCTTTAGGGAGACACCTCCCATCCAAACCTTAACAAATTCTTTTAAAAAGACAGATGTCAGAAGCACCTGTTCCTGCCAACCCTCTGAAAGCTAAGCTTCCCCAACCATCTTTGCCCACTACTCACAGGAACCCCCGGTTCCCCCTCAGGCTGTGGAGGGCAGAATGCCCAGACCAAGGCTCGTTTGTAAGCCATAGTTTATGGGTGGGAAGGGCAGGATGAGGAGCCCTACAGATCCCCCACCTGGCTCCAGTGGTAGATCACCAGGTGATCACAGCACCACGCGGGTCGCCTCCGCACATCTCCAAGCCTGCTTAACCTCTGTCCATTAAAAAGTACCAGACAAGGGCTGGGCTGGGGCTCAGTGGCAGAGCGCTCACCGGGCATGTGCTAGGCCCTGGGTTCGATCCTCAGCACCACATAAAGGTAGATAAGTAAAATGAAGGTATTGTGTCCAACTACAACCAAACAATAAATATTTTTTTAAAAAAAGTACCGGACAACCAGGGCCTAGGGCACCCACAGGACCTCTGTTCTTCAAGGGTCCTAAGACAGACACAAGGGAAGGACAGACTGGGGGACCACAGAGGTACCACGGCTGATTGTGCATGACTTTGTGGGAAACAGTGAAATCCGGATGGCCCGCGGGTTGGTTGTGATCTGTGGATTAGTTATAGTCTGAGGGTGAGCTGTGCTCTGCAGGTTGGTTATGGTGTGAGTTGGTCATGGTATTGTACGCAAGTTAGTTGCTCGGTTTGGTTAATGTTCTGTGTTATGAAAGATACAAACCTTAAGGAAAATGGTCTCTACTATATTTACAGCTCTTCTGTGTAAATCTGAAATAATTTAAGAATAAAAAGATTTCAAAGAAAGACAAAGGCTGTCACGCTAAGTCAACTAAACACTGTGTAACTTCCCCTCTCTATGGCCCCTGTCACACTCTCCTGGCTTTTGTTTGTTCTCTGTTTGGTACCAGGGATTGAACCTGGGGGTATTTCATCACTGAGCCACATCCCAGCCTTTTTTTTAAAAAAAAAATATATTTTATTCTGAGACATTAAAAGACTATGAGGAAATTGTAGCCTCTCTCTCTCCCTGGTGATTACTCACAATGAAAATCATCCTTAATCAAAGGGCAGTCATGCTGGAAATAAGTCAGACTTCAATTTTTTTTTAACCTGAAATCATTTGATTCTAATTCTCCTGGACCGACCTCCTGAGTGGGATGATGTTGAACTGCACGGCCTTCTCAGGACTGGGACATGGTACGCCTGGCTGAGGCCCAGCTGCCAGCCCAATTGTACAGCTCAAGTGTGAGCTCAGGGCTGGTGGGCAGCGCTGGCCAGGTGGGTGGTCCCTCTCCACGGTTCCCAGCAGGTGCGTGCCCTCAGCAGACTCTGAGATGGATACATGTTGCTGTTCTTTGGGGAAAAATGAAGAACTACGGCATTACAAATGACCACTGTAATTGACTCCAGGTGCTACATGCCACTGGAGGCCACACCAGCTGTCTCAGGAGGGCCTGTCACCACCCTTGTCTTATAGGTGAAAAATCTATGACTTGGAAAACCACACAACTCTCCCTTGAAATTTTCCCAGACTCAATTCCTCCTTCTGATAAGTCACCTCTTGACACTGACCCCCTCACAGGGCCGTTACAAAGGTGAAAGAAGGCCACGTGGCCTTTTGCAGTGGTTGACATGCACTGAGCCTTTACTAAAAGGTGCTCAATAAACCAGATGCTCTATTAATGGGAGGATGGTGTGATCCAAAGAGGACACACGAAAAGAACTCAGGGAAACCATGGGGAGAAGCCACTCCTCCCCGGCGGGAGACCGAGAGGCCCTCACCAGGCTCCAACAGAGGCCGTCCTCCTCCCCGCGAGGCGCTGCGTGAGGGAAGCAAGCCAGAAACCCGCTCCGCAGAGGAGGATGTCAGGTTGCGTGCTCCCAGATGGAGCACCGTGGGACAGGCCGAAAGCTTGTCAAAACTGCAGCCAGGTTTGGAAAAACTCACCCAAATCATGGAAGCACACGGTTTTTAAAATAAGTTCTGTCATTTCCTGAAACAAGGGCTGTGTGTACAGCAGACCTGACTGAAGACGGCCTTCACTGCTCTCCACTGTCTGGCTCCGCCTCGCCCCGCTCAGGGCCACATCCACCCACCGAGTCCTCACCGGGAGCCCTGCTCCAAGAGCCCACCCACCACGTGGGACTCAGACCCTCTGACGCTTGACCAGGTTTTCCGCGTGTGTCAGACTCACTTCCAGAGAGCAAGCGAGACCTGGCTCTTATTCTTCTCGCACGTTTCTCCTCAATCTTCACAACCATTAGAGCGAACCAAGCTTTGAATTTGTGTGTTCACAACTAAGCAGCACAGATAAGAAATACCTGTCAGTTTTTCAGATGTCCTCAAGAGGATCCAAAAAAGGAAGAGAAGGGCCTGATGGACGTCCCCAAACACAGGTGGATGATAAACGACCTGACACTCCCTAGAGAGGACTGAAGTGTCCCGCTCTCGCAGCCAGACCAACCGCAGCGGTGGAACGGTTCCCTTTCCTGGGGACTAGACACGCTTCCTTCCCCAGACGGACCCAGGCACATGGTTTGCGCTGCCTGTTGTGGGTTCAACCCACCCGGAAACGTCCAGGATGCTCACTCCGGGCACACCTGGGCAGCCAACCAGAGTCAGCGTTGAGCAATCATCGGAGTAAGATATCAAGGGTCTCTCCAGCTCAGGTCGAAGAATTCTGTTAGGGAAATGGACCAAACAAAGGTGAGAAGGGCAGACACTTGTGGCCTAATGCGGACGAGTTTGCCGCTGACTTTAGACTAGACCTGAACCATCATCAAGGCCGACGGAACAGCTCTGGGACTGGGGAGAGCTGGTCAGGAGAGGGGGTCCCCCAGTCCCCTCACCTCGAAGCTTCCTCTCCATAATTCAAGGCTTGGTCCTTTCATCTTTTCCACCTTTTCTCCGTTCCTCCTTTTTAACTTGTGTCTGCTGTGGCTGCTCTCGTTCCTCTGAGGCGCAGCTATGTGAATGATCTTATTTCAGAGACATTCAAGTTATGAAAGCAGATTTCTGATTGAAAATCAACCGAAAATTCTTATTCATAAAGAGAATGTGGTTTAGAAAAATCAGACCTGGCAACGGGCATGAAAACATTCATGGCAGGAGACGAAAAACCCAGCAACCCTCCTCCATCTCAGATATTGACTTCCGCAGGGGAGGACAGTGTTCGGAGAGAGTGAAACCCGAGGAGGCCTGAGGGTCAGCACGGATGGCCTCAACGGAGACCTTGCTGACCCGTGTGCTGGGGGCGGCCATCAGGCCCTGTGGGGTGGAACGTGGGTCGGGACAGGAGGGAGCCTGAGGCTACTCTGCTCAGTGGAAAAGAAAACAATGTGTTTGAACGGTGAGATGTGAACGGTGGGAAAGAGGAGGGGGGAGAAGGAAAGAGAGAGAAGGCGGACAGCAATGTGGAGAGGATGGCGACACTTATCTCCAGGCTGGAGGGCAAACGTAAGGGTGTCTCTGTTTCTCTGCAGTTTTGTTCTGTTCTAATTTTTAGCCCATGAACATAAAGGGAGGAAACCTAATTAGCTTCCAAAATCAAAGTATCATGGAGCAACACAGACCCAGCTGCCGTTGTGCAGACCCAGCGCACTGCCCCCTGCACCCTGAGCTGGCCGGGTGCTCCAGGGTCTCCTCTGCAGCACCAAGGGGTCTCCACGTTTGTGACAGCACCGCCCAGTCCCTGAGAAGTCCCCATCTTCTCAGAACCATTGCGTCCCACCCCAGGACATCCTCCCCACCCAACCTTGAAGACTGGACTTGGGACCAGAGGCAGCGCACCTTGGGGCAGCTGTCATGGGCACCGTAGGCTTTGCTCTCCTGGGAGGGGTTGGCCAGTTTGGGAGGTGCTCTTATATTTGGAGCAACAAGCCCTTTTCTGGCCTTTTCTCCATCCCTCAGCCAGCATGATGGTGGCTCCCGGGAGAGGCCAGCTGCCTGTGGAAGGAGGTGACCACTGGTCACGGCAGGGAAGTGCTTGGGCAGCAGCCTCTGTGCGGCTGTGCTGCCTCCATCCATGGAGCGAGCCAATAGGAGTCCTCGGGGCTCCACGTGAACAACCAGGATTCCCAGATTCTTCAGATTTCAGAATCCTTCAGGAAAACTATACGCATTAATAATTAATTTGCTTTGACAACTGCTTCTCCCTCTTTCCAGCCGTCCACCATCCATTGCCCTAGCAAATAGCTTGGCGCTGCCGAGAACTCCCCAGGAATGAGAGGCAGTGGAGGTGAGCCGGCGGAGGGGGGTTCAGCAAACTCACGGTGTCCCCAAGGTGACCTGGAGGGGTGCCCTCACCACCTTCCTCTGTTGCCTGGAGTGTGCAGCCGTCGGAGCCAGACCTGGGGGCTGCAGGCAGCCTGCAGCAGGGAGGCTCCAGCAGCTTCCACCGGAAGCACTTCAAGCCGTCAGCTTTCCCCGAGGGCAAAACCAAGGGACAATGGGCAGCACAAGGGACATTCAGAAATGGAACAAAATATCAGCAGTGGGGAGTGGTGAGAAGGAAGGTAAGAAAACTGAGCAGGGAGGCCGGGCACTGTGCCTCTGCAGACGGCTCTCCCCAGCCCTACTTCTGAAGGAGCCTGGGAAGGGCTCATGCTGATCCCACACACTCTGACGCTCTTTCACATCTTCTCCCATTTAACTCTGCACGCGTTTCCTCAGATGGGGAAACAGGCTCCCCAAGTCAAACAGCCCTAAATGGTAGAGCTGACCTGAAGTGGAGGGTGTGGGCTGGCCTTAGATGTCCAAGTTCCTCCCCCGGCTCAGGGAGGCACCGCCCCTCGGCCAGCTGGATGGTGGACCAAGGAATTCTTTTTGAGCTTTTACTATAGAGTAAAGGGATGGTAAGACACCAGTCAGTCTCCTGCTAAACTCTCCTGGGCATCTTAAGTTCATTCAACTGCGCTCACTGCTGACTTCTGCGCTGTTGAGTTCACACACATTTCTTTACACTCAACAAGCTGAGAGCATTGCACTTCTGGTCCAATAATCTCTCCGCAGTTTTAAGTAAAACTCCAAGCCCTTCCTCATTTGGTACCAGGTGGCGATGGCAGAGCTGGGCAAGTTGTCCTTTCTTCACTCCACAGACTTTGGCTGGTTTGGGAGCAGCACAGTGCACGGTGTTACCTCTCCTGGGCGTTCAGTGCAGAATGTGGTCATATCACCTTTTCAGCAATTGGAATCGTTAAGACAAATATTGCTGCACTTTATGTTTGAAAAAAAGGGAAGAATGAGATAGTCCGTGTGTCACACCTTCTGGTGTTAAATACAATTCCCTAAATAAGCGGAATTTGGGGTAAATTCAGTTCCACGTGGAAGATCTGCCACTAAGTCAAGAGCTCACTTCCGGCGTCTCTGGTTTCTGATGCTCAGTTTTCTGCTGTGGTGAAAGTCTGGGATCTCCCTGCCTTCCAGCACGATATTTCAAAACACCCAGAGGTGGCCACCTGTCGCTCTGTGCAGGAAGACTGAACACGCTGTAGGGCCCTCCCGTGACCCGGGCTTCAGGCACTGCCAACACGCGTGTGCATGTGCGTTGCTGGAGACTAAACCTGGAGCCTCACACTTGCTAGGCAAGCGCTCTCCCCCTGAGCAGCACCCAGCCTGCCACACATTTTCACTCATTCCTTGATAATGAGAGCTTTTGGAGACGCAGAGCTCCCGGGGTGTGTGGGTGTTTAGTGCACCCCACCTGAGGGCTAAGGAGGAAGCCTGAAGGAGGGTGCACGGGACTGGCCCAACCCCAAGCCCTGGGAGCCCTCTGCTCCCGGTGACACAGGAGCCAGGACCCAGAGCTGTCACATTGGGAAGGGACCAAAAAACACAACCCTGACCTGCCCATGAAGGCACGTGCACAATGACAGAAAAGCAGCCCACAGGAAACAGAAGTGGGGTCTTCACCTCGGAGGCCTGAATGACCCCACCATTTGAGTCCCTCCCACCTTCCCTTTCACCTGCACCCAGGCTCCCCCCTTCTGCCCCCCCTTGTCCACCCTCCTGGATCTGAGTGGCTGGCACAGCTACCAGCTGCCAACAGTCTCTCCCCACTGTCCACACACAGAAAACACCAGCCAGCACTTGCCCCTGGACACCATCTTCACCAGAGACCACACCACCATTCCAGAAATATTCTTCTGGAAGCATGAACTCCTTAGCCCGATTCTGTGGGTGACTTGTGTTGACCTCTCTCCCTCTTTTTCCAGCTGGCTGCCCACTTAGTTCAGATAAGAACCTTCTGGAGGGGCTCCACTGGGCACTGGAGGGGGGCAGTGGTTCCAGGAAAGCCCTCGAAGCTCCCCTGCAGGACGGCGGGGTTCTGCAATGAGATTGGCAGCGCCTGCTGCCTGCAAACCATAACCCTGAGGACAATGATGGACGTGGCCTCAGTGAAGAGTATCAGGAGACCCAGTCGTAGCGAGCGACTTGGGATGAAAGAAATCCCGTCACAGCAGACAGAGGCCGACTGTCTGGAGGAGGACAACGGAGCTCAGTGTCTTCAATTTCACCTGCCTCGTTGTAACATGTCCACGACCCACTGGACTCTGTGCCTTCTCACTGGTGCTCCAAGGTTCCCATGGGGCCGGCAGGGTGCACACCAAAGTCTTCACTTCTCCATGTGGAGACTGAGTGTCCCAGTCCCCTGGCCAGGAGGAGATGGGACTCTGGATTCAGCACAGGGTGGGAAGGGGCAGAAGAGTGGAGCCCTCTGAGGTGCCACCTCCCTCCATGGTCTCCACCTGTGAGGACATCCGGGAGAGCACACTCCACACGGACCCCCAGCCATTAGAAGTCGTGCGCCGCCGTGTCCAGGGTGCACTCCATCCTCATCGCCAGAGAAGACCTCGGCTTCTGCTGTTTCCACCCCGAACTCTCTGACAACCCTTGACCCTTCCCTGGGCAACGGTCCCCCGCCTTCCTCCCAGGTGATGGACCTTCCAGCACAGATGGCCCCTGAGCTGGAGGAGCCTGTCACTCAGCTCGGCGACCCACAGAGAGCAGAGCGGCTTTCCCGGAGGCGGCTGAGACAGGCCTCCGCTCTAGATGAGAACGTGGAGGTGCTTTTCCTTCACTAAGTGATGATGAAGATGAGCAGAACTGGAGCCAAGGGGTGCCGGAAGCCGAGCTCCACACGACTTGTGCCCTGGGCCCCCCATGCACGGAGTCAGCTTTCCCCGTGAACGCCTATCATCGGAGACGTCGATGCCCTTGCTCGCCTTGATTCAGGTCACTCGCCTTCTCTGTCCCTTTCCAACTTTACTCCACATATTTTGGAAAGAAATAAAGAGATCAGAGAAGACAGCCTTGTTCATCAACACGGGACACCTCCAGATGACGGTGACTGGGTCTAGTCCCAGCCCCAGTCACCTGAGACTGGCCTGCCAGGGGGTAAAGCCCCCTCTCACATCCTCAGGGCCTGCAAATAGTTGACTACAGAGCACAACTCACAACTCACACAATCCCGTCTCATGCTTAGTCCTGAAAGTATATAAACATGGTACCAGGGATTGAACCCAGGGGTGCTCGTCCACTGAGCCATAGCCCCAGCACTTTTGTATGTCTTACTTAGAGACAAGGTTTTGCCAAGTTGCTTAGGGCCTCACTAAGTTGCTAAGGCTGGCTTTGAATTTGCAATCCTCCTGTATCAGCCTCCTAAGTTACTTGGATTACAGGCATGTGCCACCAGGCCCAGCTCTGACAGAATATTTGACATTCGAAGAGTGACCTCCCCAAAATGACTATTTGAAAAGAAACAGAAAGCAGAGCACTGAGAATAAAGAGAGAATATGATAGCAACAAAAGTCCGTAAATTCATCTCCCAGTAGAAAAATATTCTGAAGACAATCAACTCGTTGGGAAAAGCTACAGACAGTTATTTTTCTGTGCTTATTCATAATTCTATCGATCTCTTAAATTATTGTGAGCATGTAGCTGGCTGTCTGCATTTCCAGCACATAACAAGAAAAGCAGCTGGCATGTCTTAAATATGTGTGGATGGCATATAAGGTAATCCTGATTAAGGCAGAAGGCTTTAATTAAATGAGCAATTAGCCTTGAGCATGGATGTTTATACAAAGGGAAAATAAGCCAATTAATTTGGATAATTATTTGCTCTTATGAACATTCACATGCCCTGGGCTTTGGGTGCATCAGAGGTGCTGTGGACTGCAGTCAGCAACTAGGGAAGTGGCAGGGTCTGCACAGGGCTCCTACCTGGGGACAGCTCACCGCGCCATTGTCACTAATCAGGAAAGCCATTGTGACTAATCAGGAAAGTCCATAAGCCAGCACCCTGGCCTCCTCCCCCTCACCCCCAGGATGCCCAACACCTCTCCTGTCAGCCAACCTGCCCTCCTCTGCAGGCTCCCAGGACCCCCACCCAGATGCCGAGGCCACGTTAGTGGGAAATGAGGAACGAGACAGAGAGGGAGAGAAGAAGGGGGACTGCAGACTGACTCCCCCAACGCAGCTGAGAAGTGAGGCACCGGTGCTGTCCCTTTCCAGGACGTCCCTCCCCAGCTGTGATAACCATGGCTCATTTTTAATTCTGTCATTTCCTAATGGAGGCGATTAATAGCCTTTCTGTTCTCCAATATTTATATATTAGCTCTGCTAAGTCATCATTTTAAATTAAATGTGCCTTTCTTTTATCGCCTCTGACTTAGAAGGGAGTTTCTCTAAAGGCCCACAAATGGAGACTGCAAGACAGATCTGGATAAAACCATCTCTTCCCACCAACACCTTCGCGCACACGCGCGCGCGCGCACACACACACACACACACACCCAACCCTTGTTGAAGTCCACTTGTCCTGAAGGCGCTGCTCCAGCCCCGGAGAGGCCAGGACCAGTAACGCAGTGTTCAAGGTCATTTCTTTAGGTTCTCCAAACCGAGGAATACCTGAGTGAGAGCAAATGATAAAGAGGATGAGCAGCAGGCCTAAGAGGACCTGGAAGTCACCCCTGCCTCAACAGTGTTGCGTGAACACACTACCCACCCTTAGTGTTCCCTCAAACAGTATAGACAGAAATATTCAAGAGGAAATATGAGAAAACATTTCCAAAGAAATGCAAATTAACACAGAAATGTGCTGTGAGGTCATCTTCTTGTATTAAACTAACAAACATTTTAACTAAAAATAATTACCATTTACTATAGATCAATATATGGCATTGCCTTGTATTCATGGTCAGCACACAGATTCATCCCAGACTTCTCAAATGTAAATGATTCCATCAGTTAATCCCATTTCTTGGAATCCATCTGTCATGGTTCAAATCTGGAACGTCCTGGGGGCTGGGGAGCTAGCTCAGTTGGTGGAGTGCTTGCCTAACATACAAAGGCTCAGCACCACACACACACAAACACACACACACACACACACACACACACACACGGAACGTCCCCCGAAGGCTCGAGTATTGACGTCTTGGTCCTCAGTGCAGCAATCCTCAGAGGTGGGGATTTGGGAAGCGACTGGATCGGGAGTCTCCGACCTCAGTGGATTACTCCAGTGGTGGGGGGAGGAAATGCTGGGAGGGGTCGGAAGCTGGAAGTGGGAGGTCACAGGGGCGTGTCCAAGGTGTCCTCCCTGTTCCATCCCTCCCTCTCTCTCCCTCTCTCTCTCTCTCCCTCCCTCCCATCCCAACCCTCTCTCTGTTCCCAGATGCCACCAGGCCTCCCCACCACGAGGTTCTGCTTCACCCCAGGCCTAAAGCCGAGCAGTCAGCTGACCGTGAGCCGAAGCCATGAGCCCAAATGGATATTTTTCCTCTAGATTGTTTGTGTCAGGTATTTTGGTCACCGCGACAAAAGCAGACTGACATACTTAAGGAAAAGGCAGCACATACGAAGAACACCTAAGGATGTAAAGTTCATTACAGATCCATACAAGTATTTCATCTTCAACATGAGGATTACGAGGGATAGGCAGTAAGGTCGGAACATGGACAAGAGGGATGAGAGGGATTTCATGAGCAGGATTTCGCTTCAATGAGTAGAATCCTGTAGAACAAGTAGAGGGACTCCAACAAAACTCTGAGGACGGTGCTTGCCTGTGGGCGCGGGAGTGCGGCTGCTTCTCCTGTTTCTTTATTCTGTTTTCCAAGTTTCTTCGTGCTGCATGCGTCACTTCTGTTTGGAAAGTTTTCAGAATCCTGAGTCCTGACTTTCCTTGGTGAACAGTGGCCGGAGCCGGCCAATCGCTCTCCTCCTCCTCCGCTCCTGGTGCCTTCCACGTCAACCAGGTGACGCACAGAACACGGGAGTTCCTCACCTGCAGATGATGGGGCAACTCCCCAGCCCACCCCACCCACCCCCTCAGGTGCTCAGGGGCTTCTCCCCAGCTCCACCCACCTTGCCGCCAGGTCCCTGCGGCCACCTGTTCCATCCAAGCTGCTGAACCTTGGGCCTCATGTCCCTGATTCACTCCACGTCCGGTCCACCTCAAGTCCTTTCACCCAGCCTCCCAGAGCTGTGGGGGACGCCCTTCCTAAGAGGCAGCCTGAGGACAGAGTTCAGGCCAAGGGCCAACTTGGGGCACCTGAGGCAGCCCCGCCCCTCCTCCCATCTCCACAGCGGCTGCGCCTGGGCGGTGGGGCCTTGCCGTCTGTCTGTGGTGCCCGCCATCCTCTCCAGGAACACCCTTCAGCCCCTCACTACCCAGGACAGACTGTTCTCCAGGGTCTGGCCCACCTGCTCGCCTCTCGGAGCCACCTTTTCAGAGCACCCCAGACAAAACCGCCATGCCCTCCTTGGAGAGGCCCCAGCACCTGGGTTTAAATCTATTTAACCACTCGCTCTGACACGTTTCGGGGGGAAGTTCGCTGACCTTTCAGGGGTGGGGATGAGCCTGTGGATTTGTTTTCTCGGCACTCAGTAGCATCCTGGGATGTAGACGGCATCCCACAAACGTTTAGCCAATTAATTAAAGAAATGGGAGCCTGTCCCCTGCTCTGTGCTTTTCTCCAGCGTCACCATCACCACCTGACTCCAGACAACCTACCCACAAACATTCACAAGAAGGTAATTTTTCTCCGTTTTTATCATCGACAATTCTTTTGCCTAAATATTTCAGGATGATTCAATCTTTTCCTTCTGTGGGAGGTCAAGATCGGACTCGGGGAGAAAGCCCATAATGAATATCCTAGGTGGCAAGAGCTTCTCTGTATCATGGGATGAGATTTGTCATCCAGGTCTGGTGGTGGCTTCCCAGGAGAGGGCGCAGAGGGTTTCAGCTCATTCTCATCTAGACGTGGGGCACTTCACAGAGAGGTCCTCCTCTGCTCCAGGGCAAGGTGAGCTTACCCGGGCATGACCTAATGACGGAGGGGACACAGGCGTGGTCTCAAGGATCTGTCTGCTCTGTGAAAAGCCAGGCAGGCAGGCTGTCGAAGGGCTCATGCCTGTCCCCGGCCTCTCCCAGGCACCTCCAGTGTTCACACAGCCAAGGCTGCCCTCAGCCGCTCCCCCATGCAGAGCGCCCACAGCCCACACAGCCTGCATGACTGTGATGACTGTGCACATGGAGCAGGTTCTGCAACTTGACAGGAACTGCAGAAAATGACCCCACATCTGAACCCTCCCATTGGAAATCTTGTGCAGTAAATCACTTGTTTCTTTTCCATACGAAACAGAATAAAAGTAATTGACTGCTTTTTAACAAATAAGGCCATTTCCCAGACTGATGGTCAAATCTGTGTGTTACCAGCAAAGACAACAGAAGTGGCCTTGGAGGCAATTGGCTAGAGGTGTCCTTGCCACTGTCTGTGTTTCAAAACGGTGGGACGTGTTCCTGAAGGATGATGTCAGACCTGAAGAGAAAGACATTCTCTCGGGTCTCTAATGTCTACGCTGAGCTTGCCAGAGGCCCTCGGACACTGAGTCAGTCTTTGCTGGATGCTTCAGGGCCAGGTGTTGGGGTGTAATCCCCCCTGGCTATTCACACCTAGGTGTTTACCTTCATGCCCATCTCGTGACTGAGACTGCTTCTGCACTTCCCTGACATGCCATTCAGACTGGGAGGGAACCCGCTCTCCTATTCACATCCTGAGATGTCTGCCCTTGAGCTAAGATTGTTTTGATTCCGTAAAAAGGAAATTTATTACCTGATACCTTCATCCACACAGCCCCCTTCACAAACCTTATGCCTTGGCAGGAAGTTGTTCTGGTTGTAAATACAAAATGAGTGTCACAGAAAGTCTGAACTCAGGTCTGAATGCTAGAATGGGCAAACTTGTTCAGAGTAGCGCGTGCTTGTTTAAAGAAGTGTCTATCAAGTGTCGACTGCATCACACTCTGGAACACCAGTGGGCACCCAGGATGCCCGTCCAAGTGGAACTCACAATGTGCAAACATCATGTCCCCTGAAGGTCACTACCAGTCAGAAGATCTCCCTGCTCTTTGCCAAAGATTGTCTATGATTTCCTAAAATATAGGCAGTAAATATGGTGATTTACGAATGGTATTTTATGATCTATTTAATATGCTTCTTGGCATCTAGTCTTACGAAGAAAGGAACATGTGTCCCAAATTCCTCCACTTGTAATAAGAAAAGTAACTCTGGAGTGGAGCAGCTGGGATGAACCGGCAGAAGCATGCGGGACAGGGTAAGAGTGGGTGCTCTCATCTTGTTGACGGCTCGGTGACTCAGGACCCACTCCTCACTACTCACGTCACTGCTGTACACCAAAAGAAACCAAATATTGACCTCTAGTTGGTGGCCTCTAGTTGGTGCGTGTCCAAGACCCACCTGAAGGATGCGGTTGGCCAGTTGCCCTTCCAGGACCTTTCTGCCTGCCGTCACTTCTGTCCCCTGGCCTGCTGGCAGCCTCTTCCGGGTTGCACTGGCCGCTTTGCGTCCTGCGTGTCATCCGCAGCCCTGTCAGCAGGCAGCTGTGGTTGGTGGGGAATCCCAATATGGACTTTTTGCATGGCTTACCTCCCCAGCCTGGTCACTAATTCACAATGGCCACCTGCTGATCCAAATGACAAAGATGCAGCTAGCTGTGTGGGAAACAGGGAACAGAAGAAGACAGCAGGCAGGACAACAGAGTGCCTCTGTTCCCTTTCTCTAGTTGATAACGGTGAAAGTAGTCACCTCTGATCCCTTCCTTGAAACAGTGGGCAGCATGGCCACCTGGCCTGTGCCCTCAGGAAACTCTAACCCCTGATATGTTAGAGCAAAACCTGAAAAATGTCTGAACTTCTTCAAGGCAGCCCCAAATTTCAGTTGTATTTATTCTCCTCCTTTATTCCAAATGTGCTTTAAGAAGAGCATTTGGTAGACTCACCAAGACCTGGCAAGAAAAACGATGCAACATTTGCAAACATTTGCGTTATCCCAGCTGCCGGTGACCAAGTCAGAAGGCAGACCGCACCACTCCAGGGGTGCATTACAGCGGAGCTGGGCGGGCACCAACTTCCCAGAGCCCTAGGCCTCTTAGCTTCTGACCATCAATCAGGCAGAGTCCCTGTCCCCGAGCCCCAGGAGGCTCGGGTGGGTGATAGGGCATGCCATCAATGGGTGTGACGGTGAGGAACTCAAAGGGCCTGTGTTAGGTTGCCCTGCCACCCGTGGCCAGCTCCAGTGGAGCTAAGGCATGAATTCCATGGTCATGATCGCTGAGGAGCTGTGACTTCTGAAAGACCACACTGTGGCGCAGCACTTGCCCTGCAGGAGGAAGCTGGGGCAGAGAGGCAGGTTCCTGGGACGAGAAGCCACGAGGAGCACACATGACCAGGAGCCTCCTCCAGCACAGAGGGGACTGGTGGCCCTTGACAGCAGCTGGCACGTGGTCCTGAGCATCTGAGCCACCTGTGTGCATGTGAGATGGGCCTGGGCAAGGCTGGCACCATCTTGAATGCTGCCCTGAAGGAAGAGGCAGCTGGGGAGCCAGCCCAAGAGCCTGCTGCCAGGAAAGGACATAGTAAAAGAGAATTCGCAGCAAGCCCCAGGAGCTCTCAGCCCCCCAAGGCCACCGTCACAGTCCTCCAGATCGGAGCCCAGGGTGTCCTCTCTTGGGCCTGCCTGGCTTCTTACCTGGCAGAAAGGCCAGGGTCCCATTAGATGGCCTGCCTTTGGCTGACGAGCAGCCACTCTGCTTCAGTTCTATTGGTTTGGATCCCTTATAAGGTCCCCTATTTACATGACAGCTAGGAAGCAGGGAAGGTGACAGGGTTCCAATAAGGACAGTGGCATTTGGTGTGCATCCAGGCAGAGGGAATAGGTGAGGCCCCAAAGAGGCAGAGCTCACCTGGGGGAGAATCAGAGGACAGCAGGAGGACAGGAAAAACACCCTCTATGGCTCTTCATCAGAAAGGCACCAGGGTTTACTTCACTTAACCCAGTACCCCAGGACCCGCTCTGCTGGATCTCTCTGAAACGCTTATTCTTCAGCACTGCTGGGCACTGACCCCACCCGTCCCTGTGGCAGTGTCCATGGAGGACAGTGCTGTGAGAGACATTCCAAGCTGGTGACACTGCAGGTGCTTCTACCTGGGAGACGGTGACAGTACAGTTGCATCCACCTGGGAGACAGGCTGGTGACAGTGCAGGTGCATCCACCTAGGAGATGGTGACAGTACAGATGCATCCACCTGGAGATGGGCTGATGGCATTGTGGGTGTATCCACCTGGGAGACAGTGACAGTGCAGGTGCATCCACCTGGGAGATGGGCTGGTGACAGTGCAGGTGCATCCACCTAGAAGACTGCATAGCCCAAGCCTAACACTCAAGAGGAGGAAGTGGGAACAGGGTCCCTCAGGCTGCCTGCCTTGACCATCTGGGCACCTTCTGGAGAGGACCTGGGCGAGGATTCAGAGTCAGATCATGTGCTGGGAGATTCTCCCTAAGGATGGGGAAACAGATTTAACTCCCAGCTTAGAGTGGAGTGGGCCAGGCTGGGGACATGTGACCTGTCATGGGCAGAGCTAACACCATCAGCCAGAAAACACCCTGGGCACAGGGATGCCACAGCTGGGAGTTAAACACTATGAACAAAATTAATAAGAGCTAAATAACTGAAGCTGGTGTCATTGCCGGCTCTGGATGCGTCTCCGTCTTAACAGGTTTGAAGTGTGTAAGATAACAAAGCTGACTGCTCGTATTCCAGGCAGACCGTGGCCATTCACTCCTCAACCCAGGGTCCAGCTCCTGGCCCAGACCCAGCTCTGACCCCAGCTCTCCAAATACGTGTTCCATAAAGAGATGATGTTGACACAGCAGCCTCTGAAATTTCCCAAATAATTAAAGAAAGTACAATTACACAGGGACAGGCTTAGGTTTCAGTGCTGTTATAAAATACTTTATTTCCAAATTCCCCAAATACACATCAGCCTAAGGGTGCGCCACCCACCCCTACAAGAAGAGTATGCATTCATGTCTTTTCCACAGAACATTCCATGGAAATTGAATCAAGTAGACTCTCAAGGGGCTCAGCCCTGTGTGTGTGGCTGCTGTTGGACGTGGGAGAGGGTGCCGAGGTCCTCCCAGCCTGACTGTGCAATGGACCTGGGTCTGCAGACCCCATGGCTGGGTGAGAAATGGCAGCATCTGGGTGTTCCCTGGGCGGGGAGCTTTTCATCACTGTGACCAAAATGCCCCAAACGAGCACCTTAGAGGAGGAAAGTCTTATTCGGCTCATGATTTTAGAGTTTTGGAACACGGTGATTGGCTCCTTCGCTCTGGGCCTAAGGTGAGGCAGAATCTCCTGGGAGAAGGGAAGGAAAGCCACTCAGCTGATGGCAGACGGGGAGAGGGAGGAGGGGCCAGAAAAAAGATCAACCTGGGCTGTTAGAGTCTGTAAACAAGTCAAAATAACACCTGGCATTTTGCCAGGGGAATGCTAAAGTTCGTAAACAAGTCTGGATGGTGCCTGGCAAAATGTCAGAGGGAGTGGTTTGAGAAGTAACAAAAGCGAGCCATTAAGTGTGGAGATTCCTTATTGGTTGACTGATGTATCTAGTTTATGCTAATTAGATAAGCTGTGTGGAATGTATAAATACTGCTCCTGTCCTGCAATAAACGGCTTCCACTCCTGCTGTATCAACGTACACAAGTAGTTCGTCACCCCCCCAGTTATTTTGCTGCAGCCGGACTGCGGCACTGGGCAGGCCCTCGGTGACCTGCTTCTTTCAACGAAGCCCCACTTACCAGCAGTCCATTCAGTGACCAACGGATCAACCCTCGGTGAGGTCAGAGTCCCCGTGACCCACGCACTGCTCAAGAGCCCCAGCCCGAGCACGTGAGACCTTGGAGGACATCCCAGATCGCAGCCACACCACCACCCAGTCCCCCACTCTCTGGAGAAGCTGCGTAGAGTCTAGCAGAAATGCCTAAAAACAGGATGGCCTACAAATAAAGATAACGAGGGTGCCACTCAGGCCCACGTGCAGACAGCAAGGGGCCTGTGCAGATGAAGGGCCACAAGGCAACAAGTGACAGAGGATCACCAAGGGGAGGGCAAGAACGGTGTGCCTGTGAGCCTGGGGACAGAGACGGGCGTGTGGGGAGGTGGGACTCCAGGGAGACAGGTGGGAGAGGTTGCTGGCGGGCTTGAGCCCAGGCCCAGGCTTCTGTGCTGGGGCTCCTGGGCAGAAGACTGTGCACCTAACGTCCCAGGACAGCAGCCTGGAGGAACATGACCCGGGGGTCTTCGCAGGAAAACTACAGCCACCCCAGAGCCACAGGTCCTGTCCGACAGAGGTGGAACCCATTCCGGTCCTCTCTTCCCTCCACCACAACAGAAAACGCTCCCTTTCCCAGGGCAGTGACCGCATTTGCAGGGTGCTCCGACTCCACGCCCACCTTCCTTCAACACAGCACCGAGTTCCACCCGGAGAAACCCTAAGTGCTCTGAAGGGAGGACAGAAAGGTCCCAGCACACTGTGGTCCTCAGTCTGTGCAGCCCCACTACCTGCCTGACATTAAGAAATAATGTTTGTGCATGCATATCATTCTTATGAAATATGACACAGCAGCTTCCCAAACAATAACGCTGTGTTCTGCAGGTAAAATAGAGCAGGAGGGGTGGTGTTCCGTGGAGCAGCCATACACCCCAGGAGCATGCAATGATCACTGAAGTGTTCTCGTCTGTCCCAAGACCTCCTTACACATCAACATGTAGCCCTGGAGATCTCTGCAAATGGGCAGCAAAATGCAGACACAACTGAAATGTTTTCTTCCAAGTTTCCTCAATCAGGGAAAAAGTGAAGTCGAACTTTCTTGTTTTTCTAGGTCTGGCACGGCGAAGTGGGACCCATGGGCCCAGCTCCAAAATTCCACCTGTTCCTCAACCAGCGCAAGGTTTTCCGGTTAGAACTTTCCATTTGTTTTCACACCAGACACATCATTTTATGGTGCCTGTGTAAATGTGTGAGTGCGTGCGGGCGTGTGGTCCTGCGGCCCCTGGGTGCCCTGGGGAGTTTGCTAGGCCCGGATTGTCCTCCACCAAGGCCACCCTCGTCCACGTGGAGAGCCACAGTTCTCGTCCCTTCATCATAAAGGGATGCATCCTCGTGCCCTTGGCACCCTGAGATGGGACAGAGGGATTCTCTCCTGAGAGGACCTGGCTCAGGAACGTCCCGGGGATGACTGAGCGAGACCTGGCCCTGGGTAATGGGAACAGTGCCGTGGGACAGCCATCCTAACCGGGACCCAGGGGAGGCTGGGCCTCATGCTCCATTAAACCTGGCTCCACCCCATCAGCTGTGACACCGGGCGCCACTTCCTCAGGCTCCGTGAGCATCATCTGAATATCCAGAATGAAAAGAGCCACTCTGCACAGCCGCGTGAGCTAAGTGTGAGAACAGGAGCTCTGCAGGGCCGGGAGCTGCTCAGAATCATGCCAGGAGCAAGAGGAACTCTGGCTCCCAGGAATGTGGCATGAAGTCATGGCCAGACACACAGTGGACCTCAGTGCTGCAACCAGGGTGGCCAGACTTACAGTTCCAGCGAGGGGCAAGGGGGGAATAAGAAAATAAAGACTCATACACGCAGATTTTGCAGATGAAGCTGGGGTCAGGTGGAGGGCTGCTCTCTGATGGAGAGGCAGATCTAAAGAGTTACCCCAGCAATCTTTATATACGTCTCCTAATCAGGTTAAAGACTATGCAAGCATCATTCTTTATATGCAGAAAGTTACAGGAGTAGAGACATCTATGCAGCGTTCCACAGTTGCCAAGTGGAAACGCTCAAGAAGGTCCACTGTTCACAGTTACTGCTAAGCAGGCAGGCTCAGGAGCAGCAGAGCTGGGGAGACACTGTGGGTGTCTAGCAAGAGAATTGCTCTGTCCCTGGGAGATATGTGCCTGAGATCCAGGTTGAAGCTGATGAGACTCCCGCAGAGCTTCCCCTCTACAGGTTTCATCTGGCCTATCTTCCCACTGTGGGAAGAGGCTCCTGGGCTGGCTGGGCAAGTGCAGAAGAGCCACTACCCTGTGGTTCTGATGTACGTGGCCAAAACCCTCATCAGGGCCTCAAAGCAGAGCCTTGGTTTACCCATTGGGCTGTCTGTGCTACCCAGATGAACCAGCCAGTTCAGATCTGTGCCACGGCATGAATAGGCCGGCTTCACTGGCTTTGGTCCGTCCATATAATAAAGCACCTTATCTTAAAGAGAACAGGAGGACATGCTTGGGATGGGGATTCCTGTGTTATATGTGGGCCCACTGGTAACCTGCAGGTACAAATCAATCTTACACACACCACACTCACAAGAAATGCCCTAAACCCACAGTGAGTTCAAACAGCTGGTCATCTGACACACAGAGTACACGCTTGCCACGCACGACCCCTTTACGTCTGCTGCTTCCAACTCCCCACTCTGCCCTAGTGCCCGGCCTCTGTGACACAGGAGGTTCTGACTACAGCAAGACCTCACCAGGCGTGGTTGAGAAGGGTTGAAATGTCCACAGTAAAGGGCAGTGGGATGAGAGGACCCGCCAGTCCTAGCATGAGGGCAGTTTGCCAGCCCCAGCCAGTGGCCATCACTGTGGCCATCCAGGTGAGTCCCCTTCCATGGGAAGCCTCAGCTGTCCACACTGGCAGCCCTGGAGACATCCTCTCTACCTGAGCTCTGGGTTCTGGTCTGGACAAGGGCATGTCGTGACTTTCTTCCCTTTTGAGCAAAAGGATTCTTCTTGTGTCTGACTGTGTCACACACAGTTGACCCGGGCACCAGCAGAAGCCCTCTGCGAAGCATTGCCACCCTGGTCCCCCTTGTCCCCAGCCTTCCATGTCTGAGTTCCCTCCCCACATCCTCGTGAGGCTGAGCAGGTGCTCCACTCACACCCAGCAGCCCTCCTTGTCTCCCTGGAGACCCCCACACTGGGCTCTCACTTGTCTTTGGCCAGCCCAGGAGGACACCTAAGTCAGATGAACTTCAAAGCAAAATAAGTTCCGTCCACTGCCTCTGCTCCACAGTGCCTGCGAGCCTCGGTACCCCAGCTGTCTTCGTATTCAGGTGACGATTTCACCTGTCAGGCCACATACTCGAGTGGAACAGCCATTACTAATACATGAGGGTGCTGGTCCACATGACAACGGAATCATGAGACTTCACACAAGAGGGCCGGGTGTCAGATCTAGTTTAAACACTAGGGACGTAATGGAAGGCCACTGATGACTTCCTGCGTCTGGACAAGTGGACGGATATTTTATTTGTGCTTTTCCTAAAATTTGCTCTTGAACTTGATTGTGATGAAGAGTTCACAGGGTACTAGCAAGCTTAAAATTCAGCAAATCAATGGGGGAAATAGACGGCGATGACATTTTTGCAGGGAGACATTTCCAAGGGTGTTTGATCCAAAGTATGAATGTGCCCGATATTCAGATGAATTAAGTTTAGAGACATGACATAGTTAGCTACACTGCCTGGGTGGGACCTGGGTTTGAAGGTGACCCTGATAAGTTTTGCTTTAGGCCCCTCGATGTATCAATAAGCAAGTGGAAGTCAATTGCTGTTCGTCAGGATTGCTTCCTTGGGATCAGTGTCTGTATGTTGATATCACAGAGAAAAAGTCAATAATGACAGAAACCCAAATATTTAAGTTATCCAAACATTTGCTTTTGTCATGAATCTTGACCTCCTACAAAAATAAGTTGTTCAACTTTTAAGATGTGTATTTGACAAAATTGTTACCCGAGAGTGCTGTGACAGCAGAAAATACCCTGAGAAAGCCTGTGACATCTTCTCAGGGATCTTCAAGAGCTCTCCAGTGCTCACATTTGAGATTGAGGGAGGTCACCCAGCTCCTTTCTCAAACCCTCTCCTTCGTCCCACGGCCATGGTGGAGTCACCCAGCAGAGGAGGTCTACCAGAGTTTTGGTTGGGTGCAACAGGCTAAGAATCTGGTGAGTGGAGCCTGGCTGCTCCCCTTTCAACACATGTTCTGAGTCACCAATAAAAATTCTGATGCTTCAAAGTTGGTGATACCAACATTTTGCATCAATTTATATTCTTCTACAATACTAATAATTCCAAAATTAAAATGTGGTTGAGAAATTGAGAATTAGGAAAACAAATACAACAAAGAAACTGAGGTTGCATTCTTCTAGCTGATGTGTTTTTAAATTATTTTATTTTCTATTTCTTTGTGGTGCTGTAGATGGAACCCAGGGTCCAGCCCAGGTCAGCAAGCACTCTCCCTCTGAGCGACACCCCAGTCCCTTAGCTACTCTTTGAAATGCCTTTTGGGATAAAGAAAGGGTTTATTTCCATGAACAGGTTATGTTGAGTTGCAATATCTGCACTTTCCGCTTCATAACCAACAAGGAATGTCACTTCATTGAACAAAAAAGGAATGACAAGGACACAGTGAGAAGTCCCAGGACATCCTGCTCCACGGGAAGGCGGCCACCACCCGGGAAGCCTAAAGGCACCGGCCAGCCCAGGACGCAGGAGGGGGTGGGTGGAAAGTTCCGGTGAAGAAATCACGGCCGCGCTGCCCTGTAACGTCGTGTTCTCCGGAGCGGCTGTTCTAGAGGCATATCCATATTCCAGGGCTCACTGCTCCTGGAATTTCAGATTGCTTTGCTGTTTGAAACCCAGGTAATATTTTGAATTTTTAAAATGCACTTCATTCCCCTGCTCTGCGAGGAGGCATAGTATCAGAATTCTTTGTGCACTCAGTTAATGATCCATAATAAAACCCCATTGTCAGCCAGGATGGCCTGGACCCAACTCTATAAACAACCGATAGCAATCTTCACTTCTAAACACGTGGTTCTGTGCAGTCACTAAACCCGTGGGGAAGAAGAGGTGGCCAATCCCAGCCCTCCATTAGGGAACAGGTCCTAGGGGTCTTGAGAGGGGCTGGGCACCCTTGATCCATTCATCTAGAAGCGGGACCTTTGCGGCCCACAGGGTGGGCACACCAACCTCCTCTTCAGAGCACAGATCAAGCAGCTGCCTGCTGTCCCTCACACTGTGAGGTCCCTGTGCTCCATCTCACTGCTCACCTGTCACCCCAGAGAAGCCTTTGGGAATGGCGGCTGCTCAGAGCTGGGGCTGGAGATGAGGCAAGGCAAAGCCACCTCTTGGCATGGTGTCTTCAGCCTTCTCTGCTTTCCACTCACTGCCATAGCTCCATGGCTGCCACGTTGCCCAACAAGGGAGAAATCATACCACAGACTACAGTTAGAGGTCCTTCTTCTCTTAATATGTCTGGTCACTCTATTTGAATAGATCCTTCTTCACGTACCTACTCCCTTAATACAGTGAGAAAAGAAGGGAAGCCGTCAGAAACATGGGGCTGATGGACATCTAGAGGGGTCTTAGACATGGCTGCACTTTATCAGTCAGCCCCATGTCAGAGCTAGAGACATGGAATCCCCAAACGCGAAACTGGTGGGTGCTTTGATCTTAAAACCATGGTGGGGCTACATCATTGTATGAGGTTGGGGCATTTTAAAGATCAGCTGGCAGTCTGTGGGCCTAACTGAGCCTGCCCTACAGATCTCATACCATTAGGAGATGCCCACGGGTGATCTGCCTGCTGTGGGAAGCAGAACACGGATCCGTGGCCCTCAGTTTCCACTGCAGCTGGGGAGCCTACTGAGGGAGGGGTACCAGTCCTCGTCAGGCAGAAGTGGGGAGGAGCCACTTGAAAAGTGAGCTCACAATGGTTGGAGTCTGCCCTGTCCCACTCCAGCTGCCGGACTTGAAGGCACACTGGAGTAGGAGCCACATGCCAGAGGACCCCCCCCCCCCCC
>NW_025999932.1:2637957-2732131 GCF_001458135.2 Marmota marmota marmota | reverse complement strand
GGCCCCCCCCCCCCCGCACACCCCTGCACAGAGGGCATGCTAGTTATGGGAGGGATGGGGAGATTGGCAAACGCACTCAGTATGACTTGGAGGTCCGCCATGGTGGGTCTCTTGCTTTGAAACGTGCTCTTGGTTTCCTTCTTCTAACCTTTCTGCTGCTGTCCCTGAAAAATGCGGAAACAGCTCTCACCCATCACCAGAACCGCAGGGACAGGCTCATTCGGGGGGTGTGGTTGCTGCTGTCCTCAGGTGTGGGGGCTGGCCGGCCAGCTGGCAGCACACCTCACCAGGTAGGGGCCCCATAGTGTGCCCCGCAGCCATGTCGGAGGGCACAGGCCTCGCAGAAGCATTTCCAGGAGCGACAGAGAAGGCGTCTGAGAGTGAAGAGGCATGCCTGTCAACCTGTCCCCGGGGAATGCAAGGCCTGGGTGTGACAGTCCCTCCGGAGTGTTCACGGCAGCAACGACCAAATCACCTGGAAAGATGGCAGGTGCCACAGGGCCAGGGATCCAGTGCACTGGGGACCCACAGAGTGGCCCAAGTGGACACAGGCCTAATCTGCCAAGGAAAAGGGAACGGGAGCCGGCTCGCTGGCCACACACGGGGGCAGGGCTTCGTGGGTGCTAACCTGCTCGGCTGAGCCCCAGGGCCCTTACTGGAGTCCATGGGAGGACATGGACATCCACGGGGGTGGCTCAGTATTTTCAAAAGCTTGTGTTTGTCTTAAGTTGCTTTGAAGCAGAAAGTGTCCTCAGAACAGACTGTCCCCGTTTTATCCCCACATTCAGGAAACAAGCCGTGAGGAGGGGCAGTCTTTTCTGCTCGCTTTTTCCTTAGTAATAAATCATCCATGCATTTTGGTGAGGTGGGCAGAAAAACGTGGTTCTCAGGGTTCCACGGTCAGGGCTGAAGCCGAGAAGTGCTCTTCACGAGGCGTCGGGTAACACGCACAGCATTTGGAACCGTAGAACTGGTGCTTTCAAACATTGGTGAGAAAGAAGTTAACACGTTACCTTTCCAGAGCAAACAGGCGGTCCAGAAGTGACCTGGAGGGAGGCACCTGCCCTTGACAGGGCGGTTTGATGGATTTCTTTGATCAGTAAAGAACAGGAGACAGGAACAGAGGGAGGCCAGGGTACCCCTTGCATGCTCACGAAGTACAGGTGGCACCCAGAGAGCCATGGAAAAGAATCAGCACAGGGGGAGTCACGGAGTGTCACACACGGCCCAGGGCCTTGTTCAGATGTGAAGGGCATCGCGGCTGGAAGGCCTGTGGCCACTGGGTCCCACAGGGCCATCCCTGGAAATGGGCTCAGGCTGGAATTCCCAGAGACACCTGGCCAAACCCCAGGCTCAGCCCAGCCAGGGGCTGGACAGGGCAGGTCTCAAGCTCCACCTACAAGCACTGCCACAGGCCCTGTCCCCCACCAAGACAGGGAGCCCCCAGGGCCTGGCCCTGAGCCTCTGATCATGAGGCCCAAGGAAGATGATGGGAAGAGGGGGTTGTCTCTTCTCCCTGTGGTGGCAGGGACGGGTCGAGGACCAGTGGTCAAGTCGCCCACCCCCTGCCCTCCGCAGCACTTAGTCAGTGCTTGACCTTGGGCAACTCCCTCTCCTCGAGGCAGATGGTGGATTCTGCTGCTCAGAGCCCAAGAAAGTCACTCCCTTTATTTCGTATTTTTGGTGGAAAATGAACACATCTCAGTAGAAAATTTGAGCCCATAATAATGGCCCAGGGACACATTTTTCAGGGATTAAATATGGCTTTATTTACATCATGAAGCATTCCATCCCTAAAGCAGAGAGGTTTAAAGGAGAAGGAACTCTGCTCCCCACGACCTCCCTTCTCCTGGTCACTTGTCCCCAAGTGGCCTCTGTGGGTCTTCCCTTCCCGTGAATGGCTCTCTGTAGGGCTATTTTTTAGTCTACTTTCCAACTCTATGACTAAAATGCCTGACAAGAACAGCTTAGAGGAAGGAAAGGTTATTTTGCTCATGGTTTCAGAGATTTCGTCCGGGGTGGGCCGACTCCATTGCCCCGGGCCCCAGGAGGAGCAGGACATCATGGCTGAAAGGCCTGCAGAGGGAAGCCTTCCACCCCAGGCAGCCAGGGAGCAGAGAGGGAGGCAGGCGGGAGTCACCTTCTGGGGTCCGAGCACTTCACCTCTGAATATTCTTGCAGAAACACAGGCTCTTGGGGGACACTTGCATCCAAACCATGACAGGCTGGGCACCCAGTAAGGTACATGCTCTCTCCCTGGCATGAAAGTGAAATCCACGCCTCCGTTTCACCGCTGCACCTGAGGGCCAGGGTGGTTTCTTCTCTGCTCTGATGTTTAGGAGACCGCGCAGCAGGTGACAAGCTCGTGCCCTCAACAGAGGGGAAGGAACGTCCCCTTTCTCCATTCCTGAGGCTTCGATGGCACCTCCTTCCTGGTGGAGCCCCCAGGGGACACCAGCGTTGGGTGTGCTTGAGGCCTGAACTTAGCAATGACCACTGTGGAGGGCAGCATGTGCAGAACAGATGGGATCTGTGAGGTGTCCACCAGGACTACTGTCTCGAGGCCATCGGCAGCCCTAGGGAATCAGGGCACTGTTTTTCATTCATTTTGTGCCATAATCTCACAAAGAGTTAAAGAACAAACACAGAAGCAGGTGGCCCCACCCGGGACCTCATTTAGCTCTACAATAAGCTTAGGAGATGAATCTAGAAGGATGGAGAAGAACTAAATGTCAACTGCACTGGCACAGAGTGAGTGATCCAGTTTGTATTTCTGACTGGAGGGTCAGCAGCAGCTCTGAGGTATGACCTGGTTCCTGGTCTTAAAAAATAAGATCCAGCAAAATAATGTGACAGTTCTTAGGTTACTAGATGAATGGACGCTTGATGATTTGACCTCATTTAGTAAGATGATAAACGAAGAAGTGTAAACTATCTTGATACCCAGCCTCTAAACACACTTACGTAACAGCAGTTTTGTAGGGTATCTCAAGGCACTTTACCCTAGAAGTCTCCAAGGACGCAGCAGACCAGGACTCCCCTGAGAGGGCCGGCCAGCACAGCCACCTCATCCCTTCCTTAACCGTTGCTCTGAGCCGGTGTCAGGGGCCTCTTTGACATTTTCTCTGAATCTCATCATCCCTGTGGTCCAAAGGGCCACCTGAAGTTATCTCGTGAACTCTTGCAGGCACAGCCTTGGGTCCACTTTGTATTTTATGAAGACTCAGAGCTAGAGGAGGGTTAGAACAACCAGGAGAGTGAGTCCAAGTGAGGACAATCAGGAGGGCCCTGAGGAGGGACGTCTCAGCACTGACCTGCTCCCTGGGCAGCCTCGACGCTGGACATCCAGGAGCCTACCTGCCCTGGAGGGGCCACTGCTCTTGCTGACAGTCTCAGGCCCCAGATGGACTGGCCTCGTAACCTTTTGCCCTGTGGAGGGGAAGTTCTAACATCTGCTGGTGTTTGTTTGTTTGTTTTTATAATCAAAGCTCCTCAAAAAGTAAGCCACAGAGAGCAGACCCTGTCACCCCCAAGAGTATAGGTAAAACAATGAAAGCAGTGATAATTAAAGCCGTGGCTGGCTCTGCAGCCAGAGCCGGCAGTGCCTACCCACAGACTGCCCCTCTCCACACCGACGGTAAACAGCGCAGGCCTCCAAGTGCAGAACGTGGCTTACGGGTACTGCTCTGGAGGACGTATCTCCTCCCCGCGGCTTCCTAACCTGGGACTGGGGGACATCTCATACTGGGGCACGGAGGCAGAGCCTCTGTTTACTGTTCTGTTCTGGGGGTGTGCCTTGCCTGCTCTGAGGAGAGGGAGTGAGGACTACAGAGGCTACAGAGCGGCCATGCAGGTGGACAGCCATGTGTGACAGAGCGGGTGCAGGCAGGTGACGCTGTGGAGCCGTCTACAGTGTGGTCCCCGGACCTGATGTCAGTGGAGCTCTAAAGGCTCCACACAGAAGGCTCCACTGGTCCTGGTACACAGGATCCCTTATCGGGACAGCACCCCGTAGATAAGTCATGCACACCACACAGACAGAGCCCCTCGCAGGACACCCTGCACCACCGCGTTGGCCCAGCCAAACGAGCCTGCTCTTTTCAGTCACTGTGATTGGCCTCCAGGACACGCAGCTTCTTCTGCAGTTTCAGTTACAAGGCCAGAAGAAAAGATCTGAAATGAAAAGCTAAAAACTCATCATTCAGAGGAAACAATGAATGGTGAGCTCAGTGCCCCCGGCATTCCATGTATTTTTATCTGAAGTGTTTTAAAAATTGATGATGTTAAGCATTCAGTAAAACATGAAAATAAAACTCAATGAGAAACAGACCAGCTCACATCAATTCCCATTTGCTCACTTGTTGTGAATGCTACTGTGGATGGTGGGGACATCTGGTAGGGGAGACAACTGCCACCGTCCAAAGCCGGAAGCCCACGTGGGCAGCTATAAAACAGTGCCGTGAGACACTCCTTCCCTGCACCTATGGAAGAGTTAAGCACCCAGTATTTTTTTCACTTCTTTCTTATTTTCATATTACAGCAGTGGTATCAGTTCAGTCTGGAAACCTCGAAGCATCAGCAAACACAGACATTTTAAGGATCATCCTGTACACCTCTACTCCCCGTCAGAGCCACATGTTGGCACATGTCTTTCTGGGAACTGGTCTGTGTCCATATGCACCTGTCAGTTTTTCTCCGCCTTAAATAGCATTTGCCATACAAATTGTATGGACTGCTCTGTCTTATCGAAGCTCTGTAACACTGTGCCAAGTCCAAACATCCACCTTTGGCCTCATGTGAACGATTTCATTGCATGGAATCTGTTGTATGGATTTTCTCTGAACCAAACTCCTATTGTTGAGTTCTTCAGTGGTTTGCTATTCCATTTATCTACACATCCAGACATATGTGAAAATACATCCACGTGTATGATGTGTTACATGTACTATACATAGCATGTATAAGATTTGTGTGCCATTTTTAATAATTGTTGCCAAAAATATTGTTACTTGCCTACCCTCTATTTTTAATTCTTTCTTGCTAATATAACTTTCACTTTGTTCCATGTGGAAATAAGCTTGACTAACTTCTCTCATCTCTCACTGACAAAGCCAGGTCGATACACCACATAGCGTTCCCACTGCAACAGTCCTTTAAGGGGCCCGCTACTTTCCGGCCTTACGCATTTGTTCTGATGGCTCCTGGGGAGAGAGGCCAGGAGCAGCAGTGGGCAGCCATCCTGGGACCATGGAAAGCATTGATTAATGGGGCATGTGGGAAGTGGTAAGCCAACTGGAGCCCACTGATGTCACAGGGCCACCCTCCCAGCTTCTAACGTCCAAGTTTTATGTCATATAACAAAAATAAACTCTACTTGCTGGAAGCCAGCGTTTTATTGAGTTTCCATTATTCACAACAGAACATAACAACAGTGCTGTAAGTATGCCATCCTAGAAAAGGAATTCTGGAGTCTTGGGGTTCCCATATTTAAAGCCTTTAGAGTTTTATTACCAACTTGCTTCCTGAAAGCTTGTACTGACACCTACCTGACTGGCCACGTGTAGGAGCCCACGGCCAGCCGCACCCCCTGCTCTCGTTCCCCTCCCAGCCCGAATCTGCAGCCCCAACAGCTGCCTGCTCCTCCACCTCAGCTGCTTGGCCTTCTGGAGAATTCAAGCATGCATGGGTTTCCAGTGTTTTCTTGCCCCCGGATTTCCTCGTCCGTGAAGTGGTCATTTACTGTTCTCTTCATGTCCTCTCCCGGTGGTTGATAGTTTGAGGACCACTAGAAGAAAACCCGAGGCGACTCCTGGTGTGAGCAGAGCTGGGAGCTTCTGGAACTTTGTCCCCGGGGATGCAGGGCATGCTAGAGCCCGGGGAGCCCCTGAGTTCGGGGCTCAGCACGGACGCTGGACGCCTCTGCAGAGACCTCCCATTCTCAGGAGAGTGGGGTGTGTCCTGAGGACTGGTGAGCCACAGACCTGCCCCACGCCTGCCCCATGCCCGAGGCCCCAGGCTCCCGCCCTGGCATTCCTGCGGGTCTGCATCACCCAGCACACGAGGGCACCTTTCCTCTCAATTACCTTCCCAAGGTTCCTGCAGCATCAGGGGCCAGCGCTGGCCACAGTGCTTGGGATCCTCAGGGTTAGAAGCTGAGTGCTCACTCCCCAGGACGGGGGGGCCAGGCTTGCCACGGAGCCTTGCAGCAATTTCAGGGAAGGCTAAAGGGATGGTTCCCAGTACGTCCATGAAGACGTAATGCCTGTTGCATAGCTGAAATCAAAGAGCTGAATCGTACCCTTTCTCTTACCTTTTTCAACAGCGTATAAAGGAAGTGATTTGGACAAGTACCCTGAGCCACGGAAAGCCAGGGCTGGTGGATTCATGAATGGAGAGTGGCACCCCGTGGCTGGGCCACCACCATCACGGTGGCCTTGTGTCTGTGTCACAGTGCAGATTCCTCCCTCTGTGCTCAGAACACATCTGCCTGCAGCACAGAGTCTGCCCTTTGGTCCCTAGCCCACTGCCGCAGCTGGGCTGCGAACTCTTAGAGGGCGAATGTGGCTGGTAAAGAGGACACACACCAGGCGTCCCGGTGTGGCAGTGTGACATAGCCCTGGGCATGCGCCCCTCCACGAGTATCCTCCTGGACTCCTTCACACCTGGTGGATGCACAGGCTCTCCTCTGAGCTTTTCACTGGAAGGCCTTCCTTGAGTCGGACTCTTCTCTCTGTCTTTAGAAAGTCAGGTGACTCTGGTGGCCTGTTAATGGTCCAACAACTCAGACCTGTACACCACTGTTCCAGAGGATAGTGAATCAGTCGCCCCCTCCCAGGAGCAAGCACTGGACGGCAGCATCCCCCACAGCAGAGCACTGGCCCTGTGACCAGTGCTTGGTGTCCGGCAGCTCCTGCCACACCTGCCTCCCCAAGACAGAGTTCTCCTCTGCCTGCCACGTAGTCTGCCATGAGAAGCCAGACTGAGACGGAAAACACTGTCCTTTCCTTGTGACTTCATCCACTGAAGAAGTCAAAGGACCATTTTCCGTAAAAAGAAGTCGTCAGATGAGAAAGGGGTCGCTGCCGTCCTTTCTGTCGTCCAGGCCCAGGCAGAGCGAGGCTCCCACCCCAGCCCCACCGGCCCTCTGCTGGGAACCACAGCTCCCCTCGCAGCACAGCAGGGTTTAGACTAGAGGTGCTAGGCCCCAGGGAATGAGCCCTCAGGACCCACAGTGACACACACCGTGGATAAGGCCAGGTCCCAGCGTGGCACGGAGAGAAGCAAGGAAGGCCCTTGGGGGAGTCAGGGGGTGGCTCCCGGAGAGGCACACCCTCGGCTGGGTCTTGAAGGATGCGCAGTCCACCCGTGGACGTGAAGGGAGGCCAAGGAAGAGCTTGTTTATGAAGAGGGCCAGGCAGCAGGCAGGCTGCAGCATTGAAGCCCGTCAGAGACAGGACCTGGGCCGTCCAGGGAGGCCAGCTCCCCCAGCAGGCAGAGGCACCTGGACGTAGTCCCGAGGAGGCAGGGGATCATAGGCACATGAGCTAGAGAGCCCTGGCCACTGGGCGGGAGACAGGTCTGAAGAAGCCGGACTATGGGCCAGAAGACAGCGAGGGGGGCAGAGCCAGAAGAACCAAGGGCAGCCTTGGAGATGGAGCCAGGACGCGGCACTGGACACAGCTGAGTGTCCAGGATCTGCTGGACGGATGCATTCTCCCAGGTAGACAGCACACCTGGACACTGAGCACACGTCTGTGGCAAGAAAATGACGGGACATCCATGTCTGCTGGTCTCTCCCTGTTATGATCTGTGGGTGTTTCCTTCTTCCCTGAGGAGCCCCTGTGTGTCCCGGGCGGGGCTTCCTGGCCGGGACAGCCATCACTTCCATCTCTGGGTCAGCTGGGAACATCCAAAAGACCCTCAGCTTCTCTCAGGCTCAGGTTTCCCAAGCACCTCTGCTTGGGGAAAGTGGGATCCAGGGAGGTTGGCCAGGGCCAGGAGGATGGGGCAGGAGCGGAGACAGAAGCTTCTGGAGGGTCTGCCATCTGCACTCCTCGCACCACCAGCAGCCTGTGAAGGGCAGCCCTCTGACGAGGCATCTCTAGAGCATGTTGCTGGGACTGGTGGAGGGGAGGGAGCGCCCCAAGAATCACCGCCTGAGGAACCCCATGAAGTCTCTGCGCTGTGCTGGGCCAAGACTGGGCGCACCTGCTGCCGCTGCACCACGGCTGGGGAGGAGCAGCACGGGGGCCAGGAAGAAAGGGGCTCCCCTCCTTGCCATCCCCATTGACCTTGGTGCACCCCCTGGGAGAGGGACAGGGTTCCTCGACTCCCCTACCCAGGACCTGGTGCCCAGACCACACCTCCTCTTATTTATCACTCTTCCCAGCCTTCAGCCCCTCTGGCTGTTGGGTGGGTGCAGGGGGATCCCACGAGCAGGAGGACACTGGGGCATGTCCTCGAATGACCTTCAGGCTTCCCATTCTGCTGCACTCTCCGCCCTGTTCCTTTTGAGCAGTGGAGTTCAGTAGTAAACGGTCCGTGTTTCACTGTGGAGAGTGCCGAGGACAGGGGTCTCTCCTGGTCTCACCATGGGCTTTCTTATTCCTGGCTTTTTCCAACGTCTTTTTGGAGGTCAGCCCTAAGGGCTGCCCAGGAGGAAGTGCAAGGTTCAGGTGACACGGCAAGTGGCAGCTAAGCAAAGCTGCCTGTGTGTGAAGCCGCGCTGAGCCCTCCTCCCCGCCTCCTTCCTCCCAGGCTGTTGTCGGGAGAAGGCCATAGAGCAGAGCCAGCTTCATCCTGGCCCAAGACCTGGTCACAGGGATGAGCGCTCTGCCTGCGTGGTGGCCACACCATGTCCACGTGGACCTGTGATGTGGGTATCCCCTTCCTGAATCGCTTGGTCCTACACTAACCTCTGCACCCCACCCAGGAAAACCTGGTGAGAAGGAAGACACCAAACCCCATGACGTCTCCAGCCCCTGGCGCCCGGATCGGCGCTGTATCTACAGCCAAGCCTCGAGGACGGCAGAGCACCCTTCCCCGGGCAAGGGGCGGAGGCGGGCTGGGTGACCCCCCAGGAGCAGCGCCAGGGCCTCAGCCCCTCCCACCCCTGCACCCACCTCCGCTGTTCCTCAGGAGCATGGCTTCCTGTTTTGCAGACCAAGAGCTCGCCCAGACTTCTTGAGACCAGGCAAGAGCTCCTCTGCCAGGTGGGCACGCGCAGGTACTCACACTCCCCAGAACTTTGTACCTTTTTTTTCCTTTATTAAACCCGACAAATGAGAAAGAAAATGAAACAGAACAAACTGATTACCACGGGATGCTGGAAAAACAGCTTCTATTTTTAGCCTGGTACATTTCACACATGTGAGCACCCCAATCGTGCAGGGCCCTGGTGCACTGAACGTCCAGGAAGCTGGTGGCTTCCCTGTGAGCAGCAATGCCCGTGGACACATGCTGTGCTCCACCTGGTTTTCAGGAGCTGGGAAACGCAGGCCTGTGCCCCACAGTGTCCCCTCTCCAGGCACACAGGGAACCCTGGCAGGCCGCGCCCAGCCGGCCAGGCCCCAGCAGATCCACTGGCTGACCCAGCGGCAGACGCGTAGCTTCCCAGTGCAGGCAGGTTCCCCCGCCCCCTGGGCTCAGCTGTTCCTCTGTGAAGGGGGCCATGGCTGGGGCCTCCCCAGGTGAGCCTGAAACCCCAGCCAAAGCCCAGTGGAGGGGCTCCTTTTCCACCAGTCACAGATCTGCCCTGAGGGCCCAGGTCCCAGGCCAGGAAACAAGCCACAGAATCCCACCAGCATCAACACGGCAGCACCCCCCACCCCTCGTTTCAGGCAAAGTCCAGCAGATCTGCCACCTTGGGCCACTGTCAGAGGGGAAGGGGGGATCATTTTGACAATGACCCTGATGTCCACCTGAGGAAGAGGAAAGCTTACCCCGTTGCACAGGCTACCTGGGCTCTGAGTGGTGACTCGCCTGTCCTCAGGGAGAGTTGATGCATGGCACGTCCTCACCCTGCAAGGGACCTTCCTGGCCCCATGGAAAAGCATCTAGCAGGTGAGGAGCCAGAAGGAGCACCCCTCACCAGAAACAACCCCTGTCCACGTGTATTACCATCGTCAAAGTCCACCTTTGGAATCAATCCTGCTTAATCAAAAGAAGGACATTACTACTGTCCTCCACACCCAGCTTCACATGGGGGGGGGGGGCTGTTGCCAGGCTAAGCCTGGGTCTCTGCACCAGGGAGAGCCACTCAGAAGCACAGGACAGCGATGTAAGGAGGCCATGCCCTGCTCACTCCAGACAGCTCTGCGTGCCCGTTGGCCCAGTGAACTTGTGCTTGTGCCTGTGCCAAGCTGTCTGGGGCACAGGCTGCAAGTTGCCCTCCTCCACAGAACCAACCAAAAGGTTCTCTACCACACAAAGCTTGTGAAGGGCGGGGCAGCACCTAATGTCCCCTCCAGGCTCCCCCATGAAGAGGAAGCTGAGGAGGTGAACCCGGGGGAAGGTCCACCTTGGGGGCTGCGTGCCCAGCTGCCAGGGGACAGACAGGCAAGGATGGTGGGAACTCGAGGATAATTCTATTAAACGAGTTCACTGGACTGACCCCCGCTACACTGCCTGTAGCTCTGCCTGGTCTGAGGGGACAGGATAGGTCACATTCCTCAGCAAACTGAGGCAGGGGTGAAGGTCTGGCAGTCAGAGCAGGTAATGAATGATGGGGGTCCAGAGGATGAGGGCTGGTCATCAAAGAAAGACCATGGGTTGCTCAGGATCCCCCCGTGCTCCTGCCCCTTCCTACCCTTAGGCAGGTACATGGAGAAGAAAGAGAAGGTGGGGTGCTGGGACACTCGGCTCTGGGCCTCCTTCTCTTCCGAGAAGTCCACTGTCCCTATCTCTTTCCTAAATAAACCTGGCTTTCTAGGTTTGCCTCGGTGTTTCTCTGGAGTTTAATCTTCAACATGGTGGAACAAGGACCCATTCCTGATCTCCAAGACCAGTGTCAGAGCCACACCAGGTCAGTTCCGATGGCAGGTGGGAGCCGTGGCTGGAGGAGGTGGGCCACGGGGCAGCCTGGAAGGTGCTTCTTCCTGCGGCCCCTTCCTGTCTCCTGCTGTTTGTGTCTGACCCCGACTGTGAGCTGAGCAGTTTCCTCTGTGGGAGCGCCCCCATGTTGTGCTCTTGGGCCCAGAGCAATGGCGTCTATGGCCTGAGACCTTGGAAACGGTGAGCCCCAAGTAAACTTTCCTTCCTCTAAGTCATCGTTGTCAGGTGTTTTGGCCACAGAGACGCAAAAGCTGACTAACACAAATCAGAAGAGAGAGAGAACAGGCGAGCCAGCCCGTGGGAAAGCCTCTATGCTGTGTACACCAGAAGGTACCGCCCTTTGGGAAGGCAACTTGGCCATGCATGTGAGAAACAGTCACTCATTCACTCTGCTCCTAGGACCTATCCTAAAGACACAACTCAAAATTCAGAAAAAGCACCATAAAAAACAATTTCCATTACAGCATGGCTATCATGATGAATATGTCAGATAACTCATCTGCCCAATGTCAAGAAAATGGTTACTCCCAACAGCCTGGGCCAGGAGTGAGAGTAAAATCACTCCTTCCCTGTGCCTCACAGACCACGGCCCGGCCATTCAGAAAGCACACCTCGCTGGTGAGCCGACAGAGCTGAAGCCCGGGCAGACGGACGAGCACTACCAGGGCATCAGCCCCACTGGAGTGAGCCTTCTGGAGCCTTGGAAGTGCTGTTTGGAAGTGTTCCTACCAGTGAGGAGCTACCTGTTATCTGTAAAGATGTGTCTGAAAGGAGCAAGAGACCAGTGCAACTATAATAAAACATTAAGCATGCTTAACCGAGCCTTGGGATTATAGATGTTTTTCCTTCTTTGTACTTTATTTTATTTTCCCACTTTTTCCATAAATAGCATTATGTTTATAATCAAGAAAAATTGAAATGGTATCGTCAGCCCAGCTCCACATGTTCAGCTCTCGTCATCAGTCGGTCTCAGGACTTCCACGGGGTTCCATCTTTCAGTCTCATGAGAGCGTGCTAATCAGTTTTCATGCTCGTGGTGGAACCGTCTGGAAAACATTCTCCACAGTTCAACACTCAAGAGCACTATGCCACTTTCACATTCCACAAGATGATGCTTCCCCCCATTGCTTTGCTAACTCGTAGAGATTTGGAAATGACATTTAGGAGGTGAATGTAACTTGAGTTTTATTGAAATAAGCACAGACTCACATGCAGTTGTGCAAAATAACATGCTCACCTTTGCTCAGCCTCCACCAGTGGTGACACCTTCCAAAGCTCCACACAGTACAGAGTCACAGCAAGGTGGGGACATGGCCCATCCACCCACCTTGCTCAGGCTCCCCGGGTTGGCTTGCGACTCTGCGTGTGTTGAGTTCTGCCAGGCTCCCATCACGTGCACGTCTGCACATCTGTGACCACAGTGACCCAGAACTGTGCCACTGGAATGGGGGTCCCCCGGATACCTCGCTTGGACCCTCAAGTTTCAAGTGATGTAACCCCTCTCTGGCTGCGTGGACTCCCTCTAGGGCCCCCCCTTCTGCACATTCTAGTTTTACAGTCAGCGCTTGTGAAATGAATAAGACCCCGACATCTAACAACGGCAAACCCCGAGATCATTATGAAAGGGAAATTGGAGCAGGGAGAGCCGTCCCCCCCACTGTGATCCACACACTAGGAAAGAGTCTGAACTGATGTCACACTAGAAACTGGCACTTCATCCCAGGACATCCTCCTCTCAAAGAAATCCATGAAGTTTTCAATCTGATTGTTCTTTTGTTTTGTGGTAGTGGGAATTGAACCCAGGACCGCCCACACTGAACTATTTTTATTTTAAGAAAAGATCTCACTAAGTTGCCCAAGCTAGCTTCTAACTTGCAATCCTCCTTCCTCAGCCTCCTGGGTAGATGGGATTACAGACATGCACCACCTTGCCTGGCTGAGGACTTCTCATTCTATGCCCATTTCTCTGGGCTAGTTTTACAGCATTGTCCGGGTACAATGAACAGCCCCTATTTACTCACAAATCAGACTCAGCACTCCCTGGCATGCAAAGAGAAGGAGGAGAAACTAAATCTTCAAGTTTCCCCAAGTGCCTCTGGGCCAGATAGCTGCAGCTGATGGTGGTGGGCCCAGCTCCTCACCCAGGTGCCGATCTGCTGAGAGGTGGCAGGTGCTCAGTCTCTGGCCCAAAGAGGGAAACAAAGTACAGACCTTCCTTGGAAGCCAGTAACCAGGGAGCTGGACTGGACAGGCTGTCCCTGTTGTGCACTGGGCCAGCGGGAGCCGCTGTCATGAGAGAGTGACCCTTGTTATCCAAGGACATTGGCCCTGACAACCCTATAAATCCAGAGCCACCAAGCACGGATGGGACACAAGTCACTTAATGGACCACCGCTGTGCCCGGGGGTTGTGATGAGTGAACGTGGCTACAGGGAAACGTCGGCTGGAGTGACCCCAGAAACAGCTTCACACACAAAATTCAGGCAATCGACCTCTCTCTAGGGTAGTAAGAATGGTCGTTAGGAGGGTGGACGCACGTTCCCCACAGAGCCCCCGCCAGCAGCTCGGGAGGCCCAGGAAGCTCAGGGCCCCAGTTTCGGGTGAGGGCTTTCCACCGGCTTACAGAGGGCCACCTTCCTCGGCCTCCTCTGTGTGCACGCTCCCTGGGGTCCTCCTCTTTCTGCAAGTGTGCTGGTCCTGTTGGATCAGGGCCCCGTCCTTCTGAGCTCTCGTGATCCTAACTCCCTCCTGGAAGACCTCCAGGTATAGCCCCACTGGGGCAAGGGCTTCGGCATATGAATTCCCGGAGACGTGACCAGCCCATAACGGGAGGTGTCCAGAAGGATAAGCTCTAATGAAATTAGAAAAGTCATTCAAGGCTCATCTTATAGGCTCACACTCAGAGCTCCAGCTTCTGACCGGCCAGAGACGTTCAGAGTGCGGTAGGGAACCCAGGCCTGGGGCAGGCGCGGCTGAGGGTCGGCCTCTGTGGGATGTGAAGGTCAGTTCTGGCACCCCGGAACCCTCCCCACGCCCCACAGAAGAGGAGTGTGTCAGAGGCATCGGAGTTGACGCGGCAAACCACTGAAACCTGGACAGGTCCCCTCCACCCTCCTCTTCCTCCACCCTCCTCTTCCTCCTTCCCCACCAGCACTTTAAAGACCCTTGGCTCACACAGATTTCATTCGCAAAAAGACCCTGGAAATTGCAGCCACGGGTGCTGAACATGGTTGTGGGCCTTCCTCAACACCAAGTCGGGTTTCTGGGCCTCTTTTACTCCTAGACTTTCTTTAGAAAATTAAGGTGGAAATTTTAAAAGAGACAAGAATACTAAGGTGGAGGGCAGGGTTGAATCGAGAGTGCTCACAGACGAGATGTTCTGGGAAAAAGACACATAACATCAGCACAAAATATGTCGAGTTTTGACACTGGAACCCAAGGCGCTGTCTCCTCCTCCTCCCCGCAGCTACGTGGCCAACACAGCTCTGTGGTGTATTCTCAGTGTTGTTCTACAAATGTTTCTGTCCTGGCCTGTGGCCCCCGACTCTGTGAGCAGCTCTAGGAGAGGAATCGGGTCTTGGATAGGTGCGCCTGACCAGTGGGAATTGGGTGGCCTGCTATTTGAGAACTGCAGAGTTCTAACCCACACACACCCCCGAGAGCACAGTCCTCAGAGACTGAGGCCACCTGCATCGTTTGTCTTTTGATCAGGAGGCAAGTGTTGGCAGCCTCAGCCTGAAACGTCAGGCCAGCGAGCAGCAGGAGCACCTGCCCTCTGAGGGGGTTGCTGGCCTGCGTAGACAGTGGCCCCCGCAGTCCTTGGCTCTGCCGGAGCCTCAGACTCACCACCTGCAAAGAAGTGAGATGGTGTCGGTGCAGCCCTCTCAGGGCACAGTCCAGTCAGGAGTGCAGTGGGCTTGTCCAGTGTGAGGCACGAGGCAGGTGTGAACAGCAGGTCCCCCTGGGCCATCACGCACTTTCAGAAGTGGCCTCATGGATGGCCAAACCAATTGGCCCATTCATGCAGAATCACTGGTGAGCAGCCTGGCAGGATACCCAAGCCAGACCTGGTGCAGGTTTCCCTCTGCTCCTCCTGCCCAGGGTGGAGACCTGGACCCACTGGAACCACTCCACCCAGCCGACTGAGTGCCCCTCGGCTTGGCTACCTCCCTTCTGTGTCTTTCTAAAATCCCAAATGAGTAAAAACTGGAGTTCAAGGCTGCAACTACATTACTCAATCCAACATCTAAGTAAGACGAGAAGCAATGAAAGATCAGAATCCGCCTTTCGGGAGGCGAGCTTCCTGTTGTCCACCCTGACAGGGAAGCCAGAGTCCTCAGGAAGGAGGTGTGTGGCCACCGGCTGTGCGTGTCCTGTGCCCTTGTCATTGGACATCTCCTGCCTTCCAGGTCGAGTCTTTGTCACTGATCCAAACGTTCAATTCAGAAAAATCAGATTCAGGAAGATGATGAGGCCACCCGCTCCCCCCAGCACAGGAGCATTTATTTTTTGCTGCAAAGAGGATTAAAACACACATGAGAAGGAGAATGCACTCCCTGACGTCCCGGGTAAAATTACCGGCCGCTAAATCGCAAAGACATAAAAGTAATAAATCTTCCCTACAGTGGAAAGCAAGCCAGTCCCACAGTGGCCCTCCCAGGTGGGCAAGGAGGGTGGAGAGAGCCGAGAGGGGCAGAGGAGGCCGACAAGGGCACTGATATTTCTCCCTTAACGACGACAAAACCGGCCATAAACCGCGGTTCCTCCTGCTCATCCATCCCTGACCACTAAATCCTATTGCAAAAGTGCACCCCTCGGGCAAAACTGCCCCCAAACCAGATGTTGCACAGAGAGGCCGGGCACGCCCAGGGGAGCGGGGAGTCCCTGCAACCAGAGCTGGGGGTCACGGTGACGATCCTTCCTGCAAGTGAATGAAGAAGACCTCAGGACTTCACCCTCACTCTCTCTCTCCTTCCAGGCATTACTGGGAGCAAGGAAAACATCTTTCTTAGAATAGGAACCTGCCCACCTCATATCCTATCTCCCCCTCAAGAGAAAGAAAATAAATCACGGAGGAGAACCATTGCACCAACTTCTCCTCCACAGCACCATGTCAGCGTTGAACCGTGGCTCAGCACTTAGAGACAACCAGCGGGAAGGGGTGAGTGGCAGGGGCACCCGTGGACACTAGAAACACCTTGCTGGGAGCAGAAATGGACACCCCAGAAGCCAGCTCCAGACAGGCTGCTCACATGGCCAGGACCAAGCCCCACAGGGCATGTGCCCGAGGTACCCCAGGACAGGAGCTCTGCCGCCCATTGATCCCTCAAGAGGCCGGGCAGGGAGAATGGCAGCTCACAGGTTGACCAACATGAAATGTCCCAACGGTGCCTACATTCACTTCATTCCTGGAAATCCCAGCCTTATGGCCCCTGCCCTTCCCCGGCCAGGCCGGGTGCTGCTGGCCACCGCTGCAGACACACTGGGATGGCCAACAAGATAAAACGGCACAGCCGAGCTCAGGGCTCCCCCACAGACGTCCTACTGCCAAACTGTTATTTTAATGATTATTCATTTTCTTTGTGTCCCACTGTGTCAGGAAGGCAAGCTTGCTTAGAGTGGTTCTAAAAGCAAAGAAAAATAAATAGCCAAAGCTGAGAGCTTGCTGATATTCACCATTAGAGACGGGAGACCCTGTTTAAAAACAGCAAGACACTCCAGATCTGTGACTCAAGTCCAATCACTTGACGTTGGCACCTTGGAGAATTAATATTCACAACGTGCCAACAGATTTGATGTACTGTGTCCCTTGACTGCACTCAAGGGACTGGATTTTTTTCGGATTCATATATATCTGTTCACTTGTAAGCTAGCTGTGTATTTAAGGCCACACAATAAATTAAGCTTGGCACTTTGATACATGAACCACATTCATCTAAGATTTCTAGGAATAGATTCTAAATCAAATATTGCATAAAAGTGGCAGCACTGCCCTTCAACCTCTTCCCTCGTCGAGCTTTATTTTTGCAGAGTCAAGTGCTGATATCTACCACGTCATGAAGTTCAAAAGACTGTGATCAGAAAGAGCTTCAGGTGAACAGCTCCCTTTGCCTCACTCAGTTTTATCCCAGGGCTCTATTCTATCATTTCATCTTGGTCACTTAACTGTTTTCGTTTTTGTTTTTTGGCAGGGTCTCACTAAGTTGCTGAGGCTGGCCTCGAATTCGCAATTCCCCTGCCTCAGCCTCCTGAGTGTGTTGCTCCGTGCTAGATACAGGCGTCTCCAGTGACTCAGGGTCAGTTAAGGCTATTCCTGGGCAAGGAACATCACCCTGGATTCAAAACTAGGAAACTCACATGGTGGCCTACCCCATGCATGGCTCCTTCCCTTACATCACGGGGGGGACTCCAGCGCACGTCAGTTTTCCAATGGAGTTCAAAAACAAGCCTCGCCACCTTCACTTCCACAAACCGCCAAGTCCCCAAGCTCCCGGAACCCGCAGCGGCACCTCTAAGCTTGAGAAGAGAGAAAAGTGTCATCACGATCCAGCTCAGCTCTGGAGCTTTCAATTCTAATTACACACTCGGTGGCTCCTTATATATGTCATACAAACGCAGGCGCAGCTCACATAATCTTGAACTTATTTTTTAAATCATTTAAATACATAAAAATGAATTGTAAAATAAGCAACCTAGTTTTTATATGAGAGTTATAATCATTAATTCTACCTGTTAAGAACTATCAATCATTGAGTTTTAACTGCAAGAAAATGTGCAAGGAACTTGTTAAATCCTCCAGTAGGAGGGTTCCCAGGTCACGTGGCCGTTCTGTGTGCAGTTGGGGGAGCTTTTCCACCGTCTTCCAGAGTGGCCACACTGATCCTCGTCCTTCACTCAGTGCCTTTTCTGCATCGGTGGAGATGGTCCTGTAGTTTCACCATTCGCCTTACGTGGCCCCTGGCATTTTGCCAGAAGTCATGGTTGAGAGGCGAGCCATGAAGATGATGCTGGATTGAAACAGGCTGTGTATTCAATTGTATATAGACCCCTGCTGTCCGCCTCGGGCGCCCGCTACTTTGGAGTTCTCACGGGGATTCCTGGGGAGTTCATGTTGGTTGGGGAAGTTCTGGTGGAGGGAGTTCCGGTTGGTGTGTGGTGTTCCTGGAAGGGCCGCATGGGTGGCGTTCGGGAGAGTTCGGAAATAAAGTTTGTTCCTGCTTGAGTGGCTCATGATTTGTGCCCAGCCAGACTGCGGCACCTGGGCTCTCTGACAAGCTGGTGAGGTTCCTGAGGTGAACCCGTTCCCTGAGACCCATGCACCGTGGCCCTCAGGAACTGTGTGTCCCTGACTTCTGCCCCTGTAAAGAAAGCAAGAGCGATCAGCAGAGTGGACCCCAGCTGGGGACTGCCAGCCCTCTCTTCTGTGCTCCGGGGCAGCACGGGGCAGCACACAGGCCTCCAACATGAACAGGGACCTAGGGACTCTGTTCTCCCTGCAAGATGGCTGCAGAGCTCAGCCCTGGATCCCACTGCAGCTGGAGCTCACCTGAGGGCCTCAGAAGCACCCGGAGGCCCAGCTGCTCCCCAAGGCCACCCACCCCAGGACAAGGGCCTTCTCATCACCCAGCCTGCTGTCTCCTCCTGTCATGGCACCTGGGAACTGCTGTCCCCTTCAGAGACCTCCGTGCACAACCAGCCTCTGTTCCCACAGAACAGCTTGCTCAGAAATGTACCAGAATAGCTAGTGCTTTTGTTCACAGGTGCATAAACACACACGTGTGCACACAGGCACACACACACGTGCACATACGCTCGCACACACACAGGGCTTCCCTGCTCATTCTCCCCTTACCGATGGAAATTCTTCTTAACCTGCACTCAGCACGGTGATCAAGCGCCTTTTCATTTTGTGTGTTTAAAAACACACCAGAGGGGCTGGGGTGTGGCTCAGTGGTGGAGCGCTTGCCTAGCACATGTGAGGCACTGGGTTCAATCCTCAGCACCACATAAAAATAAATAAATAAAACTAAAAGTATTGTGTCCGTCTACAACTAAATACACACACACACACACACACACACACACATATATTTAAAAAAAAAAAACACACCAGAATATAAAATCAACACCCATAAAGCAAATGTATTTTTGTATATCAGTAACAAATCTGAAATGAGAAAAACTACCCCATCTACAATAGCCTCAAAATAAATAAATAAATATAATACTTGGGAGTCAATTTAATGAAAGAGGTGAAAGATCTATATAATGAAAATTATAGAACCCTAAAGAAAGAAGTCAGAGAAGACTTTAGAAGATGGAAAGATCTACCTTGTTCTTGGATAGGCAGAATTAACATTATCAAAATGACCATACTACCAAAAGTACTATACAGATTTAATGCAATTCCAATCAAAATCCCAATGGTATTCCTCATAGAAATAGAAAAATCAATCATGAAATTCACCTGGAAAAAATAAGAGACCCAGAACAGCTAAAGCAATCCTTAGCAGGAAGAGTGAAGCAGGTGGCATCACTATGCCAGACCTGAAACTACACTACAGAGCAATAGAAACAAAAACAGCATGGTATTGGCACCAAGACAGACTGGTAAACCAATGGTACAGAATAGAGGACACAGAGACTAACCCACAAAATTACAATTATCTTATATAGACAAAGGTGCCAAGAATATGCATTGGAGAAAAGACAGCCTCTTCAACATGTGGTGCTGGGAAATCTGGAAATCTATATGCAACAAAATGAAATTAAACCCCTATCTCTCACCATGCACAAAACTCAACCCAAGTGGATCAAGGAACTAGGAATAAAACCAGAGACACTGTGTCTAATAAAGAAAAAGTAGGCCCTGATCTCCATCATGTGGGATTAGGCCCCAACTAAGAATCAATAAATGGGATGGACTCAAACTAAAAAGTTTCTTCTCAGCAAAAGAAACAATCTGTGAGGTGAATAGAGAGCCTACATCTTGGGAGCAAATCTTCACCCCTCACACATCAGATAGAGCCCTAATCTCTAGGGTATACAAAGAAATAAAAAAACTAAGCACCAAAAAAAACCCAAATAACCCAAACAATAAATGGGCCTAGGACCTGAATAGACACTTCTCAGAAGATGATGTACAATCAATTAACAAACACATGAAAAAACTGTTCAACATCTCTAGCAATTAGAGAAATGCAAATCAAAAATACTCTAAGATTTCATCTCACTCCAGTCAGAATGGCAGCTATTAAGAACACAAACAACAATAAGTATTGGTGAGGATGTGGGGAAAAAGGTACACCCATACACTGCTGGTGGGACTGCAAATTGGTACAGCCAATCTGGAAAGCAGTATGGAGATTTCTTGGAAAATTGGGAATGGAACCGCCATGTGACCCAGCTATCCCTCTCATCAAACTATACCCAAAACAGCATACTACAGGGACACAGCCACATCAATGTTTATAGCAGCACAATTCACAATAGCTAAACTGTGGAACCAACCTAGATGCCCTACAATAGATGAATGGATAAAAAAAGTGGCATATATACAAAATGGAATATTACTTAGCAATAAAAGAGAATAAAATCATGGCATTTGCAGGTAAATGGATGAAGTTGGAGAAGATAATGCTAAGTGAAGTTAGCCAATCCCAAAAAAACAAATGTCAAATGTTTTCTTTGATATAAGGAGGCTGATTCATAGTGGGGTAGGGAGAGGGAACATGGGAGGAATAGAGGAACTCTAGATAGGGCAGAGGGGTGGGAGGAGAAGGGAGGGGGCAGGGGTTAGAAATGATGGTGGAATGTGATGGACATCATTATCCAAAGTACAGGTATGAAGACATAAATTGGTGTGAATACACTTTGGATACAACCAGAGATATGAGAAATTGTGCTCAATATGAATAATAAGAATTGTAATACATTCCACTGTCATATATAAATATATATGTGTGTGTATATATATACACACACACAAATATATATATACATATACATACACACACACACATATACATATCTCCAAAATTAATAAATAAATAAATAGATGAAAACACACCAGAGCAAACCTTCCTGTCCTCCGCTCTTGGTTCCATGTTAGTGCTGGTGAATCTGACCAGAGGGTTGTTTAAAGATATCTTTGGAAAATGCAATTACTGATGTCACAGTCTGGGGGAGTAACTGGCATGTGATCTGGGGATCTTTGCTTCTCACCACTCACACAGGTGGCTCACTGGCTGCGAAAACGAGAGTCTCCATCCACCACAGTAAGCTCAGGATCTGAAGCTCGTCTTCATTCAGCAGCCTGCACGCCCGTCTTCCATCCCCAACCCTCCCAGGGGAAACCTTAGAGCGCGCTCATTACCAGGAGGTCTGACTCCGGGCAACACAGGTGCGTTAAGCTTTTAACTTTCTACAAGAATGTCCACAGAGATGCTTAAGTTAGATGCAATCAACAGAAAGCCAATTGACATAAAGGCTCTCAGCTGGACCTCAACCATTTGGGAGACAATAAAGTAGATCTGACAAACCCATGCCAGGGCCCTCCATCCCTGGGAACACTAGGGGAAGCCAAAGTGAGGAAACAGATCCACGCCAAGTTGTGCATTTAGGTAGCAATGTTGGCCTGATTACTCTCGGTGACGACTTCCCAGTCTCTTGAGCTGAATAATGACCATTACGGACTCATTTCGTCACCTGAGATCCACAGTAATTAAAGATGCCAAGCACTTTTCACTCACACAAAATACCGCACTTGGTTCCTCCAAGAGTTTCTCGGCCTCAAAGGAGAGAGAAATACAAAGAGGCCCACAACCTTACCTACCCGGCCGAGGGCACTCCTTAACACCCAAGGTGGCTCCAGCCGGCCTCTCCAACCTTTTCTCCAGAGAGGTAGGTCTGGATTCCTAGATGAGAAGGTGCTTCCTGTAACAAGGAGGGCTGTGTCAACCCTTTGTGGTGCTAAAACACCTACAAGAACACTTTCTGAAATGGAGACCTTGGACAGAGCAGCCCACATGTCCCAGGAGAGCAGGAGGATCCAAGACCCCACTCCCCGACATCCACGTTCCAGAGACACATCCACTGCACATGTGTTTACTTGGTGCGTCAGGCACAGCTCCACACACTCTCTAGGAATCCACAGGTGGCTCTTCAGAATCCACTGCATTTTACTTATGGCGCCTTTTAATGGGTGAGTAAATTTGAGCGTAGGAATTTACTTAAACAAGTTTGCAGCAGTGGCGGCTGCACGGGTGAAAAACTAAACCCCTCTCCCCTCCCATTATCCCACCTCCCCAGACCACTCCCCTGACACTCGGGACCATGGGTGCAGTCCAGGAGGCTGCGGAGGAACGGGGCTGATGAAATGGGCACCTGCCAGAGCCAGGTCTGTCCCCAAGGCCTCGCGGCCCCCTCCTGCCACCCCCTCCTTGACATTGCCTGGAGCACTGAAGGCCATCCAGAGGGGGAACCTGATTTCTCAGATTGGAACTGGCTTTTGCTTTCCAAGGACAGTGCCACAGCTGTCGTGCCCTCTCCCCTGCCGCAGGACGACTGGCCAGTGGTTTGCAGCGTCACAGGGATCCCCCCACAGGAGCACTACTGACCATCCACTCCTGCTGGGGCAGTCTTCTGGCTCAAGGGCTGAATCCTAGAGTGGAATTTCAGGCATCTGGCCTGGGAGGGGGCTCAGGGAGGTGGGGGCAGCTCAAACAAAGCTTGGGAAAGTGGGTCTGTGGCCCGCGGGACTCCACGCCTCAAAGTTGGCCAGTCTCCAAGGCTGGTCTTCATTTCGACTGGTGATACACAAGCAGACCTTTCTAGTTTACATGTCTGTCCTAGAGTCCAGACATCATTTGGCCAATTTCACACACACACACACACACACACACACAGACCAAGAAGAAACTGTAGATAAGAAGCACATAGAAGGGAGAACAGTAAGTCTTAGCTGATACTTGTGATTCAAACCTTGGCTTAGAGAAACTCACTTTGAATAAAACAGGTAGCTCCTTTTCTGCACTTTTCCACCCGACACTAACCTATCTTACAAACAGCACATTATTGCTCATAAATATATTTGGGTAGAAAAAGCATTTCTAATTTCTTGCCAAAAACCATGTATGTCTCTAGAAGTATTTTCGAACAATATCTTATCTCATTTATTCATGGTCTCTATGAATAAAACAAATGAAGCATAACCTGTTCTCTTCAACCAAGGAACCCCACCCACCCCACCACTAAAAAGGAAATATTGAGACACTCCTTCCAAGAGCTTGGGCATCCTGAGAAACCTGAGAGGCTGCATTGCCTCTTCACCAGGCTCGGAAGTTAGGGAACCCTTCCCAGCTCAGCCCTGGGCCCAGAGGTCTTGTCAACAGCTCAGCCATGTTAATTCTGCCTGTTTTCCAGAACTATAAGCTTATTCAAGTGGACAATGGTCCCAAACACATTTCTGAATGATCAGGAGTGATTATACACACGCATTGGATTCAACCAAATTAATTACCTAAATTTCAGCCACATGTGTCCCAAGCATGGTCGTAAGTATCACGGCCACAACTGTGTTTGAATTTTCAAGATGCCAAACAAATGAAAGGCAACTTCTTAATCCTACTTTCAAAAAACAATTTTAAGCCTGGCAATTCTTACCTTCTCCCACCCCCCCAGTGCCTGAGGGGACATTCCTAGGATAATTAATATGCAAATGGCCACCCCCACATTCCTGGGACTATTTTCTGCAGGATTCCCACAGCAATCATGCAAAGTAGCTTCATTTTTTTTAAATTATTGGGAGTACTTTATACCTAAGGTCTTGTATAAAATTAAAAGATAAAACACAGAGTCTGTGAAAACCGGCTGTGAAGCCACCATGCACACAGAACTGCCCAAGACCCCAGGAGACCTCTGCAAAAGTCTGCCCAAAACAGACCGTTGTCCAGATGCGTCTATTCCCAGATATGCCCTGCACCTGGCCCTGGCCCCTGGCTCAGCTTCTCCCTGTTCCTCTATCTGTGATCACCCTCCTGCCATGGTCCATGCCCTCGAGTGCCCACCCAGCTTCCCTGGGCTCTCTCCCTCTCTGCTACAGGCACTTGTTCTGCTCTGGAGTGTGCTGCCCTGCCTCGAGATGATGCCCAGGAGCCCTGCACCCCCAGCCCCACCCACCTTCACTCGGGCCCTGGGCAAGCAGGCACTGACTACCATTTTGTGGTTCTCTAATGAGGTCAAGATGGAAACGTGCCCTCTGCCCTTAGAGGGATCCCCATTTCATCAAGGAGCAAACATGAAAACAGAGTGGCCATTTCTCCATGTCCCCACTGAAAGAATTCCCCACGCAAAGACACTTCGCCGGGAGAATTCCAATTTTATTGCAAAAATCTGTGTGCTTATATAGAACTAAGGGGAGATGGTAGGGCTTAGATAAATGGCAGGCCACCCGTTTATTGGCAGGTTCTTTCAGATATCAGCTCCGGAGCCCAGGAATTAGTTCTCATTGGGGCTAAGGTTCCCCGCCAGCGAGATTTGAAATTGGCGCCGGCGGGAGAGTTCACACGGGCGGGAACTTTTCGCGCCACTGCAGAAAAGAAGAAGGTAGGAAGAAGAGGTGCTTAGGCGCCATGTTGGGTTTTTTTCTCTGGGGTTTGGCTGCCGTTTATACTTTTCCCAACACCCACCAATATTAATTATTTTTCAAGTTTTAAAAAATGAGCCATTTTAGTGGGTTTCTTCCTGTGCATCTCTGAAGTCTTCCTGTTCTTTCTATCATGGGGACATCCGATGATCTCACCTCAACGCACTGACCTTAATGACATCACAGAGTCCCTATTTCCAAATAAGGCCACCTTCTGAGGTTCCAGGCCGCTGTACAGTTTGGGGGACACTGTTGAACCCCCACACCTGTTGGGCGGAAGCCTCAGTTTTCCTATACAGACACCCAGGTCCAGTGTGATTTCTGAAAACGCCTTTCTTTCCTCCACTGAATTGTTTTCACAAACCACGTCGTCTCTGAAACGCCAAGGTTCCACGTCGCTAGTCTTGCTGGGCTTTCAGTCCTCCGAGTCCACCAGCCGCCGAGGGAGCTTGAATCACCTGGTCGCGGGCGGTGGTCTGCTTCTCTCCCCACCTCCCTTCTCCTGGGTTCTGAGCTCTGTGGTCCATGCTCACACACAGGAAAGGGCCGTTTCTCCTTGGCTAGTTTCCCTAGCCCCAAGTCAGTGCCCTGTCTTCACCTCGGCAGCGCTGCATCTGCCATGAGCCCACCCGTGGACCCTCCAGGTCGCGGTGGTGTTTCTCAGCACGGGAATTTTCTTCCTTTCGTTTTAATAGTGGTGATTTTCTGCTGCAGCCCCTGCTGGTCACTGCTGGGTCCCTCTTCCTGTGCGTCTTGGAATGTACTGGTCTGGGTTGTTCTAGACCCTTGCCGGCCACTTCTAACGTTTCTGGCCAGTCTGGGGGTGTTTCCAGTGACCTGCTTCCTCTGATTACGGGTCACATTTTCCTACATCTTGTATGGTGATTCAAAAAAAAAAAATGGTGTGCTTCCCGTCGTAGATGTTGTGCAGTTGAAGCCGGGCTCTGTCTTATTCGGGGGGCTTTGAGTTTGGTTTGGGAGGCAGTTAATTTATGGTGGGCTGATTGACTTGGAGGCTTGTCTCTAAGTTTTGGTCAGGGGGATCTGGAATGGTCTTTACTCTAGATCAGAGGCCGACCTCTGAGGCCGACCATGAGGTTGCCATGGTCCCAGATGAACACCTGCGAGTTGGGGAACAGTCTTTAGTCTCCTAGCCTAGAGATCCCAGTTCCCTGCAGAGCTTTGGTGTCCGAGGCCGGCCTGGCAGAGGTCCAAGGCTGAGGCCTCAGGGAACTTCCGTGCAGATTCTTCAGAGCCTCTCAAATGCCCTGCCCAAATACCAACTGCTTCAGAACCCCACCTCCCGGCAGGTGTCCCCCACCCCAGGTTGCAGCACGGCACATCTCTGCAGAAATGCCTCTTCCCCTGTATGCCCTGGAACTCAGGTTACTCCCAACTACTCTCTGTGGCCTGCAGACCCTCAGCTACGTCACCTTATCTATCTATCTATCTATCTCTATCTCTCTCCGTCTCTCAAGCCTCAATAAATTCTACATGGACCTCCAGGCTTTCAGATACTTTCCGGGACACAAACCCCAAGTCTGTCCCTGGTGTCCATCTCTTAAACCAGAGAGATTCCTGCCCACCACCCGGGTCACCCAGGGTCCACTAGGCGGGTGTTTTGGTGCAGTTGCGCAGGGTCCAGAACAATTGCTGTAATACCTGGCTCAGGTCCCCAGCCGTTCACGGCAGAGAGCTGCCCAGCACCACTACACTACACTGGTGTGTTCTCAGAGACAGCATGTAGTTTGCCCACCTTCAAGGGGTGGGGGTTGACAGCTTGGTAACTTACTGTGTTTCCCATTTTCTTCCTATTCTCTCTTTTTTATAGGGTGCCAGGAAGCTCTTAGGCAAATCAAATAATTAAACCTAACAAGAGCTGCCCTTCTGATTTTCGTATTTGCTTGCCTCTTATTTTTTATTATTTAAAATTTTATTTTATTAAGAAGTATGTAAGAAAGACATCCAAAGAACCCTGTGAGCCTGCAGAAGCCAAACCAATGGATCTGTGTGGCCGTGTCTCCCACTGTCACCATGCTGCCTCATATCCCAGGCCTCTCTTCTCTGGTCTACTGTGACCACCAGTCTTCTTTAGCCCACATGATAAGTAAACTAAAACACATGTGATCAAGTCCTCTTGGCCCTGGCAGGAAAACACATAGACTAGCACAACAGAATACAGTTGCTAGAAATAAACCCACACCTCCCAGGGGACTGGTTTTCACTTAAATGCTAGGACACACCCAGGGCCTGGGGAAAGGGCATCAGTCCTGGCTAGCTTCTTTCCTTCCCGAGGGAGAGAACAGGTGCGTGGGACAGAGGAAGGCTGGGGACACTGAAGGCAAAAGACCAGGACGACTTCCTGGTCCTGCAGAACAGACCCATGTCCAAATCCGACCAGCCCTCAGGGGTACCAAGTACTGACCACTGTCTTTCTGTTTCTAGGCCCAGGAGGCGGACACCCTCACCTGACAAATCTCCGCTCCTGAGATGAAGTCTTTGTCTGATCCAGGGTCTTGGGAAAGAGGTGACCCGTCACTCCCCATAGCATGAGCCAAGGATGGCCTCTCCTTCTCTGCAGAAATGCCTCTTCCCATGTATGCCCTGGAACTCAGGTTACTCCCAACTACTCTCTGTGGCCTACAGACCCTCAGCTACGTCACCTTATCTCTCTCTCTCTCTCTCTCTCTCTCTCTCTCTCCCCGTCTCTCAGGCCTCAATAAATTCTACATGGACCTCCAGGCTTTCAAATACTTTCCGGGACAAACCCAAGTCTGTCCCTGGTGTCCATCTCTTAAAGCAGAGAGATTACCAATACAGGGCTCCCCAGCCTCAAAATTAGACTCCCCTTGTTAGACCTTCACAAGACCCCTTTTCTTCTGTATCCCCCCTCGTCCTGCAGGAAAAAGGGCAGAGGTCCTATTCACTCGACCACAATCAGGATTTTCTCCTTGTTCAAATTGAGGAGCACAACAAAAGGCCCCCTGAACGTCTGAATACAGTGTCCACCATGGATGACAGATTCTACTCCTACTGTCCCCTACTGCACAGCCCCTCCCATTTCTCATCACACCATGAGAAATCTGTGACAGGCTTCATTTTAACTTCTAAAAGGTTAAATTTGACAATCCGTGCAATAAACATCTGCAGTTCTTTTGTCTCCTAACTGTGAGAACCTAATAAAAATCTTTGTGTCCTGTCAGATTTCATGTATATGTGTGTACACCAGCGTGTTGTAAGCTGTGTTTACATATGTGCCTGTGTCTGTGAACCATGTACATGTTACCAAAATTGGCATGTAGATAAATGAACACTCAGGAATCTGAAAGTAATGGATCCAAGTGCCTTTCAGTTCACATGACTGAAGTTGGTTAAACAGATCAGAGTAAAGATGTCTTTAAAGTTACTAACTCAGACCATTCTCTAGTTTGTCAAGCAATCAATAAGTGTTGGTTTCGATAAAAGGTTTAAAATGTAATGTCTATTACTTCTAGGATTGTTCTTCAGCAGAAAAAAAGACGGCTTAAAACATTAAGTAGTCTTGTCTGATATAGTGATTTTCCTGGGTAACCTAAATTTAGCAGCTTAAATGGGTAAATTAGATTTAATGTAAATGGGATAATCTTCCTAAATGTTTGTTAAAGAAGATATCAGATTAATTTGCAAAGTTAAAATACTTAAACATCAACTGTCAAATATAAATCCAAGTACTTGTGGATCCCTAAATTCTATAAAATAACATATTTTGGGGTCTATTTTTTATAAATTGTTGGTAAATGGAAAACCAACTTAAGACCTTTTGGTTTCTGGGTCTTCATGAAAGCAAGGTTACTAAGAGTTAAAATTCTAACAGGTATAATTCTATAGAAAAGATTTCAGCTGTTGATTACAGCACTGTAAAAAGAATAAAGTATTTTATTTCATTGAGGTGTAATGTGGATTGTTTCAGAATTTTAATGTTAAAAAATGAACAACTAGAAAAGAGATAAAAAGTTATAGATATGGAAATACATTTTAGTACAGAAAATTAAAAGAAAAAAAGATGTTTCTAGATGAGAAAGTATCTTGTAGGGTAAACAGATTATAAAATCTCTAAGTAATTTGCAGAGGATTTGTGGAAGGTAAATCTTTAAAATGTGTGTGTGATTAAACGGGTCATTATATATATTTTTGGTTATTATATATATTATGGTTGGTTATTATATGGTTTGTTATTATATATTATGCTAATTATTAGCATAAAGTTTTTTTTATTTAAGTTTTTTTTTCCCCCTAAGGTCAGATTTTAATGTAGTAATATAAAGCATAATCCAATTTTCTAGGTTTAACAACCAGAATTTAAAACAAATAAACAAACAAACAAAAAAAAAGCCTCTGGTGTACTCTTATTTACCAAGATAATTTCTTATGTTTGTTGGGTTTTATTACTTGGAAAAACAAAGTCTTTAAAAATTAGGTTTCATGCTTATCCTAAGGTCTTAGACAGTTACTTCATAACTAGTTAAATAAACAACTTATTTTAGGTTATTCTAATATATTGAACCCTTAATACCAGTAACTAGAGATATGTATACACATGAAAACTAAATGTTCAAACTTGGTCTAAGTGCTATGTGAAAGTTTATAAAGTGACAGCTTTATAGTTCTAAAGCAGGCAAGAGAAGCAATAGGTACTGCCTTTTATATATTTTACCTGACATGAAAGGGCCACACTATCATTTAAAACCTGACTTATATCTCTGTGCTTTGAGCACATAAAGGTTCCATCATGTAAATAAGATTCATTTATACATCAGATAATAAGTCTTTTTGTGATCATTAACACTGTCTCCTAAACATATAAGAGGTTTAAGGCTACTCTTTGATTTTTGCCAGTATATGATCTCAAAATAAATAGGAATATAACACATAATTAAGTAAAGTGTGGGTAAACTATAAAAGACATTAAGACATTTAAGAGTTATAATGGAGTTTTAGAAAAAATAAGACTTATAAAATATTTCAACAAATTTACAGATCTTTGTAGAGGCTAAATAGATACCCAAGATACATTAGTGCTACTGTAGAAATCATGTTTCCTAGTCCAAAGCAGTCATACATATTAAAAACATTTTTGCTTTTATTAATTTCATTTTGTATTATCCTTGTAAAATTTTATAACTATTGCCTGTTTTTGCAGAAGTATTACTTCTATCAGAACAACTTGAATTAATTTAAGACAATAAGCCATCACCTACTGGACAGATGGGTGTAATGCTAACTTCCAGTACTGGTATTACCCCTAATCAAACCAAAGGGGTAACTCACATTACAGTCATTAAAGTTAAAACCCATCACCCCACTTCATGACGGGTGAAACTGGCCTGCAGGATGTTTGAAACCAACTTGGAAACCAAAGTCCTGAAAGTAAAAGGGCCAAGGAAAAAGTAGCCAACATTTGGTCCTTTACCCTATAAGGTCAGCTAGGATCCAGGAAATGACAGGTCCCCTCTAAGAGCTCTGCCACTCTGGTGAGTCACCTGACCTCCCAATCAGAGGATCGTGAGGACTCTAGAGAACAGGGAGCCAGTTACCACACATTCTGCCAAAGGAGGGTCACTGGAGAGGGAAATGTCCCTGGTGCTTCCAAGGGAAGCCACGTGGCTCAGCAAGACCTGACCCAGCCTGACAGGTGGCATGGCTGGTAGAGGAAATTAAGAAAGCCAGGAGTCTTCTCAAAAATTCCCAAGAGTGACCTTTCACAACCCTCAGCTGCCTCCTAGCAGTAGATAGGAACAAAGGCCAGTTTTGACCAACTTGGTCTTCAGCACCTGGCAAAAGAGCAAAACCAGAGCACAGTCACACACGGACATTAGAAAAAAGTAATGGCTCTTTTATTTTATTTTTTATTTTTTTAATTTTTATTGTTGGTTGTTCAAAACATTACATAGGAGGACAGGGTTCCTGTCTGTGGGCATCTCCTCCCTGCACCGCAGCTCTGGTCCCAGGTCTTGCACTTCACATTTGGACCATTCCACTACTCATCACCAGCCAGCCTAGGACCAGATCATCTTTATGACCCTGTTTATCTGTGAAATCCCTGCCAGATTCCAAACAGTAGGCTTGACTGCGAACTTTGGACATAACCCATTTGTGAGTGTGTGTTGGGGGGGGGGGGCTGTCTGGAGAGGAGAGCTCCCACCCACCCACCACACCACCTGGGGAAGAAAACAATCTGCAGTCTGTGCCTCCAAGGGAGGCCGAGTGTTACAAACAAGGTGGGAACCAGGACGGCTACATTTAAAGTTTAGAGGGGAAACAATGTTTCTCTGTGGGAAACAACATCCATATGCACACCAGCAAGTGGCGTTTACTGATCGTCTGGCTAAGGGGGAAAAAAGAGACAGAGGAAGGCTAGAGTTCCCAGGAAAACCAGTCAAAGATTCCAAGCCGATGAGCCGAGGCTGTCAGCCCTAGAGGAGGCTGTGCTCAGTCATGGAACACAGAGCCACCAGCTTATTTTTAGCCCAGGAGCCACAATGCTCCGCGCATCACATGATCAAGAGGGATGGAAATTAGGGCAGGTTTGTTTTCCTCTCCTGGGGAGCAGAGTGCTAGGTTTGTTTGAGGAAAAGAAGAACTCCTCTTCCAGCGGCGATGGCTTTTCCCCTCTCTGAGGCCTGATTTCCTTGTAGCTGCAGATTGCTGGGGGAACAGGGTCCTACGAAGGTGGAGGACAGACATGCCAGTCCTCCACACACAACCTGAGGACACGAAGTCCACCACCCTGTGTTTAAAAAGCACTTAGTTTTCTGTGGCTATCGTCCAATCACCACCACTTGGTAGTGTAAGGACATGAGAAACACATCACATCACAGTGCTGACGTTAGGTGTCCCCAGGGCTGCTTCCGCCTGGAGGCCCTAGGGTGAGTCCCCTTCCTCACCCACTCCAGCATTGGCAGCCACCAGCTTGTCCCGGGCTCCTTCCCGTCCTCCCACCAGCAGTGTGGGCCTCTTGCTCTGCCCAGCCTGTCTAGCGGGTGGGAAAGGCTGCCCAGTCTTAAGGAATCCCTGGGTGACACAGGCCCACCAGGCCTGTCCAGGATGGCCTCCGACTCCAGGTCCTAACCTTGGTCACACTTGCAAAGTCCTTTGCCATGTGAGGTCACCTATTCAGGCTCCAAGGAATTGTGGGTGGGCCCTGGGGCGGGGCACTCTTCTGCCTGCCTCAACCTCTGTAAAATGTCTCCCCCTTGTCCTCAGCCTCCGGCTGAAATTGGCATGGATGTCTTTTCATTTTAAGGAAATGGAGGGTTAGGCGTAGCTCTATTTAGCAGACCTCATAGTCCATAGGTACCAAGAAGGGACCCAGAGGTCCTCTGCGGTCCACGCTCACGGCTCCTTCTGCCCCACTGCCCTGCAGGGTGGCTGCTCCCTGCACACCCTGGTGTGCTCACACTTAGATCACTCTTCCACACCTCTTTTCCTTCCCTCCTCTGCACCCTTCCTGTGGGCTCCAGAGAGCCCCGTGGCCTGCTCAGCCTACGGGCGGGGGTGTTTACCACCTCAACTACTCTGATCCCCAGGCCCCAGCTTGACCTTCAGCTCGACTCTTCCCGGATCTCCACAGACAGCTTACAAGTGCCTCCCGGACCATCTGCCAGGTGTGCACTGAGAGCCCCAGGCCCGACTTAGGAGGTCCCACTAGAAGATGTGTCCTAACTTGAGTATTATCCTGCTGGCCCATTTTATTGACACTATTTGGATTTGCTACAAATAGGCTTTTAAAATCTGATGTAAATTAGCCACAGTTGTCTCCTCCACATTGGGGGAAAAAAAGAAATATCTCATCAAGTAAGATAGATGTGGACTTTCTTTATGCTATCTCACACAAACTGAAAACTCAGTTTTCTTTTTATGTGCATTTCAGTAGGTTGAATCATCTGAGAAAATGCACACTTCATTCTGACATCTTGTAATATTTGGTTCTGACCCTATTTGTTTTGTTTTGGATTTGTGCTTATTTGTTGCTCCTTCTCAGTCATGCTCAGCCATCTCCATTTCTTATACTGGGAGTCTCATTGGTCTCTGTTCCCACCTGCACATGGAAACCTCTTCTGGCTCCAGAGCAAGTTTTCCTCGCAAAACACGGGTCTCTGCTGGCTTCACTCTCGTCTCCGGAAGTCGGGGTCTGTTTTCCATGTCTCTACCATCCTTCACTTCCAGGCTTTATTCTATGAGCGGAAATGTTCTCAAGATCATTTTCGAGTTGCTGTGGGCCCATGGACTGAATCCATTATTTAGCCCGTTATTTATTTATTTATCCCATTTCAGCACATTTAATAAGAACCCTTTTGCCCCCTGTAGATCCTCCTTCAGAGCTCCTTACTCCTGTCTGATGAAGGAATCACCACCACCACCCCCATCCCCCACTAAGCACTAATTTGAACAGTTCAAGTTCTCTTCAGCTCCCAGGCCAGCTGCCCTGCTCCATGGCACCTTGTTCTTCCCCAAGCCCTTGGGCTTCTGGATGCCCTGCTCACCTGATGTGCTCTTCATTTCTGGGTGAGGGCCGTGCTACCTGGCGTGGGGAGGGAGCGTGCGTCCCGAGCCAGCTTGGTTTGGGTTTCTCATGGGTCTCCTCCAGGCTGCCTGGGCCTCCGCACAGACCTGGCTGGCAAGCAACTGGAAGAACATCTGGGAACCGCCTGAAACCCGGGAGCCCCTAGCAGCCATGCAAACACCACGGCTGTCCTGGGCACGGCAGCTTGCTGTGTCCTTCCTGGAAGCTGCTGCTTTTCCCTTTACACAGAACGCTCCCCCCTCCCTCCTGCAGGGAGCTGGCTTGGGTGAGCTGCTCAGAGCCCTCCAGGCCTTTCCTAAAGGGTGTGAATCGAAGGCTGGAGAGTTTCCTGGCCTAAGTAAGTCCAGTGTGTCCTGATTAATTATGCCTATCATTTGCATATTTCATTCACAAATGAACTTCCTTGGGTGGCTGTTGGGGACTCTGCCAGCCCCATCCATCGGGAGGGTCACAGCTTCCCCTGCTCTCCTTCCAGTTTCCCCGTTTCCCCCCCCCTCTGATCCCAAATGCTCCCTCATCCCCTCTCTCTCTTTGGCAGGAATTCCTCAAAGTTTCTTGCCTACTCCAGATCTTTGGACTTATTTCCTAGCTCACCATTATGGTTTTATTCCTTTTTAGGAGTATTTTTTCTGTTATTTGAATGGATGATTACAGGGGGGGGGCGGCGCGGGGGAGAGGTCTCATTCTTCCATTACTAAGCATCAATTTGCACAGTCGAAGATGAAATGCATGATCTTCACATTCCACCCATGAAAAGCTCGATAATGAGAGGCTCCAAAGCACCACAGTTTTCTTGAACAGTTGACATCTCATCTTGTTATATTTGACATCTTTTTCAGAGCTTCAGAGCCACGTCAAGGATCCCGGACCCCGAGGGACTCATTCTCCACACCGCCGGCTACAGATACCCAGAATCGATGGTTCCTGATGGCGAATTACCCAGGCCACACAGTTACGATCAATAACATCACTCGACTTCCAGTGAGCACTTAGTATTTTTGTTTAAAGAAAAAAAAAAGACAGAACTTGTTTTGAGTTTATTTGCAAATAACAACATTGAACCAGAAGAAACCAAATGACCACAGCAGAAACGTGTAGATTCAGCTAGTCAAGCACCATGTCGGCAAGCTGATTGGAGGGTGGACATCAGGTAGGCTGACCAGAAGTCTCACACTGTGGTTATGGGAATCCATATGGCGGCTCGGCGATCCAGCAGTCATTGTCCTAAAGAGCACGCCAAGCCCACTGCGCACTGCTCACAGCAGCCACGCTATGAGCCAACAGAGGTCAGTCTGCGGATGAATGAGTAAAGAAAAGTGACATATACACAATGGAATGTTAGTCAGCCGTCAAAAAAAGAGGGAAATCCTGTCATCTGCAGCAACCCACGGAAGGAGAGGGCACTGTGTGAAGTAAGATAAGACAAGACTCAGAAAGACAGATGCCACCTGCTCTCACTCATAGTTTGAAGTGACCACATTGAAGTAGAGAGTAGAACAGAGGTCACTACAGGCGGGGAGGGCCATGGGGGGGGAGGATTAGTGCTGGGTCAGTGGCACAGCAGCGTTTCTGTGTCAACCACCACCATTAGACATTTCACGACAGCTAGAGGAGAAGAGGTTGCAGGTTCCCAACGCAGAGACATGATGATTTCTGAGAAGATGGAAATGCTAATTACCTGATTTGATCACACTGTACACAGATAATGAATTATGATACTGTACACCATGAATAAGTACAGATTATGTCCACCAGAAATTTTACACGGAACCCTGGCTGGTGTTGCTGAGCATCTGCATTCCCTCGCTGTTGACCGGTAGAGACAGGAAGAAGCCGCCGCCCTGCTGGGCAGCTTCCCCTCCCACATTGCCAGCCATGGGCATCCCCTCACCCTGGCAAGTCAGCTGATTCATTCCTGGATAATTTTCAGTTAAACTAGAAGATCTCCAAGTGCCACAGCTGCCCTTCAGATCCTGGTCAAAAGCCATCGGCGGACCTGCTCTGAGGCCACTCACCGTCCAGCTGTGCTTGGAGCCAGAAGGACCCCGCCGTCCCTGCAGGTGCAGCCCTGGAGCTGCGCTGGGCTCGGGTCTGGGTGCGAGAAACCTCGGGGGTCTTCTACCAACCAGAGAACAGCATCTTCTTTACACTCATCTTAAGCATGAAACTCCAAGAGCCCTCATTGTTCCCCCCCTCAGAAAATCAGAAGCCTCCTCAAAGTTTGGGGCTCGTTAGTCTCATCCTCCTTGCTGCCAAAAAAAGTGATAAGAATGGACGCCCTTAAACCTGTTCGATCAAGGAGAGGGGAAGCAACGGGGAGGTCTGAGGGATAACGGGAAGGAAGCCTGCAGCAGGTACTGGAAATGAAACAATGTTTTGCTGACTGTCTAATCTGTATTTCAGAAAAACAACAACAACAACAAAACCTTTATGACCTGCTGATTGTGGAAATAAACAGAAGTTTGAGATATCTGAGACTTCTCGTTTGTTGGATTATAAAGCTCTGATGATTATTTCAAAATGAGTACAGAAGTTCTAGGAACTTCCGGATACTCTGATAACAATAGACGTCACAGACCTGAGTGGGGAGTGAGATCTGCAAGGTCCTTGTTCAAGATGAAGAAGACACGAGGGAAAAACCAGTGTTCTTCCTTGGGGACCTTCGAGGTTCCTAGAATCCCAGAGCACCCCAGGCCTGCTTGTCCTCCACAGAGACCACCGCTATAGCAGCCCAGCTCAAAAGGCCAGTCAGACCCTGAACTGAGTGGGCGGGAAATCAACAGGCCCCAAATGCAAGCTCACCATCACCCTCCGTGCAGATAGACACAGGTCAGCACCTGAAGACCACGTCAGCTCAGGCAGGACCTGCCTCTGCCCAATGAGGGAATCCAGTTTAGTGACTTTTGACCATCTTTCATCTTTTCCTGTGAACTCCTGGGCATTGCAGAAGAACATTGATATTTTTCAAGGGTAGCCAGAAATGAATCCTAAGGGCCAGGCTCCCTCTAACCCTGGAGATCAAGGCAGACTTTCAGATGGTCCCTGAATGACCTGATGAGCAGATGCTGGCCAGGTTGTGGGCACAGAGCTGCCCTGGTTCCTGCAAGTCCCTAGGTTTCTGGTCCAGCCCTGACTCTCCCCAGCATCCCTCCCTGGGTCCTGTGATGAGAAATACCACACCACACTGCTCAGACAGTGGCGCTCTGTCACTCATGGGAGACTGCGCAGGACAGGGGACATCTTGTGATTACCCTGGTACATAAAAAGAGCATGACATATATTTTTCAGAGAGAAAGTAGCCAGCAAATAGGCACTTTGAACATGTGTCTGGAAACAAGAATATCAAATGCTGAGACTGAGCAGACCAGACCCAGAACTCTGACCTGGAAGGGCCCCAGCTCAGAGGAACCCAGAGAAACAAAGGTGTATATGGAGAGCACAGTGCACACTCAGGGCATCGTTGGTCACTGGTGGCCTCTGTCCATAGGTAGGAGCAAAAATAGCAGGAAGCATGGAAGGTGCTGGTTCTGCTCATTTCAAGAAGCCATAGTCTTTTTATCCCTCTGATAGTTCCTAAGAATTCCATGGTGGAGTTTCAATTAAAATCTCCAGAAAAATCAGAACCCCACCAGACTACAGCAGGTTGCCTCTCAGTGGAATGTTCGTTAGGAAATGTCGCCCAAGTTGGTTAAATTCCTCTGTTCCCCCATGCAGCATGCAGGGTACAAATGCCCACAGACCCCAAATCTGTACTCTCACAACTTAAAAAAGAACTGCATGTCAGAATGACCACAGCGTCTACTCCCACAGGGTGCAGAGAATAGCAGGAGGTGGGCTGGCGGTCTGCCTCCGAGGGCACGTGCTTCCGTCTTTATTTGGCTAAATGTGGTCAGTGGCTAATTGCATTTTATGATAATACTCGATAGCCAAATTGTTCTAAAGATTTTTTTCCCTTAAATTTCTTGTGTATAGACTCAATTTTTAGAGAGAGAGAAATCTCTTCCTTTGGGTTTTGGTCAAACAATTTCGTTTGGTTTGGTTAAACAAGTAATAGAAAAATAATAATTTAAAACACATGAGTGAGAAAATTTTTTCAAAAAAGATAAATTATCAGACCCACCTCGTGGAGATAACCCTCTTGTGTGTTGCCCTTTGTACTGCGTGTGCCTGTGCACCCATGTGCATGTCTGCGTGTGCAGACGTGTCCACATTCGGGCGTGTAGTTTTGTGCATCTGCACACACATTACACAGCACCTGCCCAGGCGCACGCGGCTGCACTGCCTTCTTGAGGACGTCCTGAGGATGGGAACCATGACCCCACAGGGAAGAAGCTGGCCTCAGGTGGACTCCTGTTACAGGACCCAGCACCCGTGTGGTCTCCCAGCCGTGGCCCGGGACCAATTGTGCTCCCCCGATGCCACCACCCTCTCTACCTTGCTGAGGACAAGCCGGGACTACCTTCTAGATCCCCCTCTGCCCTTGTCGCCAGGCAGGAGACGGTCAGAGACTTGCCAGCCCGAGGAAACCTTTGTTTCCAGGTGACCACTGCAGGCAGAGGGCACCTGGTGGCTGCCCGCACAACTGTTTGGCTTAGTTGACCCACCCCTTTGGCTATGCCATGGGCAGCCCCCAGAACAGCAGCAAAAACAGGCTGGCAGAGAAGTGACGGGGGTCGAGCTGGAAGTGGGAGGAAGGATGAGCACACAGGACCTCTGTGTCGTGAGGAAGGCGGTCACTGGCCTGCGCTGAGCTCCGCCAGTCCTCGCAGCCCGTGGAAGGTGGGAGGTGTGATCCTGTGTCCGCGGTGAAAGGATGGCGAGTAGACAGTCAGCCCTGGGCACTCAGCTGTCGCAGGTCAGCTTGTCAGCCCGGGCTCTCAGGACGGTCGGCACCGCAGTGTGCAGGGGACACAAATGCCCGAGAGCTGCGGGTGAAATGGCTGCCTGGGAAAGGCGGCTGCTGAGGGGAGGGTTCAAGCTCAGAGGGGTCTGTGGCTGAGAGGAGGGTCCGAGCACACTCGGGCCAGTGCCAGAGCAACACAGTGGGGTGCCAGGCCGCGGTGCTGCAGGCCTTGCTCCGGGTCCTCCAAGGGGACTCGAAAACCCACGCAGCCCTTGAAGGAGCCCCACCAGTGAGTGCTGCAGACAGGGCCAGCCGAGGCCACGTCTGGGCTTTTCCCAGGTCCGCCCTGCACTCCCATGTCCTCTCTCCTCTTTGCAGTGCTCTAGGCCTCTGAGCCTTTGGCCTGTCAGCCTGGCTCCCCTCACCTTCGCCCCACAGGTGCAGCGTGCGGCTCCCTGCTGGTAACGTTCTGCCAACTCCCCAGCCCTGGGGCTGCCAGGGAAACTGCTCACAACTGAATCAGTCCTCGGAACCGTGCAGCAGGTCAGCAGGAGCCTGATGTGGGCAGCTGTGAAGGCAGCTGCCTGCCGTCCCTCTGGCCAGTGCCTCCGAACAGACGAGAAGCACCGGGTGGACTGGACCCCAGAATCCAACCTACAGGCGAGTGTGCACCTGCCAGCACTGCTCCCACCGGTCTGTCTTGGCCCTGCCTGCTTTCCCTCTGCCGCCTGCTCCTCCCCTCCCCTCCCCTCCCCTCCCCTCCCCTCTCCTCTCCAGGGTGGTGCTCTGCAGCCAGAGAACCATCTGATGAATCTGAGCAGGGCCTTGGCTCCTGGGCCTCATCTAAATTCATGATGACTAGAACACTTAATTTGCCTTTTAAGAAAGTAAACACACGAAGCAGGTCTGTATTAAACTTCACTAACTGCTCGTCCTGCAGCGTGCACTGTAGGAAAGCAGCTCTCCGGTCCTTCCCAGGTGGCCTGGGAGGAGGACAACACACAGCACAACTGACTCAAGGGTGCCTTTCCCAAAACACCCCCCGCCGCTCCCCAGGCCTGGGCCCCTGGCACCGAGGGGACTGGTCTCCAGGTGATGGGTGGCCACAGAACGTGGAAGGAGAGTCAGAGTTCTGCTCTCTGACAGTGTGAGCCAGAGGGACCTCAGCGTCCTGTGTGCAGACACCATACTCACTTCCAGAGACCCCAAAACACACGAATGTCAGCCCGTTGGCAAGACGCCCCGCTGTCAGCGGCAGCACAAGTTTGCCTGTGTCTCTTGGCATCTGACGTTTCTATTACAAGAAAAATTCCTTCCTTTCATTCCTCATACTGCTTATTAACATGCTAAACACATGCAAAATCATTTTTAAAACAACACAATAACTATACAAAAAATCCCATATGCATCAAGAATCATCAAATACACAAATATAGGTAGGAGTGCTTTTGTTCCTATTTCTCAAAATGTAGATAAACTTTATATTAAATAAATCAAATATTAGCATTATAAAAACTTCCATCTACTCCATGGCACCCAATTTGTTGACAGAATGGTGAGCTGTGACCTGGAAGACTGATGGAGACCTTTGAAGACAGCGCTACACCCATGGAACAGAAGAGCCCAGTGTGCTCCATGTGACACTGGACAGCTGGAGGGAGTGACAGATCTCTAGAGAAATACAAATCGTCAGAACTGAATCGTGAAGAAATAAAAAGTGTCTGAAGTGTCATCTCCCCATTAAGGATATTAACTTAGTCCCAAAAAGAAAACACCAGCTTTGGGAAGGTTTTATAGATAAATTCCACCAAATGCTAAGTTAAAAAAAAATAGCCAATTTGACTTACCTCCAAAGAAAAGCACTAATTGAGAAAGCAAATCTGCATAAATTATGCATAATGTAGTTAACAGAGACAAAAGTATAGAAAACATGAAATAGAGGTTGAAAGACACAGAGGTTGTGTAGCATGCATTTCATTAGAGCTCTAGAAAGAGAATAAATATATGTGAAAGAATCAATATTCAAAAAGTGAGTGAAAGTTTTCTAAAATCAATTAATCTTCATATTCAGAAATCCCAAGAGTTCCAAGCAGCATACGAAGGTGTTTCTAGCAGGCCACAAACACACAAAAAGAATCTTCAATAGCAGGGAGGAAATATGCTTAGAAAACAAAGTCAGCAGACATGGAGCGGACCTCTCACGAACAGGTGGAAACCAGACCAGCGAAAGGCGTCTTCAAAATTCTGCATGAAAATAAGCATGAATGCAGGACAGTAATAAGAAGTACTTAATAGTGAGCGTCAAACAGGAAGGCATAAGAACAAGGAAAATGAAAGGTTGGATCTAATGACCATCACCAAGAGGGCTGCCTTCCAAAGAGGAAGCGTGTGACCCGTGCATAGTGCCTCTGTGGCTGCTGTCCACGAGCCAGCAGCGAACACATTTGGAGGAATCTGTGTCTTTGGTCACATTCCCTCACTTAGGGTAGACATCAAGGACACCCCTAAATAATTCACATGTCAAGAGTAAGTGACAGAAGGACTGAGAGGTCATGGAAACCGTGGCTGTGTGGCCATGCAGCATGCCGTCAGACGTCAGGGGTGGAGATGCTCATGAATTTGAGAACTTATCAAAGATGTTAAGAAGAAATTAGCTGACCACCCAGCTGAAGAAGTCAGGACGAGACAAAAAGTCCAAACCAAGGGGAGAGAATGCAGTAACAGGAGAAATGGAAATAAATGAAAGATGTGTGTGTGTGTGTGTGTGTGTGTGCACGCGCGCGCAGGATGGAGGGGAACAAATTTAAGAGACAAAACTAAAAGATAAAAGTGACAGAACTTTTGCAACCTTGGTCAGCTAGAAAGAGGGCAAAAGTAAATAAGATTAGATGTGAAAAGAAGGCATAATTAGTACCCGGCATGGTGGCACACGCCTGTAACCCCAGCGGCTTGGGGGCTAAGACAGGAGAATCGTGAGTTCAAAGCCAGCCTCAGCCACAGCAAGGTGCTCAGCGACTCAGTGAGACCCCGTCTCTCAATAAAATACAGAATAGGGCTGGGGGTGCGGCTCAGTGGTTGAGGGCCCTGAGTTCAACCCCCAGGACCAAAAAATAAAGAAAAAAGACATAATTAGAGATTAAAGAGATAGTCACATTAGGTTATAAGCAATTTATGCCAACAAAGCCAAAAACATGAAAACCCATAAAAAACAAATCCATAGAAATATGCCCATCACCAGAACTGACTAAGAAGTAAAGCTGGATCATCAGGAACCAGTACAGATATTGCATTAGTCATAAAAGTATTTCTACAAAAAAAAGAGAAATCATTTCATGTGGACTTTTAGGTAAACTATACCAAATGTTTACTACATCAATAATTTTATTCTATACAAACTCCTCAAAAGATAGAAAAAACTCTCCTCAAGTCAGTTTGTAATAGTACATTCTTATACAATGAGGAAAAAACATTAATATTGATTTAAAAAAAATGCTAATCAAAAGGTTAGCAAACCAACCCTGCAATGCCCCCAAATGCCACATTCATTTATTTCAGAATTGCAGGATAAATTTTATGTCAGACAATCCACTTAGATCATTCACCACTCAACATAGTAACAGGGGAACATCTGGGCGGGGGTCTCCACAAAAGTCCGTGTTGCCTACCTCTACATCTTCTATTAGAAATCTGCCAGAGAGTCTGACAATCCAAATAAGATAAGAAAAAGAAATAAAGGACATAATTTTGTAAGTGAAGAAATAAGAACATCTTTATTCACAAATGATGCTTGTCATTAAAATAAACAATCTACAAGGAGATAATTGAAATTAATAAGAGAGTTTGGTAAGGCTATATTGATACGTGACCAATTCACAAAAGTCCACATACCAGCAGCAATTGAAATTCAATTTTAAAAAGGTCCCATCATAAGAGTTAAAAACATAACATTTTTAAGAATAAATTCAGGAAACAGGTACAAGACTGTATTCGAAGAAATTTTCAAACTATGTTAAAAGGCATTTAAACAGAAGCCTGACTGAATAAGGACACATGTCAGATGTATAGTTAGGAAGATTCAGTATTGGAATGGCATCAGATCTTCCACAAATTAATTCATGGAATTAATCCATTTCTAATTAAAATGCAAATTAATTTTTCGTGGAATTTAGCAAGGTAATTGCACAGTGAGTCTGGAATTGTGGGGACCCAGCAGCCGAGACATTCTCGAGTGAGGAGAAGGAGGTGAGGTACCTCCACATCAAAACCGAGTACAGTAACCAGGAGCTCGTGGCGGGGACACAGGGAACTTCGCCTGAGCCGTGGGGCCACTAAGAGGGCAGACCCAGACCTGCCCTGCCTGGGGTCTCTGCTCAGACCTGCAGGGCAGCTGGGGCCTTTCGCAGACATAAACAGTGAACACACACACACACACACACACAGAGTCCACATACACCAACTTTCTAAACAGGAAAGGCAAACCCTAAAACTGTGGAGAGGAATCAGTAGCTTGCGGAGGCCAACGCAGACTGCAAAACACAGGCCGGTCAGCTCCACGGGCAGCTGTGGCAGTGTTAGGAGCCACCAGGACTCTTGCTGCTTTGTGTCTGCTAGGTGATGCTCTACTCCAAGGCTGTCCCTTGTCTGTGGCAATGGAGCACTATGACATCGGCCTCTAGGGCTTTCCTGAAGCCTCACAGTGATCTTGCTGTAAGGGGCTGCGCACAGAATCAAATGTCCCCAATGGCCACTGGGGCAACTGGGGGACAAGCAAGGGAACCAGAGTGGTGTTTCCTGGAAATGCAGCTAGCAAAGCAGCAAAGAAGGAGAGTCACGAGTCATGGCCCTCTATTATGTCTGGAGGCTGGGGAAGGAGGCATGGGCTTTCCGGGAGTTGCAATGAGAAAACCAGCCCCAAGGGAGACATGCATTTTTTAAAGGGTGGCCTGTCTACAGTGGCTTTATGTATAATAGCCTCCAAAGGGAAAGTGACTAAGCCAAAGTCTTGGATGGTGATAGACAAGCAAACATAACCATACAACAGAATACTACGCAGCCATGAAAAGGAGTCAACTGTGGACATACCCAACAGTGTATGACTTTCAAATGTCTGAAAGCAGCCAGACACAAAGATGTCATTGTGTGGTGTCCTTTATGTGATACCTAGATCAGGGGAAGGAGAGGGACAGGTGATGGGTGCCCATGGAGGTAGACAGGCAGCATCTGGGCAATGGACAGGGCCCACCTGTGGGCCTGGTGTGCTGGTGGTGGCAGAGCCTGTGGGGAGTCTTTTGTTTCCTCGTGCTGAGGGTCAAGCCCAAGGCTTCTGTGTGCCCAGCAAAGCCACACCACCGAGCCGCACGGCCAGCGCTGTTGCCTATCATCCACTGGGTCTGCCTGTCGCTGCGGACACAGACACCCGCTGCCCTTCGTGTCCTCCCTCGCTCTTTACATGCTCACTGACATTTCAGGGTCCATATTTTTAAAGGTAACTACTGATTGAAACCTGTGCTGTGACACAGCAGAGCTGCGGGTTGTAAAGGAGACTGTACCGCCCGGAAAGCAAAGGACAGTCCCTCCAGGCGTGGGCAGGAAAGCTGACCCCATTCTAGAGAAGAGGAACTCTCAGCACGCTCCCAGCACCGTCCTGCTCAGTGCCACCCTGGACCAGCAACTCCAAGAGCTCCCTTGCAGTCCACCCCCAGGAGGAGCATGGCCACAGGGCAGGTGACCGAGGCTGTCCTGGCTCTACGCCATGTGGCCCTGAGGAAGCCCTCCCTCTCCACACGCACTTTCCTCGTCAGTGATAGCACCTGTGGTTCCACACTCTGCCATGTCACAGTCGGCTTGTTTGATGACAAGGTCCCTGACACCAAGGGACAGCACTCAGTACGCACTTGCCGAGTGTTAACGAAGTCGGTGACGATTTGGGAGCAACATGGCTACATGTGTCGCCTCCAAATTCCCACGCTGGACTGCTAAGCCTGGGGCCAGGGAACGAGGCTGCAGTGAGGGGGGTCGACAGCGGTGCTGTGGTCACCCGACGGCCTGGTGGCCCTGCATGGAGCGGGGAGGAAGGGGCAAGGGATGCCAAAGAGGACCCTGGGGACCGCCACCTGCCATCCAAGGAGGGTCCGTAGGAGAACTGCCCGCTGACCTTGATCTGGGACTTCCAGCCTCCAGAGGCTGCGTGTAGAATGCACCCTGGCTAAGCACCTGGGGAGTGCCCAGGGGTGGCCAGGGGTGCCCGGGAAGGGCCCCAGGGGTGCCCAAGGAGGGACCAGGGAACCATCACGGGGCTGGCTAGGGGCTCAGTCCCACAGGACAGGGCGTCCCTTCCCCAGGTCCACGTTCACTGTCTCATCCGCAGCGGCAACACACTGGTCAGAACCCCTTCAGAGCCGACGCAAGACGGACCTGAAACAGTCAGAACAGGCCACAGGTACTAGAGCTGCCCCGACCCCAGGGCGCAGGCCAGAGCGACTGGAACCAGGGCTCCTCTGCAGGGTGCCAGAGACCTCCCATGCCGAAGGTTGAGGCCAGCAGCCTGTGCTCCTGCTCAGTCAGTCCCTCCTCCTCAGCCCTCCTCCTCCTCAGCCCTCCTCCTCCTCAGCCCTCCTCCTCAGCCCTCCTGCTCACCCCCTCCTCCTCAGCCCTCCTCCTCCTCACCCCTCCTCCTCCTCACCCCTCCTCCTCCTCCTCACCCCTCCTCCTCAGCCCTCCTCCTCACCCCTCCTGCTCAGCCCCTTCTGCCACTGCTACCTCCTTGTCCCCTGTCTGCCTCTGAGGTTGGCCACAGGGCCTTATGTCAACCTTTATCTGTGTAGGAGGCTCCTCAGAACTGGGTCCACCTGTGATCCTCCCCCTAATCCACTCTTTAGGAAAGTCCTTGTGCCGTGAGGAAAGAGGACAGGGTTCCCTCATCTGCAAACCCTCCGGGGCGCAGGGGGCGCTGTCCACATCCCAGCTGTGAGGTCCCATGTGACTCACTCCTTGTCCTTGACAAATGCTGGTGGCGTGGCCCTTTTTTGCTTTGGATTAGCATGCTCTGATTTGTGCCTTCTGGTCATTGTCCCCATACAGTCCTGAGACCCAGGTGATCCTCAGGGCCCGACAGGAGACGTCCCAACAGGAGCTGGTGCCCATAGCAGAGGTCTGGAAATCTCCCCAAACCACGAGTGTTGGAGTTTCCTGTCGTTTTAGCTCCAAATGACTCGGGGATTTCTGTCTGGACTTAAAATTGGCACCAGAACAGCACAATCTGAGAAAGTGACTTACACAGGTAGCGATTTTGCTTTCGGAAAACCATAGCAGGAAAAGAGCCAGGCCTTATAAAGTCTGCTATTTGAAAGATGCGTTACCCGGAGCGCGCGGTTCTGAGTCTCAGGATACTAACGAGACCGGAAAGAACAGATAAGTAGGACCAAGTGAACCAGGCCTGGTGGCGCAGGCCTGTAACCCCAGGGGTTTGGGAGGCTGAGGCAGGAGGATCGCGAGTTCAAGACCAGCCTCAGCAACTTAGTGAGGCCCTGCCTCAAAGTGAAAATACAAAGGGCTGGGGACCTGGCTCAGGGGTAAAGTGCCTATGGCTTCCATCCCCTGGACCAAACAAACAAAAAGTCTGTTAGCTTTTTGCCACTGTAATAAAATACCCAAAAAAGAACTCAGAGGACGGATGACTTCTTGTGCTCCCAGGGCAGAGGTCTTAGTCCATGGCAGGCTGACTCCCCTGCTTTGGGCCTGTGGTGAGGATGAGACAAGCTGAGAGGGTCGGTGTAGAGACCTGCTTGTGTCTCCCTCGTGGTGAGCAGGAAGCCGGAGGGAGGGAGGGAGGGAGGGAGGGGGAGGGAAGGGCCGGGGACAGTAGAGTACCAAGGCTCCCTTCCAGCGGCCACTCCTTCACCTAGGCCCCACCTCCTGCAGCTTCCTCACCTCCCAATAACGCCATCAAAGAATGACTCCCTCATGGATTAACCCACTGGTGCCTCAGAGCCCTCAGGGCAGTCCCTCCCAAGAGCCCCACCTTTGAACACTGCTGCACTGGGGGCCAGGCCTCTGGCACAGGAGTCTCTGGGGCCACTTCAGACCCAGAAGCATGCCTTCCTTGTTTGGGCTCACCAGGGACCCAGAGGGGACCTTGCCACCCAGAGGGCGAAGTCCACTCCTGAGCAGCATCAGGCCTCTCACTCCAAGGCAGGACGGTGGCTCCACAGAAGACACCAAGTGGAACAGTCTTCTGAGTGGGCAGAGGGGAGCCAATGACCTCATGGCTCAGCAACAGCCAGGTGTGGCCTGCCTCACCCAGCCTACAGCTGACAACCGAGAGGCCACCTTCCTGGGAGTCTCTTTGTCTCAAGGAGTGGCCCTTCCACACTCCTCTGTGGAAACCCAGGGGTGGCGGGAGGTGCAGACACCCAGGACCCTCCTGCACCTATCGAATCTGCCCGCCAGGAATGGGCACCAGAGTCGAAAATCTGAAGGGACACGGTCATGTTTACCCAGTGTCACTCCTCCCTGCCAAGCACTGGATCGAGTTGGAAGATCAGCCGTGTTGAGCACAGAGCCGGGAGAGGTCAGCGCTCCTCCAAGAAGGTGTGGCCAGGGAACCACACATTTAATGTTCCTAAATGCCACCAGGTGTGGCAAGTCTTCCTACCAACGCACGGAACACTGAACAGCTCCTGCCGCACCCCTCTGCTCATGAATTCAACAAGACCTAATTCGATCTGTGCCTCTCGGACCAACGCATTCTGTGCCGGGAGGTTGCCTTGATATCAGACCACCGCAAACATTCCTCAGGGCTGACTCCCCACTCCCACACATGTGTCCCCTGTGCACATGGAGAGGTCAAGAATCAACATCGTTCCCACTTGTTGAAGCTCTCTGTAGATGACTTACATGCAAATGAAGAAACTCCCAGGACACTGAGACAAGAGACCTGACTGGGAGGAAGGACAGTGTGGCCATGAGAGAGACACCCATATTTGCATCGACACCAAGCAGGACAGTACTCCTAGTGGCCATTACAGTGGACAAAGAGATTGGCAAGGCTGGAAAGAAATGACCACTTAGGGAACAGACCCTGTGACCATGTGGCAAAAGAGACCCGCCACAGTGTCATGGGGACACTGGCCAGTGGAGACATAGACATGAGAAGCAGATAGAGAAGCATCACAATGAAAAACCTCTCCAAGACCAGAAAGTCAAATCACACATCCGATAAAAGACTTGGTCCGGGAGTATAGACAACTGTAAGAAGAAACTTTCTAATTCAAGAAGAAGGAAAGATTAATTTTTAAAAAGTGGGAAAAATTTTTGAAAATTCATTCCACCAAATAAACTAAGATGGCAAATAAATACATGAAAACACACTCAATGCCTCGAGTCATCCAGGAAGTGCCTGTTAAATAACAGGAGATAGCACAACACATTTCCTAGAATGTCTAAAATCAAAAAGACTGACCACACCAGACACCAGCAAGGGTGTGTTGGGATTGGAGCTGCCCTGCATTCTGGCAGGTCTCCAGGAGGCCACGACCATTTTCTGCACAACAGTGTGGCGCTATGTTAAACGTCACAACTGCTGGCCCACTCTAAGGTGTTTAGCCAAGAGAGGCAGAACCCATTTCTCTGCAAAGGCCTTCAAGTACATGCCCACAGCATCTTCGTTCATGACAACTCAACCCAGAAAGCAGCCCGGATGTCCGTCAGCTGGTGGACTCCCACACACCCTGGGACGTCCAACTCTGGACACCACTCAGCTACATGAGGAAGGACAGCCCTGGCACAGGGAGTGGACATCCCAACAGCAGAAAGCCATGTGAGAGCCAGCACCAGAGGCCTAGAAAGGGGAATCCACCTGCCATGTGAGGACACTCAAGTAGGCCTATAAAAAGGCCCCCGTCCTGGCCCACAGCCCCAGGGGAGCCCAGCCAAGCCCTCAGAGGCCTGCAAGGAGCCCTGAGTCCCAGCCGCTCAGCCACATCCTCAGGTCCTGTCCCTTGTCAGTGTGAGACCATTACTGTGTCAGTTGAGCTGCTAATCGGGGTGATTTGTCATGAACAATAAATAACCAATACAGAAAGGTCACTGTGAAGGCTAGCCTCAGGAACAACCGTCTCAGCCTCTGGTGCCTAGGTACCCACCAGCCCCCAGGCATGGGGCTGCCTGGGGACGCTCTCCTGCACCCAGGGCAGCCAGGAGCCACCGCTGTGCCAGGACACCTTGTGCCGCGCTTCAGGGCTGGCAGGCAGGAGAAAATGAGGGTCCACGTGGGGCTGAGAGAGAGGCAGTAGCCATCGCCCAAAGGCTGGTGGCGATTCTTTCTCTACTACTTTGTAGCTTCTCTTTGTTATCAGGAGCTAGGCTTTAATTTGCCAAATAAATGCATGTACGTGTCGTGTGCTCTCCAGACACGGCTCCCAGGTCCGTGTGGACGTGGCCACCTCTTGTTACAGACAGCGGCTGGACTCTGCGCAGTCCCCGGCTCTGCCATGTGCTTCATCCCCTAACAGCTGGCCTGGGCACTCCACAGCGCAGGAGACACAATTCTGCCTCATTGTGTCAGCATTTTCCTTCAACTTAGGAAGCCCACGCTTCATTGTGTCTGGGGGGGGGGGGTCATCTGTAGGTCAACTTAAACCGTGCTCGGTGGGCAGACCTCTATGTGATTTCCATGTTTACTAGAACCCATGACCACGTGTCTGCACATGTGCGTGACTGCACCCACAGAGTAAATTCCTGGAAAAGGAATCTGGGACTTCTTCATCGCTTGAACTTTTGAGAAACTTTTCAAACTGAAGTTTTAATGGACCAGGTGTTAAACTTGCGCTGCCTTGAGCTGCCTCAGGACTCCTGGTGGCTACGACCTGAGGTCAACGGTGTATGTGACTTCAGGAGGAGGTGACAGCACTGACCTCTGGGAGCCAGGGCCGGTGCATGAGGCGTCCAAGCCACTGCCACTCTCTCAAAACTGCCAACCTGATCCCGTCCCTTCTCAAAGGGTGGCCCCATGCCACTTGGCCTCTGGCATTTACATCCTTTCATGGATTTTTCCTCCTACTTTTTAACAACACAGAAGACGTGCCGGCCGCCTTGGAGACCCGCATCCTGACACACAGGGCCCAGGTCAGTCCACGGGATCCTTTGCACAGTGCAGCAGGAGTACCCCCTGTGGCGCGGCCTTCAGCTTCGTCTCAGGCCAGCCAACTCCAGTCATCACGGGATTAGATGCTGCTGTGTCTCCGCATGTTTGCACTTCTTATGTGTCACATTTTGACCTACAGGAGCCAGAGGGGGGACGAAGCAGTCCTGTCCACCTGCTCAGGACATAGCCTGCCATGGCCTTTGCTCTCCTGGACACTCACCAAGAGCAATCGGAGGCAACTGACCCAAAGTAACTCCGTGCAAAAGAGGCACAAGACTCCCTTGACACTCAACCAAGAGGAGTGAGTCACCAGAATTCAGGGCCTGTGTCCAGGTTCAGGGACAAGCTCTGCTCTAACCTTGAAGTCGCTCGCAGGATCATTCTTCACTTAGCCAGCACCTCGGGGCCTCCAGGGCTCAGGGCTCAGCACAGAGGCCTCCTCCATCTGTAAAGATGACTTCTAGTAGAACTAGCGCTGAATAATACCACGCACCTCTCCTCTCCCTGCAGCCGATGCCGCCGTGGGAGGCAGTGTCGTGGTCCCATTCCACAGGTGCAGTGACTGATGTTGGAGGAGGTCACATGAATTTTCTGAAACTCTCGGCAAGGAAGTGAAAGTGTCCCCTGAATCCAGGTTCCGGGCTTCTCTATGGCTGGGTCCACTGCCTCCTCTCTGGCCGTTAATGAACAGTCCACAATGAGCAGCTGACGCTTATCAAGTGCCCCCATGTGCCAGGCAGCTTGGTGGGAGGCTGCGTGTGGACCACCTCCCGTCTGAGCAGGGGGACTGGGAGACAGCCCTACCTGGATCACACTTCACAGCCCCCTGGGCTGGTTGGGGTGGGCTGGCTCACTCTGCTAAAGCCACCAGAGTAGGTGATGCCCTGGTGCTCTGTCCTGAGAGCCAGTTTCAGGTCCTGGTGAGATCAGTGGTCTCTCTCATGAACAATAAAAAGAGAAAAGAAGCCCTTACTAGATGGAGTCCCAGACCAGTGAGCATGGCCAGCCCTGCCTGTCTCGTTAGTTAGATGAAGACAACCTCCAGTGCATGCTCGTGCCACATCAACCAGAACAAAAACATCATCAATTTAAATGTCAGCAGATTCAAAGGCCTACACAGGGGGCCCACGACCGATTTATGGCTAGACTGCTTAACGAGGAAGAAACACTCTGAACCCCGAATCTCCAATGATTGACATGGGAATTGATTTTCACAAGGGCTTGCCTGGGAACCTGTACATTTCTTCCCAGGAAAACCCTGGGTACAGTCAGAACTCAACCTGGACATGTTGCTCGTCTTCTCCGAGAGGTGAGGGGCATCTGCACCCTGCCCTTGGGTGCATACGCCTTTGCTTTGCGGTCCTTTAATAAGTCTCTGCTCATGCCTTGCTTCTGAAGCATCATGAAAGTCCTTCCAGTGGTCTAAGTCAAGAACTGCCACATGGTCCCTGGATTGAGTTGAGGTCCCGTCTCTCCCTTGGAGGAAACTCCTTGGACCCCTATTCAGCGACACTGGGACCCTTAGCTATACGACACTTTTCAGTTCCTCCTGTTCTTTCCATTGCCAGGTCAGCTTTCTAGAGAAAAGAGCACAATTGTGGGCACATGATGTTTGCATTAGTGGGTAGACTCGTGGCTCTTGTCACAGGGTTTGGAATTGGGCTCCTCTTGCCACAGTATCCTATCAGGATCTCACAAGTAAGCCACATAAGTGACAGCATTCATGAGAGACACCCAGGTGAAGACCAAAATGTAGAAACACCAGGTCTCTTGGCCTGGGGATGTGGCTCAAGCGGTAACACGCTCGCCTGGCATGCGCGGGGCACTGGGTCCGATCCTCAGCACCACATAAAATAAAATAAAGATGTTGTGTCCACTGAAAAATAAATATTAAAAAATTCTCTCTCTCTTCTCTCTCTCTTCTCTCGAAAGAAAGAAAGAAAGAAAGAGAAACACCAGGTTTCCAAGGAGACAACTGGAGGCTGGAGTGGAGGCTGGAGGCACTGTGCTTGCTCAGGACCCTGGAGGTCACAAAGACGTCGGTCATCACGGGATGAACCTCATGCCCATGCCTAGCAGCAGGATGGGGCTGGGCATATTGGGTGAAGGCTCCATCATGAGGGACGAGAGATGTCTTTGAGAAGGTCATGTGGCCTCTGGGAGCTGTCTCCGCCCAGGGGCAGAAATGCTGACCACACCCTAGAGGTCCAGGTGGTGGCCCTCTAAACATGGTCAGTTCCAAGCCCACCTTGTGGAGCAGGCTGCAGTGGGAGGGGACACAGACTGGGCCAGCAACAGGAAGTGGGCCCCCAAGAAGAAGGAGAGGGCTCTTCCTCAGGCCCCGTCTTCAGAGTCCTCAGGCCATCCCAAAAGAATGCCACGTCCCTGAGGGCCTCTGGGAAATTAGAACTGAGCCGCCCCCCGACAGGACCCACAGGCCTGGAAGCTGACAAGGAGCTGAGGGCCGAGGACCACCTGGAGCTGCCGGCAGCCCACTGACTGCCCTGTCATCTCACGCTCTTCGTCGTACTAAGATGGAACGGAAGCTCCGACATCTCCTGATCTTGCAAGGAAGCATTTCCGGCTGTCTCTCCAAAACGGTGTGTTCAAGTCCCAATCCCGGGACCTATAAATGTGGCCTTACTTGGAAGGACGGTTTCTTCACGGATATGTGAACCAGGGTCATGTGGAGCCCCCTGGGCTGGGATCAGTGGCTGAGGTCCTCATAAGAGGAGGGAATATGGACGCACAGGCAGGGACAGGACGGGGCAGTGCAGGCCGAGGCCTGCTGGCAGCTCATAGGCTGGAGGAGGCAGGGGCATCTGACCCGGAGCCTCGGAGGGTGTGTGGCCCTGCCCACACCTGGACGTGGGCCTTGCAGCCTCCAAAGCTATCAGAAAATGAGCTTCCTTTATTCCAAGCCACCAGTTTTTAGCTTGCTACCACAGCCTGGGGACTAAGATGGTGAAAACTGGGACCTCGGGTTTCCAATGAGGATAGTGGCTCAGAACCTGACACTGGACAGAGGTGAAGCCTGACCAGGGTCCTGGAGGCTCCAGCACACGTGGGGCGCCCCAAACGTATGAAGGATTTGCATGCACCTCTTGTCCCTGCGTTCCTCCATCTGCCCAGTACTGAGGGTCACTTTGGTACAGGACTGACAGTCTCCAAGGAGCAGCTGCCTGGGCTCCATCCAGGAGGAGCCCAGGTCACTGAGCCCAGGTCACTAAGTCCAGGTCACAAGCTTCTGGCAGTCGAAGCTCCGTGTGGTGCCAAGGGCCTGATTGAGTTGTTGGCATTTCTGCATCCTGGCTTACTCTCTGGGGACACTGGTGAGTCACCAAAGAGGTGTTGCTGCTGCTACAAACGTCAGGGCCACGGCCAGGGGCAGCAGGGACACTGGATCCCCTAATATAGACAAAGGCAGGCAGCTCGGGTCAGCGCTCTCTGCTCTGGACAGGCTGGAGCCCTGAGGTCTGAGGACCGCCCTGGGAAGCCAAATGCCCTCCTCGGTCATTCAGGTCCGCAGGAGTGACCAACAAGACACCAGCACACGCCGAGGCTGACCCAGGGCAGGGCACCCAGCCTGGGCATGGAGAGGGAGGTGTGAGCGTGGCTGAGTGACAGAGTGTGAGAAGGAGTGCGTCACAGTGTGGCAGTGTGTGTGAGGGCGTGTGTCCAGTGTACAGCGTGTCTGGGGGTGGGTGTGCAGGCCAGTGAACCTGGGGGAGTGGGTGTGGCTGTGGAAGATTGAGGGGATGTGTGTGTGAGTGCGCATGTGGCCAGTGGGCACTGGCAGATGGACAGATCCACAGAGGACCAGGTATGGGGCCCACCAGGGCCATGACCCGGCCTCACCTCCGGGCCGAGCTCTCACCGGGGGAAGGGCATTGACTTGGCAGCCAGAGCCCTCTGTCCACTTTACATGGAGCGGTGCTGCCACCTAGAGGACAAGTGGCCAGGGACATTCCAGGGAAAGGTTCCTGCTGGCAGGGTGATGGGTGCCGGCCTTGGGTTGTTCAGGCTCTAGTCTCAGATAAGAAAGGACAGAGGGGACAGGGAGGAGGAGGTTCCAGGGAAGAAGGGTGGGGTGCAGGGGCGGGAGGACAGATGCAGAGCAGGAGGATGGGGTGCAGGGCGGGGTATGGGGCACAGGGTGTGAGGATGGGACACAGGGCAGGGGATGGGGTGCAGAGCAGGAGGATGCGGTGCAGGGCGGGGTATGGGGCACAGGGTGGAAGGATGGGGTGCAGGGTAGGGGGATACCATACCACGGGGTGTGGGGTGCAGGGAGTGAGGATGGGGTGCAGGGCAGGGGATGGGGTATACGGGGATGGGATGTAGGGCCGTGGGATGGGGTGCAGGGTGGGAGGATGGGGTACAGAGGTGGGAGTACAGGTGCAGGGCAGGAGGATGGGGCATGGCAGAGGGATGGGGCACAGGGTGTGAGGATGGAATGCATGGCGGGGAATGGGGTGCAGGGCAGGGGATGGGGTGCAGGACAGGGGGAAGGGGTACAGGGCAGGGGAATGGGGTACAGGGTGGGAGGATAGGATACAGGACAGTGGTATGGGGTGCAGGGTAGGAGAATGGGGTGCAGTCACCTGAAGGTGACCTGAGCCAAAGCTTTGGTTTCCTGCTCCATCCCAAGCTCCTGGCTGGAGGCTTCAGTTCCTGCCTCTTGGGTCTCAGCAGAGGGTACCTCCAGGTCCTCATAGCACGGCATCTAATTCCCCCTGAGTAAGGACCCCAGAGAGTCAAGAAGCCACAAGGCCCTCGACCCACTTTGCCTCTGAAATCACACACCTCACTTCACCTAACTCAGTTGAAGCAAGTCGTAAGGGCCAAGCTGCATTTGGGGTGGAATTCCGCTGTGCCCCCTGAAGAAGGGAACTGTGGACACATCTTGGTGCCATACAGAGACTGAGCCAGCCCATATTTTCAAGCCCCAACCTTCACTTTTTAACCCAGGGCTCACACCAAAGTCACAAGGGAAGTTTTGTCCAAACCCACGTGCCCGGGACCCCCTTGTTCTCACCTTCAGAGGCTGCATGGTGCTGGGCATGTGGACGAGGTGAAATCCTGATGCACTGGCTCTGAACCCTACCCAGGGCAGCCTTCAAGTGTTTGCCCTGCCCCCAGATTTCCATGCACCTGGCCCCACGTGGACCTCTCAGGCAGAAGAGGCCTCATCATCGTCATTCTTCTGCCTTGGTGCAGAATCTTGCTTCCCCCACCTGAGCGGCTCCTGCAGATCCTCTCCCTGTGGTGAGACAGCAGCGTTGCCCCTCTTCCCAGCCAGCCAGAGCCCCCCAGGTGAGCACTGCCACATTCCTGCTCCCGGCCAGCCTCAGCCCTCAGAGGACAGTTGAATCGCGTCGTGAAAAGAATGACTCGAGGAGTAAAGCCGTGGCAAGCCTCGGAGGCATCTTCAGGACCCTGTGGAAAGGGCAGCTTTCCTCCTAAATGTCAGCACCTCTTCCACCAAGCTCAACTGCCTGCACTCGGATACTTGCAGCAAGGTCCTGTGTAGACTCCCTTGAGCTGTTTTATTCTGGGGTCCTTATTGGGGTGTCCTCTTTCCCTTGGCAACTTGGCCGTTTATCTTCCAGCTCAGGTGGCGCCTTCCAGGCCAGGGATGGGCTCGTCTGGTCCCTCGACCCTTCCCAGTGTCCTCCGGGCTCCTGAGCCGCCTGGACGTGCTCCTTTCCTTGGGGACCGTCCCTCTGGAGGCACTGCCTTCCATTGCACCGTGGCTTCATGGACTTGCTCTCTCCGCTGCTCCACGGCCTCCTGAGAGCCATGCGGTGTCTTCCGCCCTTTCCGACTTCCCTTCTGCACTAAGCATGGAGCGGCTGGGTGCAGATCGGCCTATTTTTACACGTTCACCTCGAGAGGTCCACTTTCCACATGCTGGGTAAAGAGATTCCAACTTTGTAATGTTCCTGCCATTTAAAAGAAAACTAGATGTAAGACGTCATCACTAGTGTGGTGTCCAGGCTGTGGGGACAGCATGCCACCTTGCCCTACTGGCTGCACCTCGTCTGTGTAGCAGGTTGACTATGGGCACTGTTGGGAAGGAAGACAGGTCCCAGGAGGTCTGAGCAGTCATCCCTGAAAAGGGCTCCATGTCTTTGTGACCATGACCCATTCAATCCAGTCACAGGAGGGGGCAGGGCAGTCCTCTTTTTTCTGTTAGCACCCAAGTGGAGGCCCCAGCAGAGCAAGTGGCTTGCTCGTGTTGACACGGGACACTTCTCATTCTCTTACTGCACAGTTTGGTTTCCTGCTCCATCCCAAGCTCTTGGGGCAGGTGCACTCTTGGGTCCTGACTCAGGAAAAGAGGGGCAGGGGAAAGGAAGGTGTGACCTGTCCACCAACACTGGTAGGATGACCTGGACAATGGTGCAGACTGAGGAGCTCTGGGTTCTGCAGGGAGGCCAGCACCAAAGAGGCAGAGGACGGCAGAACCTCCAACAGAAGAAATGCATTATGACGTCTCCATTGACAACGATGAACGATGCTGCCTCGTTCTGGGGGAGGGGCCTGAGATTTCGATATTTAAGCAGATTCGACCTGCAGACTGTCGATCAGAGGCCCACAGGGCAGCCTAAGAAAACCAGCTGTATTGACCAAAATGGTCCAAAGTGCATGAATGGTAGAGTATCTGAAATTCCAGGAAGTTCTCCCAGTACACAACACCAAGGAGGAGGGAAATACTGTCTCCACTACGTGACTTTTGTCATTTGTACCAGCACAAAATGCACCAACGTGTATTTGCAGCATACCCCTCACATATATGTGATAAATAAGCGTGTTTGTTCGTGTTTGCCTCCTGAGCAGATGTCTGACCTGTCGTGCGATAGTAGAAAGGAACAGAGAGTAAAGACAAAGACAAGTTGGGATGTTTCATAAGAAAACTTCTATCCACTTCCTTCTCCCTTTATTGTTGTTCGATGCCATCATTTGACAGTTCTCCACCTAAGAACACAGATGCTGTGGGGCACGGCTCCAGACTCTGGGGCCAGGTGCACTCTTGGGTCCTGACTCAGGCAGTTGTGTCACTGTGATCAAAACTCCTGACAAGAACGACTTAGAGAGTTTATTTTGGTTTATGGTGGAAGGACATGGCAGAGGGAAGCTTCTCAGCGCCTGGTGGCCAGGACATGACAAAGAGGAAGTGGGGAAGGGGCTGCAGAGAAGATGCACCTCCAGGGCTGGCCCCCAGTGGCCCACCTCCTCCATCGACGTCCCACCTGCCCACAGCTCTTCCCAGTCAGTCCATCCAAGCTGGGACGGACTGACTAGGTCACAGCTCTCATAGTGCCACCATTTCACCTCCGAACTTTCCTGCATTAACACAGGAGTTTTCGGGAACAACTCTCACATCCAAATTATAACAGATCCTGTGACCAAAGACCATGGGCAGCTGCAGAGGCTGGAAATGGCCAGGAAATGTCTTCTCCACCAGAACCTCTGGAAGGAGCCATTCCTGCCGACACCTTGAATTTGATCCAGACTTCCGACTTCCAGACCTGTAGGATAGTACATTTGTATGGTTGTAAGTCAGCAAGTTTGTGGTGATTTTTTAGAGTGACAGTAGGAAGAAAATACTGACTTATCCATGGGAAATGCTGTTCTTTACCAAGATGTCTGGAAGAGAAGGGCTTGAAAGGTGGGGGAGGAAAGCACAGAGAGACAACATCATTTTACCAGAGCCACCTAAATGTTCTAAGTAAATGCATGGGCTTTGCCCTGAATGAATTTCTTTTCTCCCCTGGCTGTGTCTAGGGGAAACATCTGCAAGAATTCAATCAGTGAACTTTTGTTTGGAGTATCCCATGTGCCCTGAAGAGGCTGAAGCTCCAGTAGAACGGGAAGGTGATGTGGGCGGGTCCTGTGCTGGGCTCCGTGAGCAAGGGCCTATGGGAACTTGGCTGGAGCAGGCCCCGCCCTTGGGAGGTGGCTGGCGGGAGGGAAGATGTCCTTCAGAGAGAAGGTGGCATGTGAGCTTGGGTTGGTAGATGAACAGCAGTCCCTAGCTGGGCAGAAAGGGACGCGGGAAGAAAGGGGGGCATAGAAGGCCACCTGGGGGCTCAGGGGGCCCTCGGCGTCCAGGGTGCTGAAGCAGCACTTGGACACTGCCCTGCTCTCTCTCTCAGGGAAGTTCCTACAAGGTTTCTCGCACACTCTCCAGGTGAGCTTGCAACGTCCCCAAAGGTACGATTTCCAAACCTCTCCAGAAGCAATTTTATAATAGGCTTTGTTAAGATAGATATGAGGTATCCTCCAAAAGTTCACGTGTCAGGCACGCAAGAGAGTTTGGAGGTGCAATGACAGGGTTATGAGAGCCTCGCTCTTGTTGACTGGATTAGTGGGTGAGAACTCTAAAGAGGTAGGGTGTGGCCAGAGGAGGTGGGATTTGGGGTGTGCCTTTGGGGTATATAATGTGTCCCTGGTGAGGAGAACAGGTTCTCTCTGCTTCCTGATTGTCGGGGCCTGAGTTGCTTTTTCCACCACACCTTTCCTGCCTCGCTTGGACACAGAGCAATGAGTTGGCCATTTATGGACCGAACCTCTGAAACTGTGAGCACCAAAACGCTTTTTCCTCCTCTAAAACTGTTCTTGTCAGGTCTTTTGGTGACTCACACAGTCTTTCCCTCCCATTCTCCCATCCCCCGGAGCACTCTCCGCCATTCCTAACCACTTCTTCAAGGGAAATTGGTGAGAAGCTTTCCTTTTGGTGATTAAGGGAGTGGAAGAGTTGACCAGGACTAGGGGAAAATTTAGAGGGGAAAAATGTTAAGAGGCAAAATGCCTTTTTCGTGTGACAACAAGTAAAAAGGCCATTTTTAGGATTCATATAAACATGGTGTTTAGAAGACAACTCAACCCAGGGCCATTGCTGGAGAAGCTCACGAGTCCAGGAAAGTCCTCCTGGCGGTGCCTAACTCCACCCTGAGCGGATGTCCACGGAGGAATCTGGCTTAAATGAAATATAAAGAAAACAGCCATAAAAAGACCCCAGTCAGTGCCCAGTGAGCCTGGAAGGGGGAGGGAGAAAGCAAGGGCTTCCCTGGGCAGGCAGGGCAGGGCCTCAGGACTTCTTAATACCTGGGGTGGATCCCCACCTGGATCCTTCCCTGAAGACTAAAGAAAACCCCAAAGCAGGACTTGAAGACTCCCAACCATCGGTGGTACCCGGGCCTCTGTCATTCCCAGTGCATTTTCCCCAAGATGACTGGTAACAGCAGCTAACATCCTGGACGGTCTCAGCCCCATCCCACCTCCGTGACCAGGAGGCTGAATGGGTTCCCCTGGGGTGACTGGGAGTCAGCAAGAGGGGGCTGCCTTTCCCAGCACCCGCCATGGGCTAGCTCTTGCCACGTCTTGCCTCCGTCCTGGTAGGGGTTAATAGGCATTTTGGTAAGAACTGAAGCCGACTGAAGGCCTCAGGGTCCTCATGCATGCTTAACAACTGATACCACCTAAGAAATGTCTTTAAAAATCCCTGATTCTGCCACATCTGCCCATTTCCTTGGTGTAAACACTCTACCATCTCTACCGTGGCCGACCGCAAGCCCTCCGGGCCAAGGCGAGCCACTCCAGCGCACTTTCATTCAAAATTCAAATGAAAACATGGAGGTGCTCCTCTGCAACCTGGGAATAGAGAAGAATGTTCAAGATGATAATTCAATATACAGAAACCATAAAACAAAATCACTTACAAATGCCATGAGTAAAATCAAAGAGCACGTCAAATAATAGTAAGTGCGATTTTTATCCCAGAACTTCTCAGAAGTTCTTTTAAAGGAGACTGATAAGTGGAGACATCATGCAAATGATATGAACACAAAAAATTTCTTAGAAAAAAAGAAAGACTCAAAGGATTCTTTAACATATTAAGAGGTGCTCAGCCTCACTGCCCATAAGTGACAGGAGTGGGGTTGAATCCATGGACACAGTTTGATAAGGCCCGGGTCGGGAGGCCGAGGAGCCCTTCTCTTCCTTGTGTTGCTGGTGGGATGTGAACTGCTCCCTCAGAGGGAAAACTGACCACATCTACCAAAACATGCCACCGAGACGCCCTCTGGCCCAGGGATGGAGCCCTGGGACACACCTGCGCGGGATTGTTGGAAGGACCTTTGGTAACCGTAAGGTTTTAGGAAACCACTCCGGAGTCCCGCAGCAGGGGCTGGTTACACAACCACAGGACAGAATGTGCTGGCGCACAGAAAGCGGGGGGCAAGTCCCCACGATGTTTAGGGATCTGCAGGGCAGAGGGTCTTAATGAGGAGCAGCAGCACGCCACGGCTGCCTGCCCGCAGGCTTTCCTCCAAATACCAAGAAGGAAGCATGAGGACACGTGGCTTTACTTCCATGCGCATTGATGATCAGCGATGAATCATTTTGTGGGTTTTGGGGAGGGGTGTGAGGAGCAGGTGGGGAAATGGAATGGAAGAGATTTCTCAGTGTTTCCCTTCTTACAATTTTTTTATCCATTTGAATATGCTACCTATTCACAACCCATGTCCATTAAATAACGGGTCCAGCAAGCTTCTGGAGACCACAGCTGGCAGACGCAGACCTTGAGTGGACCGCCTGGCATCCCCGAGGCCACAGCACCCTCTGCTCGGCGCTGCTCAGCCTCGGCCCCTCCCTCACGGAGGTAGCACCGTGAAGAGACAGGGTGGTACAAGGAGCCCCCGCTAAATGCTGGGTGGTGGTGGCCCAGGAGTTGTGTTGTTACAAACATCGCATCTGTGCCGCCGCCCACATCAAGGAGAGTCCTCCAGAGGCACAGAGGCACAGAGGGGTTGGGAAAAGGGCCAGGCAGTCGAGGGAGTGTGCTCATAGACAGTCTTAGCTCCTAGGGCTGCAGTGGCCAAATAGCCCCGGGGCTGGAAGCCATGGCAATGTGTTCTCCGGTGGACCTGAGGCTGGACTCTGACAAGCCTGCCCATCCTTCCTGGCCTCTGGCCCCTGGTGCCCCTTGGCTTGGAGATGCTCCTCTCCGTGCTCTGCCTCCTTCACACAGTGTCCTCCGTGCACCTCTGCCATCACATGGCTTCCACCTTGCCATGCGGACAGCTGTCCTGGTGGGCTAGGAGCCCGCCCTCCTCAGTGCAACCTCATCCCAACTGAGCAAGTCTGCAATGCCCTACTTCCAAATAAGGTCACGTCCATGGGTACCAGATTTAGGACCTGGACATACCTTTTCAGGGTACAGAATTTCATTAGGGGCCAAGAACATCTGTGTCAGTCAGACTGAGTCAGTAATTTAAATTTTACTAACTTACCCGAGAAGCTGATCCTAAAGAACATGAAAACTCACTGGGGTATTTGGCAGAAAACTTTCCCTCATACAAATGGCAAAATAGAAATTCTAATTTTCCCCACAAAAGTGGAGAAGAGCACCTGACACAAGCCCAATCAAATTTCCAATGCACTGGGCTGGGGATGTGGCTCAAGCGGTAGCGCGCTCACCTGGCATGCGTGCGGCCCGGGTTCGATCCTCAGCACCACATACAAAGATGTTGTGTCCGCCGAAAACTAAGAAATATTAAAATTCTCTCTCTCTGTCTCTGTCTCTCTCTCTCTCTTAAAAAAAATTTCCAATGCACAGTAAGTCAGACCACAGTAGGCCAGGGGTTTAGATGTAGTGAGGACAGACGGTGAGGCAGACCTCCCTGGAGCAGCCAGGACACTGGGAGACCACACTGTCTAAGAATTGCAAAAGTCACATGGACGCCAAGAACTCCTCGGGGAGCCGGCTGTGGACACCTGCCCTGGGTCCAGAGCTGTGGAACCGCATTGAGTCTCAGCAGGGAAAAAACTGAGCTAAAAACTGCAAGAGCTGCCCAGGAAACTGTCCAGGAAGGCTGCCCAGGAACACAGCGCAGAGCCAGGAACGGTCACACTAACGGGCGCACTCCCTGGAACCCTTCCGACAGGTGGAGTGCCGAGGAGACAGCCTCCCCCAGGCTCGGCTCAGAAGGCCTAGGACCCAGGGCACCCGGGACAAGAAGAAGGGACCTCAGCTCAGACTGGGCAGGTTCTGGATGTTCACCAAGAAGAGAATTTCAGGACAGGTCAGAAAGCAAAGCAGCCACGGGAAGCGGCTCATGCTCAGAGCAACACAGGCCTCCTAGTGAGGCCCGTGAGTGAGTCTCGGGCTCTCCTTTAAGAACTCTGTGGGGTGGGCGGGAAGTTATGTGGGAACAACGTCTGCTGGGCCATCACAAGGAGATTACAGAGGCCTCGTCCTGCCGAGGATCTGTGGTTCACTGAGTCTCCTCTATCTGGCTAAAGATAACATTTGGAAGATGCCTATATTACAGGCTTCTTAGAATACTTCTCCCTCTGTCTTACCTAATCTAAAAATACAGTGCGTAGGCTAATAGCCCATGTAGGCACTGATCAAAATAGGGCGATTTTCATACAAGAGTGGACTTGCAATCACCTTAAGGTTTATGGATTTCTCAGAAGTTTGAGAGTGACAGGCCTGGAAGAAAAACAGGGCTGGGAGCAAAGGCACCAGGTGACTCTAATCATGGGACTTTCAAGTGCACAGCTCCTTCCCACCTGCCTCTCTCCTCTCAGAACCTCCACGTGGGACCACAGCAGAACAGTGCTGGTGAGATCATGGCGAAGCGTTGCTGGCGAAGGGCCCACAGTCTTCCAGACCCTTCCCTGCAAGAAGGGGCTGGCAACAAATTCCTGGATCTCTGGCCAGCCCAGGCCAAGTCTGTGTCCTCCTTAGAACCATGCTTTTGAATCTCTCTTCCCACGGGATGGTGCTGGCAGGAGCCCCAGGGTAGCACGCAGCCCCGGCCACCAAGGAAGGGCCTTCCTGTCTCCCCCAGAGCGTGACCCTGCCTGTCCTTCTCAAGCCGTGCCCCTGGTTTCCATTCCTTCCATGAGGGATGTGCATGGTAGGAGGGAAACCAGGAGAGACTCTGGAAGCTAAAGGAGGAGAGGAGAAGTCTGCCCGATGTCCCCATAGGAGACGTGTAGACAGGACCTTTATCAGTCACAAGGTGTTGGGTGCCCCCTGTGTCCTCACTGGGCCCCGAGGCCCTGCCCTGCCCACCATGCAGTGGTCTAGCAACAGGCCTTCCCCACTCTGTGAGCCCAAAGAGCAGGCTTCCAAGAAGAGTTTGGAAACACGGCTCTTCCACACGCTTCCTTGACATGGCCTCTGCATACTGAGGCCATGTGCAGTCAGGCTGTCCAACACGGAAGGAGGCAGGCTCACAGGGACGGGAGCCCATGCCCTGTGCCCAGACACGGACTGCAGCAGGGTGGTGGCATCCCAGGTGAGCTGTGCTGCGGAGGGGACACTGCTGATGGACAAAGCCAGCAGGAGAGTCCTGGAGACATAGGGCCTGAGGTCCCAGGCTGCTGTGAAAGCTGGAGGCTTGTGAGGAGAGGCCGCCTCCCGGGAAACTGAAGGCTTCTGCACACAGCTTTGCATAATGGACGGCCCTCCCTCCCGCCATTCAGGGAAGGTCTTTTGTTGTTCCTGGAGCCTAATTGCTGCTGAGAATGGGCGGCAACAAAAGGCCTCCGGTCTGAGCTGGGCAGCCATCTCCCAGGCCCTCTGTGCCTCAGGACCAGCGCGGAGTGCGGATTAATGACGGGGTGCCAGGCAGCAATGACGCGCACCCTCCTTGTCGAGGGGCTGAGCTAATCTTCTTAAAGATTCTTAAATGATGCTGTCAATTTGCTTATAAACCCCACTTCAAAGAGGGAGATCAAGTGGGGGTAATTGAAAGGGACAGCAATGGGGAGAGAGTGACAGAGAAGTTCTGGATGATTAACATTAATATGACACCTGCCACTGAAATGACACAGGACAGTGCATTGTGGTGGCGAAGTTCTCACAGGAACTCCTCAAGAACGGCGGGCGGGGGAGGGGCTGCGGGCTGTGCAGGCCTGGGGGGGCACCAGCAGGCCCCTCTCCGTGCATCTCTGTGGGCACGTCTTTGCAGCCAGGGCCCCTGCCCTCCAGCTGACCTCCGCATGGCCCAGTGGCTTCCATAACCACCATGTTTTGCACTCTGAAGAGCACAGGGCCCTGGCTGCTCCTGTCTCAGGGGTGGCTCCCCTGGGCTCAGCTTGGTTCTGAGTGACCTGAGACATTCCTCCTGCTAAAGGTCAGGAGAGCAAGAGAGACCACAGAATGGGGGCTTGGTCACTCTGTCCAAATACATCAGCCAGCCAAGACCGAAGGTCACATAGTCAATCGTGAACCCTTCAGTGGGGGAGGCTGCTGAGAAAGTAGATTGTGCCACAGGGAAGGGTGAGCACCCCAGCAGCACCCCCAGACCCCCGACTCTGCACACCATGAGGACAACACACAGAGAATGAGCAGGCCGACTTCCACGTGATCAGCATAAAGACAGTGACGCCCAAGACAACTGCAGCAGTGACTGACCTTTGTTTGTTTGGGTTTTGGGTACCAAGGATTAAACCCAAGGACCCTCTACCACTGAGCTACATCCCAGTTCTTTTTATTTTATTTTGAGACAGGGTCTTGCTTAGTTGCTGAGGCTGGACTTGAACTGGCAAAGCTCCTGCCTCAGCCTCCCTGGTGGCCGGGATCACAGTTGTGTGCCACTGCACCCAGTGCAATCAGTCTTCTCAAGACTCTCCTCACCGGGGCAGGCCTGCTGTGAAGACTGGGCTCCACATTGTCCACTCACACACCACTGTTAGGCCCAGGTCCTCCTCCTTCCAAGTCCTGATCCACTGGCCCCAAGACCACCTGTGATCCCGGGACACAAAATGAAACCTCTCTCCACTGGAAATGCAGACGCCAGCCCCTGGCCCAGCAGAAGCCTCGGTCACCCCAGGGACCTGGCTTGGCTGTTCCCCTCCACCTTGCAGTTAAGCTCAGAAGCTACCAGAAAGGCCATTGAAGAGAGGGCACGGCTGCTTCCTTCTCCCTTTTGTTTCCTCTCCCTTCCTCACAAAGACACCTCCTTGTTCTGACCAGAGGTCACAAGGGCAGGCAGGTAGAGAGTCAATGGGAATCACGGGGAATCAGACCTTGAAAAGTCCCCCTGTCGCCCACCGGAACTCAGGACTGGCGCTCGGGGACCTGGGAACCAAGGCCCTGATGGATGGTGTGCAAGGCCCGTGGCCTGGCCAGGTCTGAGGTGCCCTCTCCTCACCCAGCAGCAGTGCCTGGGCCCCCCTTCTGGTCTGCTGGGCCGTGGGCAGGCCACCCTGGAGGACGGCCGTAGGCAGCACCGGCAGCCGCGGTGCTTTCTCTGTTTAATTAGAGCAATTTGCCAACATCCCTCATGGAGGGAACTTGACCCTCCTGCGCCCGAGTTCTCTTTCCCCAGGGCATTCAGCTCCCGTCCACAGAGCCAGACAAGAATAGAAACTGCAGAGACGCTCTTTTGTGCTGCTGGGACATTTCAGCAATTCTCCTGGTTCTTTCAAAGGAACACAATTATCTGATGGTTCTTGGAAGCAATTAAAATGAGGAAGCGCGCACCCTGCTTCCATGCCTGGGTCTGTCTTCCCAGTCCGCGGCACTGGATTGAAGCAGGACAACTCTGGGCAGCCTCTGAGGAGCGGGGTGCCATGCAGCAGTGACCGAGGATTTGAGGCCGCCTGGCTGAGCTGTGCCCACTAGCGGGTCTTTGGAAGTGTGCTCCTGGTTGCAAGTAGAGGAGTGGAGGAGGGTCACTCTTGGCAGTGGTCACTCTTGGTAGTCGGAAGTGGAGGAGAGTGGAGACTGAATACTCACAGCCCTGGAACTGAGGGTTTGTTCCAGTGACAGGTGACATTCCCAGGATCTGGGAGCTGAGCCTGCTCTGTGCCGTGCCAGGGGTCCTGTAGAAAACCCCCTTCCTAAAGTGGGAAAGAGGACTGTCCGGATTGAGGATTGTCGTGCTCAGATGTCATGATCAAGGTATTCTTCGTTTCCCGTCCCTCCAGGAAGCACCAGGAAGAGGCTGCATCTTCCCTGAGCCGGCAATGACACTGGACCTTATGCAAAGAGGCAGCCAACGGAGCCTCAGCACACGCTTGTTCGGGTGACCCCAGGAGGAGCCCTGCCTTGACTCTGTTGGTGACTGAAGACACTGTTGGCTGCTTGGAGGAGGGACATAGGTACTGGTCCATGGCAGGCACTTGACTGTGGTGCCATCTGCCATCCTCTGGACCCTCCCTTGCCAACACGGAAGTGGGTTATTCATGACATCTCTCAAGGTGGATGGCAAGAAATCTAGGCTATTGTTGAGATCAAATGTTGTCACAGCCTCATCAACAATTCCTCACAGTTTCCACTGAGGGCTAGAGTTTGGGTTGGGGGCGGGTGAGAGCCTCCTGGTTCGGGTAACTCTTCAAGAGGAGCATTCTGAGCCAGGCATGGTGGCACACATCCATAACCTCAGCACTCAGGAGGCTGAGGCAGGAGGATCACAAGATCAAGGCCAGCCTGGGCAGCTTAGTGAGACCCTGTCTCAAAATGAAAAATAAAAAGGACGGGGATGTAGCTCAGTGGTAGAGTGCCCCTGGGTTCCGTTTCTGGAAGTAGAGGAAGAGGACAGCATCCCGTGAAACAGTGACTTCTCAAGGCTGTCACATCAAGAAGGGTCAATGGCCTCTCCCAGATGGCATCCTTCAGAGAAAGGACAGGTAGCAGCTACCCAGAGACGGCCGGCCGGCAGGTGTGTTCCAGGTGGGAAGCCCCGAGTTTCCTGAGACTTCTTCTCCCCTGCACCTGGGCAGCAGGATGGGACCCCGGCTGCCCTCGGACACGCTGGCCCATCCCTGGCACAGGCTGTGGCTGGAGCTGCTTGTCAGAGGGAAGACCCCTCTGCCTAGGAAACAATCCCCCCAAGTCACAGACGGTTTTCTGAGACAATGAAGAACACAGGTAAGCTCTGCGCTGAGGCCCTTCCCTCCTCAGAAAGACCCAGTCACCTAGCTGGGCGGGGCGGTGTCCTGTGGTCACCAACGGCGGGCCGGTGGCTTCCACTGTCTCTACAGTGGACATGCTGCCTCCAACTCAACCTCAGTGAAGTCCAAACCTCTTGACCTTCCGCTTCACTAAAAGGCTGAGCTGTTGGGCTGGGAGAATAAATGGAACCATTACTTGAAAGGTTTCAAATTCTGATGAGCAGAACGATTGTTTTGGAAAATCTATAGCAGAGAGTAGTATAATTATAATGTAGATTTGTGGGGTGTTCAGTCCAAACTCATCTCCAATCCTAATGTGGTTTTCTAACAATAACACTCCACTGAAAAGGGGCAGCCCACAAATAAGTGCATTCTTTAGATACATTTCCTGTCCAGTTAAAAATAAATTTTCAGACATTTGAAAGCAGCATAGCGTCCTTCCTAACAATAACCCCCCCCACCCCCCACAATGTCACTGGGCCAAAGCTTTGGCACTGTCAAAGTCCTTATGGTGAAAAAGGAACCCGGCCTATAATATGAGATTCAGTTAGAAATCCTTTGATAACGGGACATGTCTGTAATCCCAGTGATTCTGGAGACTGAGGCAGGAGGATCACAAGTTTGAGGCCAGCCTCGGCAATTTAGTGAGGCCCTCAGCAGCGTAGCAAGACCCTGTCTCAAAATAAACATAAAAAGGGGCTGAGGATGTAGCTCAGTGGTAAAGCCCCTGGGTTAAATCTCCAGTAACCACCCTGCCCCCAAATGAAAGAAATTCTTCAAGAAAGAGGCCTTAAGTCGAGAACCCGAGAGGCTACTTGATACCTGGACACTGCCAAGGTTCAATCTGTCCCCCCAAAATGATGTGTTGAAACCCCAGCACCTCCGAGTGTGACCTGATTTGGAAAAAGGGCCACTGTAAACACAGTTAGATGAGGTCACCCTGGAGGAGGGTGGGCCCTGATCCCCTAGGACCGCTGTCCTCGTAGCAAGAGGAGAGCAGAGGCTGCGGCAGGGCTCTACGGCCAAGGGACACCAGGGATGTCAGGCCGCTGGGAGCTGGAAGGCCAGCCCACCGAGCCAGGCTCGAGGAAGTCAGTGGACAGCTCCGATCGGCCTGCTGGGGCACAGGGCAAGCAGAGGGGCAGTGGCCTGCAGGGACCTGGTCTCTGGGGAGTGAGACAAGGCTACGTGAACCTAAGTTGCCGGACTTCTCAATGGTTTTCTCCAGGGAGCCCCAGGACTCCGGCACGGCAGGGAGGACGTCTCTGTTTAAAGCAGCAGCTTGTGAGTGTCCCACAGGGAAGGGGCCAGCCCTCCGGCCACCTGGGCTGCAGAGAGAGCAGCCCAGAAGTCCTGCAGGAGGAGGCGGGGTGGTGAAGGGGCCTCCCTCAGCCCTACGGTCCTGCCCGTTGCTCATGGACATCCCTCCTCAGGAAGGCCTCAGAGCCCAGTGGTCCCTCTCCTGGCCCGCTGTCCAGCCTCACTGACATGGCCGACCTGCATGTCAAACATGGCTCTTCCTGATGGCTCCTCGGGTGGACACCACTGTGCCCTCCAGTCAGCCTGCTTATCAAGACTATCCTTCACCCAGAAAAAAGAACCAGAAATGAGACAACTGCAGAGACCCATCTGAAGTCACCAGCGCTTCCGCGGCAGGCGCCAGCCTCACGGCTCACCCAGGCTCAGCCACAGACCTGGGTTCCACAAGCTGGGTGCTCCACAAGGACCCTCAGGGCAGCCCTGGGCGAGGAGCCTGCCCTGCAGGGGCGGGCCCTACTCCCCAGAGAGAACCGCTGGTTGCTAATGACACTGCCTCACCACGCCACTAGAGACACGTCATCAGCGTCATCAGGACCCAGAGGAGAGACTCGACACAGGGAGAAGGAAGCGGGCTGGCGAGGCCTCTGTGTCACTGCTGTGGCACCTTCCTCCAAGGCCACACGTAGGGTTACCTTTCAAGCAAACACTGGTGATGTGGGGCTCCCACATGCGCCTTGCCCATGACGAAGCATCTGGCCAAGCCACATGTAACTGATGGTCCCAGAGTGTGCCCTGAGAGCAGGGTGGCACCGCTTCCACGCCCCAAGGGATGGCTTTGTTCTCCACCCCATGCTCCCCAAAGGACAGGTTCAATGCCTGGTGGTAAAGGAGAGGAGTTGAGGGAATGTATCCAAGAAAAGAAATTTAAATATTGGGAAAGAATCCTTTGGGAATTAGAGCTTCATTTCTGCATCTAGAAGTGTCACTGTTATTGTGAGAAGCTGAGGATTACATGACCCCATTTCTCCATGAGGCGCACGTGGCCACAGTTAACACCGCACCGAGCAGGGTTAGGTAAGGACATCATGTGGATAACCAAAGAGGACCATGACTCTTTCTGTGCCTGTGTTCACCCCCTTGGCAATGAGAGGCCAGTATTCCAGTCCCTGAGTCTGGGCCCAAACTCATCGGCGTGACATCAGTGCTGTGCAGCAGGCTGCTCTCAGGAGCTCGGTGACTGAGTCGTGTGCATGCACTACTCCCAGGGGATGGCTGCAGATGCCTCCATTCCCCAGCCAACCAGCCCCAAGCAAGGCCACTGACCTGCAGATGCGGAAAGAGCTCTGCCAACACCATACAGAGCCATTCGGGGGGACCCAGCCCCACATCCACAGAAATATCAGCAAATAAACTGGCGTGAGTTGTGTTCTGATTGGTTGTCATCAGCTAAAGCCATCAGATGCAGGCATTCTCATGTTTGTCTTGGTGACAGCACAGTACAAAGGTCACAGAGTCAACAATGTCAGAAAGGGGGAGTGAAGTGCCGGAAGGAGAACTCGACTCCTTGGCTCCTTACATGGTCCGTGGCCCACCATGTCCAGGGGTGCCCTGGCATACACCACGAGTTGTACTGGCCTCTGGGAGACCTGTAACCTTGGGACTGACTGTGAAAATGAATCACAATAGTATTGGAAAGCTGATGATTTGAAATGGCTTAGTTTCCAGTTTCTTGAAAGACACAAACACCATCTCCTAAACAATTATGTTCCACAGGACAGTCCCATTTGGAAAGGATGGAGGGAAGTACTCAAGTGGGACAAGAGGACCTACCACACGGTAACCGGAGCAGGATAGCACACGAAGCCAGGGCTCCCGGCTTGCTCCTGTGGTGGCTGTGCTCCTGCTCTCCAGACAGACCAGCAGGTGGGGACTCCCTCCAGTGTGAGGGGATTTTCCTTGGGAAGACTCATCTGAAACAATCTGGAACATGAAGAGGCCACCAAGGTGTTGTTGCCATTGTGGGGCCTCAGCCCAAGTCATAAGCTGTACCTTCAGTGGACTCCACGTGTTAAGTCAGGGGCTCAGGGTGGTGAGCCTCAACACGCGCCAGTCGCAGGTTGGCCATGTTTTAATTAGTTCCCTCAGTCCCTGGAGAGCACCTGATAAGGTGTGACTGCATCCACAGAACTTGCTAGAACACTAATACTGCATATTTAGGAAGTTCTTTTGTGATGATGAAGGTCAGCTTACCTAGGACGTGTTGTCGCATGAGCTATCCAGGGTCACATAGTAGCAAGGACATGGGCTACATGCGCAGCTATTCAAAAGCAGTCTGCTGGCAACCGCTGTGTTTGAGAAGGGAATGATGGATTTTGCTGGGATGGTAGGATCACTTGATTCTTCTGGAAGCTGTACCTGTACTAGAGCTGGGTGAGTGGGTCAGGGAAAGCCCCCGGAGATGTGTGGTCTACACTCACTGAGAAGCCCGAGGCCCCACCTGTCACACTCTGTCCTAAACATGTGACATGGATCAACTAAGCAGCCACAACCCTACAAAGTCCTACAGATGAGGAAGCTCAGACCAGAGCAAATAAGCCATGCTCCTGGTTGATTCAGAATCCAACCCAGGCAGCCAGGGCTCAGAGCTGCTGCTCTCGGGCACTCTGACAGGCAAACTCTGGGTTCAACATCCATGGAGCACCTTCCGTTCCCTCCAGTTAGCCCAGGCTGTGCTAGGGCAAAGTGACCCTCCTATGCCTTACCAGTGACCCAGGCAGATGCCTGAACTTCCAGGGTCCTTTCAGGAACAAACCAGCCAGGGTAGATAAAGCTGTCCTCTGACACAGTCTGATGTCCTCCTGCTCCCCTGCCCACTGCTGGATGTCTGCCCTTGCCCTTTCCTGTAGGGACCCTTCCTGTAGCTGCTTCTCTGGGATCCCGCATCCACAAAGGTAGATAGGGAGGAAAACATGTGTTTACTACCCACCTCCACTGAACCTGGCATTTCTTTCCATTGTGACTAAAACCCACAAACTAGGATGGGGAATATTGGCAACTGTTACCAGCAGAAAATCAGAAACTATCTTATTGCAACAGTTTTGGATGTTATGAAATAGACCTTATGGCTCATCAGTACTTTAAAATGTAATTATGCCCCCTAAATCATGTTGTTTAATGTATTGATGAAGAAGTACATATATTAGCATATCAAAGTTTAATATTTTGATAAGTGCCTTTCAGTGTAATAGTTTTCTTTATAATAATCATGTATGAATTTTAGTTTGTGTGTTTCTAGATAAGCTTTTGCCTTTTTGGATTGCCCAAGATGTCACAGCACACACGGCTAATAAGAACTGGGAAGGAGGACTTCAAGGTAAGCAGGATCATCCTGGGCATCCCTCCTCCCTCCTCTTTGGGTCCTGGCTGCACTGGGGCTAGGGACCAGGCAGGGAGAAGGAGGAGATATGCCTCCCGCAGCTGGCCTGCAAGCAGAGGCTGTGTGATGCACCTGCTCCTGCTTGGAGCCCCCTGTGCATGCTCCACCTCCAGGGCACGTGGGTGAGTTCCCAGGACTTCCCTCCCTCGGGTCCTCCACTCTGAAGAGTCAGCCCTGGCTTCTCTCTCCTCTCCACCTCCGTCAGTTCTCAGGGCCAGCATCCTTTCCCAGAGCAGTCTCCTCTGGAGAGGGGAGGGTCAGACAGTGGAGAAGAGAACTGAAGCCCAGCTTCCTCCCTCAGGCCTCCCACTCCCCGGGCCACCAGAAGCCTTGGGAGTGCAGGTCCTCTGCTCCCTTCATCCAGCTCTGCACCCTGGGCACGCAGGCCCTGGGAGAGCACCAGTTGAATCCCAGCGAGGATTGGGGATGTCCTGCCTCTTAGGAGACACTGGAAGGTCTGAGAAGTCACCTGGGCCCTGGAGTAGCCCCTGCAGACAATGCCTCAGGCCTCCCCTGCTCTCTGTTCTTTCTACCTCTGGAGGCAGGGTGCTGCCTGGGGTGAGCTGGGTGGTGGTTGCAGGAGCTGGTCTCTTCCAGCTGGGGGGACCCTTGCTCCCACTGTGGCAGCTCTCTTCAGAGCATGCCATACTGCATGCCTCTCCTTTGGTCTGGGGTCTAGTTACTAACTTAAGACAACAAGAAAAGTCCCCTCAGCATCCCGTGGCACTGCAGAGACTGAGAAAGACCCTCCGAGGAATCAGGCCCATGTTGCTTCTGCAGCATAGCCCTCCTCACCCAATCCCCCACTTCCCTCCATGCAGCAAGGCAAGACCCCTGGTCACTCCAAGCATGGGGACAGCCCTGGGGAAGGACAGGCTGAAAGGCACAGGGGCTGCAGAGCTGAGTTTCCTTAAGTATCAAAAAAGACATTTTAGCAGGAAACCATCCCACAACAATAAAGATTTTACTGTGCAATGAGCTCCACTTTCACTTCTTTAAACATGTGTGCTCGCACTGTATTTTCACTGTTATGATTCATATTCCCAGCCTCTGGTGAAAGTTAATTTAAGTCTAGTTGGAATAATTATCCACCCACTTTCTTTCAAAGATAGTTGCACACAAAGTGCAGGGACCTGGCCATAGATCCTAATTAGCACCTAACAACGTGCTTTAATACCTAATTATTTGCTTCAGGTTGCAAAGACTGAGGAAGACACACCTTCAGGGCCACCTCGGTAACAGGGAGTAGAAAGGACAGTCCTGCTGCCAATCTGCCAGTGTAGCGCTGAGGAGGGGCGCTGCACAGGGAGGACGAGGGCGCCACCTGCAGTTGGGCCTGGGAATTTCTCAAGATGCAAGCAGTCCACTGGTTCCCTTCACTGAATGCCCCGTAAAAACTGCTTCAAAAACAGAACGCAGAATGTGCTTTTTTGCATCAGAAAAAAAAATGAATCTCCCTCGAAATAGGGTGCCCAGGAGGCAGGGTGCGATTGTGTGCGACATTCGCCCCAAGGAGTAAGGCAAGGGAATCGCGTGGGAAAATGTGGGACAGGCAAGGACTCCTCCGCGGGGAACTGACGGTAAAACACGACACAGAAAGTCACCTGCAGTTCCATTTCGGGCTGGAAGTCTAAAAAAGGCACTTCCTGATCGCGGGCGAATGACTCAGTTTCCCGGTGACTCAGCCCGCGCCAGGCTGGAGGGGGGCCCGGAGCTGAGCGCTGGGCGCGGGCAGAGCGCGCGCAGCTATTTCGGGCGGGTCCGCGGGGGACTGGGTCTGGTCCCCGCACCGCGCAGGATGTACAAACAGGGCGATTATCGGAGGAAACACCCCACGCAGGGGACTGATTCAGAGCCGCTAGAATCCACCTGTCCCCAGCCCCCGCAGCGTAGGAGTCAGGGAGAGCCGTGGGCAGAGCCCGCCAGCCAGCTCAGCCGCCTCGCCCAGCGCAAGGTGACCGCGTCCCGCGCACCAGAGGGTCAGGCTGCACCCAGACGTCCTCACGCGGAGGCCAGGCTTGTTCCAGCGCCCTGGAGAGCTAAGAATGCAAGCACCCAGGAAACTTCTGGCTGGGGAGCTCCCTACTAGCTCCCTACTCCCAGACTACATTTTTGCAAATCAAAGGTTAAGCGGTGATTGCCCTGAGTACTAGAGGACAGTGACCTCAGGCTGGACTGCATAGAGGAGCGGAGACTGTGAGCCCGGATGGAGCTAGGGAGGGCTGAGTTCTGCCGGAGCTGGGCTGGTGGATCCCTTCTCCCACAAGATAGGTGCAGGGAGGACCCTCACCTCTCCGGGAGTGATGGCTTCCTCCATTCCCCAGGGCGGGGACCTTGTGTCCACTGCTGTGGAGGTGTACGGAGAACTCAGGTGAAGTGGTTTCCCCTCGGGTTATGCGAGACCCAAGAGGAAAGTGTCATGGAGTCAGAATCATTTCAAAAGTCATTCTGAGAAGAGTCAATAACTTGAGCATTCAAAGGAAACACTGTGTCCATTCAGAGGTGAGAGGGCCTTCACTACTGGCCAAAGCCAAAAGCTCATTCAAGCATCCAGGTGAATTAAGAAGCTCAGAAGGAAAATTTCATTTTCCAAAAGTTACAGTATAGAATTGTGCGATAGGTTTCTCTTAAGTGAGTTTAAAAGACATTCTCACCTGGCCAGTGTGATTGGGTGCGAACTGGAGAGGTAGAGGGAAAGCACCGGAGACGTCCAAGTTCATGGCAAAGTGGTTGTCCTTCAGTGCCCAAATTATTTAATATTCTCTGTGTATATCTTTCTATCCAAATGATCCTGAATTTGTAAGGGATTTTACTACTTCGTCTCCCCTCAAGGGGTCAGAGGAATGCCTTGTGAAATAAGGGGATAAAGATCAAATTGATGCCTTCCTTAGTGTGTATAATTTTCTTTTCTCAAACCAACAGGATGAGAGGGTAGTCAGACAATATTACTACAAGGATTGGAGTAAGGTGCTACTTAAAACATCACTTGGAAACAACTCTCAAATCTAGAATAACAAAGGTTGAAGAAGATACAAATTATGGAAGGTATACGCATAGTAATTTCAAATACTTAAAAGTTACTCTAGGGATACTTAATATTGCAGCTAGACCACCCATAAGTCCAAATGCTTCTTTGCCCTGTGGGAATTAAGTTTAGGGAATTTTGTCATTCGGGTGGGAATGAGTCCTCAAAATGACTTAGACAAATGGGAAGAAAGGAAACTACTCCTCTGGTACAAACTCTCCAAGGCGGGCCTGCTTGGAGTGACCTGGCATCCCCGGGCCTCACTCAGGGCCTGGATGGACCAAGCCGTGCAAGGCAGACACTGTGCACCTCCTGGTCAGGTTTCTCACTGACCCTCACCTGTCCCTCCACCTTCAAGGCAACACTCTGAAGTAAGCAACTGCTGTGATTCTGTTGGTGATCCACCCTCCCCCACCCCACCTGTTGCCTGACTGTGTTTCCAGAACCTCAGGTGACAGATGACAAGTAACAGGCTTCTTCCACAATGACTTTTTTTTTTTTTTGTAGAAAACTTCTTAAGGGCCAGGTGTTACTCATTTCCATTTGTCCTGTACCTACACAATACCTTGGGCTGGCCACGTTGGATGGATGAGTGGGTGGATGCACAGATGCTGGAGGGGGGAGGAAATGGATGGGGTTGAGCATGGGGAGGAGGATGGAGGGCCAATGCAGCACACAGAGTCTCCCTCTGCCTGGAAATGCCGTAGTCTATGATTCTGGCTTGGAAGAGTTACAAATAAAAGTGACCTTGTTTACACAGATCTCTGAGAGCCTTTATACTTTGCCCAAGGCCACAGGTTCACAAGCAGCAGAGTCAGATTCTGAACTCGGATTTGTCTAGTTCTGTGAGCACAACACAGTAACCCCCAGGAGCAGACACAGATCACGGGGACGGATGGGCTAAGCTCTAGACTCAAGGGTTTGCAAGTTCTGATTAGAAAATGACGGGTCCAAGAGGAGCAAAAGTCAACGTAGGGTCTTCACAGTCGGGACGGCTCTAAGGAAAAGGCACAAGGAAAGACCCCTGTGGTGCTACTAAGATAGAAAAGCCCTGTTCACTGAGCCGGTGACGGTGACTTACAGAGCATCGCAGCCCTGGAAAAGGCAGTGGGAAGGACTGCTGAAGAGCACAGTCCAACCACTTGTTCCCCTTCCGTACATCACCACCATAGTGCCATCAAAAAGCGTCGTGTTTATATGCTTCTAAGCCATGGCTGTGGCCGGCACCAGCTCCAGGTAAGACAGTGAGCAGAGCACACTGCAGCCCTCTTCCCACAGATGGGTGGCACAGCCACAGGGGACTCTAATGGCAATGGCAGCAGACAGCCGGGCAGGGATGTGGTTGTCTCCCGAGGGCTCACCTGTGGCTGTTTGGTTGCAGTGTGGTAGTGTTGGGAGGTGGCAGGTGGGGCCTAGCAGGAGGTCATTAGTCACAGGGTGGAAGGGGCGGACATCACCCTCGGAAGATATCAGTGTGGGTCTCACCGAGGGAGTGAGTTCCTGCAAGAATGGGCTGTTACAAAAGGAGGCCCTATATCCCGAATGTCTCTGGCTTGCTGTCTCACCAGTGGCCTCTTCCTCTCCCTTATCCTCCCAATGTGATGCCATTCACCATGTGGTGATCAGCCAGATGGCCTTCTTCAGAGCCACACAGGTGAGCCACTGACCACTGGCTTCAAGCTCCAAAATTGTGAGCTAAATGAACCCCCTTTTAAAGTACCACAGACACACACAAGCACCTCATACACAGAGGACAGCTGAATGGCCCTGCAAACACCGGTCAGACCTCAGGACCACAGACCACACGAGGCCCCGTGGAACTCGCAGCCTGCCACCTAACCCAATCATTGGCCTGCTGAAAACCAACGTGATCAATCGTCCCCACAGAGAGATGTCAGTCCAGTTCCATAAAGCTCAGAGACCCCTCAGACCCAGATGTGTCGTGGTTAATTGTCTGGAAATGAAGGACAGTGAGAAGTCTTAAAAGTAGCCAGGAAACAACACAGGCTTTCAGGGAACGGTGACCTGCACAGCCGAGGGTGCATCATCAGGGACTAGGGAGGCGGGGGCAGGGAAGGACGCGACAGCAGTCAACTGGAAGAAATGGACTCCATGTCCTCCAGGAACCGTGAAATGAAGACATCGCCAGCTCAGGAACCCACAAGGACTCAGGCAGCAGAGGGGCTCCAGAGTCCCCACAGGAGTTCTCGGATGCTGAGAAGTCCCACCAGAAGGAACCTGGGACGGGAGGAAGGAGGGGCGGCGAGGGGGACATCTCGGTAAATAAGATAGACTACTCTCCACTTTTCTTTTAAAAGTATGTCAATATGTTAAAGAACAAAATGTAAGCTAAAACAGCATACTAAAGATGTTTAACAAAGGTGACAGGAGAAAATCAGAAGTAGCAAACAGAAACTAGATAACATAAAGTCCTGCATCTAAGTATGCCAATGATTGAGCATAAATGCAGCCTAAACACACCCCGTAGAAGACAGTTCGTCAGGATGGATTCTCAAGACATGGCACAATTACATACACCCTACGGGACTCTCCCTTCTGGTACAATCATATAGATACAATAAAAGTGAGAGGATACAAACCACATACCAAGCAATCGCTGACCAAAAGAGAGTGGCTCTATTGACATCAGGCAAAGTAGATTTCAAAGAAGAATAATTATCAGACATAAAGAGGTTCACAGCCTAATGTAAGAGCCAGCCCACCAGGAGACTTACCCTAACATGTGCACGCCTAATAATAGGGCTTAGAAATAGGTAAAGCAGGAGCATTCCAACTGAAGGAAGAACTTGGAAATCCATACCACTGGAAACTTCAACTCTCCTCTCAGAAAATGAGGAGTAGACAGAACATTAACAAAGATCTAGACCAAGTCAACAACCTCAGCCAATGGACCTTGAGGTTTACGACAGCCTACCCAACACTAATAGAATGTATAGTTTTTTCATTCGCACACAGAACATTCACAAGAAAGATCACATGCATTTGTTAAGAAGCCTTAACGAATGTATGATTATTGAAATCACACATAGTATGTTCCATGATCTTAATGAAATTAAACCAAATATCAAAGGCAGAATTACAACAGGAAGATATGCCAGCCCTTAGGAAGCTAGAGATTATCTTGAACTGAATGGAAATGAAGTGCAACATAACAAGATGGATGGGATGCAGCTGACCAAGGCTCAGAGGGAGTTGTATAGCACCTCATACTTATGGTGAAATGGAGCAAGGTCTCCAGTTAATCACCTAAGTTTCTGCCTTAAGAAACCAGAAATAAATAAACAAAGCAATGCACATGAGTCCCTGTAATCCCAGGGACTCAGGAGGCTGAGGCAGGAGGATCACAAGTTCAAGGCCTGCCTCAGCAACTTAGGCCCAAAGAAACTTAGCAAGACCCTGTCTCTAAGTAAAAACTAAAAGGTCTTGGGATGTGGCTCAGTGTCAAAGCTGCCCTGGGTTCAATCTCCTGTACCCCCCCAAAAAAAAAAGAACATAAAAGGAAATAAAGACAACAGTGAACCACATCAATGGAACAGAAAGCAGAAAAAATAGAAAAAAAAAAAAATGAAACCCAAAGCTGGTTCTTCAAAGAGGTCAATAATATTGATAAACTTCTAATGAGTTTGACAAAGAAAAAGTTTCAATAATGGGAAAGAAATAAAGGAAGCCACTGCAGGCTTCACAGACCTCAGACCGACACGGGGTTCGAGGAACAGCTTCACACAGGAACTCAATGGCATGACGGGGCCTGATCCCTGCGAGAAAAACCCTCAGACCATCCAAGACAACAGGGAGTCTGAATGGTCCTACAACACCAAGGGAGTGAATCCACCCCTAAATGCCTTCCGAGAAAGAACTCTGCAGGCCCAGAGGCTTTCATTCCCAAACTCTACCAGACATTTAAAGGGAATTTAGCAAAGTCACAGAGTCCAAGAGCAACATGGAAACTGAATCATATTCCTATAGATTAGACATGTATAATTAGAAATCAAATGTTAAAAGATAATGCTATTTATAGTGGCTCAAAAAGTAGATAGGAACGTATCTAACAAAAGGTGCCTAGGGTTTGCATACTTAAGACAATAAATGATGCTTTAAAAAATCTAAAGAAGAAATCAATACACACAAGGCACATCACATTCACATAATAAGATTCAGGGAGGTCACAACTCTTCCCACACTGACCCATGTTTTAGTGCAATCTGATCAAAGTCCCCAGAGGATTTGTTTCATAGATTTAGACAAGCTGAATATCAAATTTATATACAAAATAAATTAAAATAGTTAAAACAGTTTCGAGAAAGAAGTTCAAAGTAGGAGGATCCAAACTGCTTTGAAGATTTACTTAAAAAAAAAAAAAAGATTTACTTTAAAGCCAAGAGAATCTGGTCTTGGTGGAGCCATAGTCATGTGGATCAATGAAATAGCATAGCGGCCAAAATCCTACACAAAATATGGTCAGTTAATTTTGTAAAAGATGCAAAATTAATTTAGTGGATAAATGAGCCTTTTCATGAAGTATCTTAAGAGTTGGATACCCATATATGAAATAATGAACAATTTTACAAATACTATATAAATCACAGAGCCCCTATATCTATGACCAACCGATCTACAACAGTGTCCAAAATTATTTTGCAGGGCAAAGGAAGTCTGTAATAAATGGTGCTGGGACAACTGGACATTCACGAGGGGGTGGCTCAGGACAGGCAGCCAGGCCTGGCCGTCCTGCGTGTCCCGTCAGTGAGCTGGAAGGAGGTTTTTGGTGATGTAACTTGTTATGGTTTGAATGTGAAGTGTCCTCCAAAAGCTCATGTGCGAGACATGATTGGGTCCTGAATTAATCACCTGATGGGATTAACTGAGTGGTGGCTGAAGGCAGGTGGGGTGTGGCTGGAGCAGGTGGGTACTGGGGGCGTGGCTTTGGGGCATAGATTTGTATTTGGCCAGTGGAGTCTCTCTTCGCTCCCTGATCACCATGTGGGCTGCTTCCCTCTGCCACACTTTCCCGCCATGTTGTTCTGCCTCACCTCCAGTCGTGGGGTGAAGCCAGCTGCCTATGGCCTGAGACCTCAAACCATGAGCTCCAAAAAAACTCCTCCTCCTCTACAGTTGTTCTGGTCGGGTCTTTTAGTCACAGCAGTGAGGAAGCCTACTAAGACGAAACTGTTCTGTGTTGATGTGGCTACGTTACTGACCCTACACATTCAACTCCTAGAACTCGACATCAAAATAAGTCTATTTCATGGAAAGTTAATGTAAAATAACATTAAAATAGCTTTTGGGATAACAGATACAAAATGCACAGAATCTAAATGTTGGGATTCAGAGGTCACATAATATTCTGCTCTTTCCTATGTATACCAACTAAACAAAATAAATAATAGATAAATCAGATTCACACAGAAGCGAAATGCTCCAGGATGGATGTATGGAGAGGGGTAGTGAGTCCATAGAAATGGAGCGCAGCGTTGGCACATTCTTCTCTGTGAACCCAAAGAAAGTGGACAACTCTCCATCAATTTGACCAAAAGTGGGTGAAAGTGACCGACACCAGACCTCCTGACGTCCGTCTCAGGTAGAGTGAGGCAGGCTCCCCATCGCCGCAGCTCCCTGCAGTCTGCTGGGTGGGTTAACCAAGCCCACTTTGGTGTCCACAGCTTTTTCTTGAGGACTCAGGCACATTCACCTCTGTGAACTAACTTGATCCAGTTCAAAGTGGGGCTTAAGTTCCCAGGGAGAGAACTGCGCCATCTCTCCTCTTTGCTACTCCAGGCAAGGTTGCCACCAGCCCTCTGCTCAGTCACCTCCCCTCCACTCGCTGCTCAGGTACCTCCCCTCCACACTCTGCTCAGTCACCTCCCCTCCACACTCTGCTCACTCACCTCCCCTCCACACTCTGCTCTAACCCCAGTGGATCCACATTAACCAACTGATGTTTGTGTTATTCGTCTTGGTTCATCTTGTGTCTGGTGGGTCCCTGGGCAGGGGTGAGCCCTCACTATGTGCGCAGTGCTGAGGACGGGGAGGCCTGTCTTCTCTGCAGCAATCACTATAAGCCCCCCAGTCTAGGATTCTCATTTGGAAGAAGTGCAAAATAAAAATGATCTAAGGTATGCAAAGCTTACAAGTTTATTAGTGGCTTGTGCAGTAACTTTTAATGCTCTTGGGGCCATCCTAGCAACAAATTCATAAAAGCTTAATTTTTATACAAATAGTTTTATTACAAATTTGAATTCTTATGAAATACACATTTAAAGAAATTACATAAAAGGCCTTAGTAGTCTTGAAAACGTTTTGGAGACTTTGAGTGAAATGTCATTTCAAGCATAGGTCCGAATCTGCCCTCCTGCGATCCATCCGTTCCCCTGGTGGAGTCTGTGGACAGCGCTCATGAGCAGCCATGGTGGTGGCCTGCGTGTGCTCATGTGTAAGAATACTGACACTCGGATTCAACAGAGCTGCTTGCAAGCCAGGATGCAGAGTGAGGAAGGCTAATGGAATGAAGGCCTTGAATGTTGTTGCTTTTGAAGTCAAGTCATTCAGTTTGTGGTTAGTGTTTAAAACCCTGAAAATATTCAATACAGAATCAAAAACAATAAGTTCAAGGTACATCTTTCATTGTCATAGACACCATATCCATGAACCTGGGTTGGTTTTGGCAACACAGCATTTTTGGTTTGGAAGTGTGCAAGGAAAGTTGATGTTTCACATTTGGTATCCTACTATTGAAAAATCTATATTAAAGGACAGCACAGTCTTCAAAAGAAGGAAACTAGGTAAGCTTTATTTTAACAGTGGAAGTTACACTAGAACTTGACCTGCCTAATTGCTGACATCTATATAAATTACTAAAATATATATATATATATTTCATTTCTGACTACTTTTGGACCATCTTTATTCCACAGGAAAGTTGTAATTTCTGCAAAAGCAGGTGCATAGTACCACACAGAGCAGAGACAGAGTTCTGTTTGGGGGGTTGGAAGAGATGGTACTGAGTCCGTAATTCCATTTGGAGGTTTGAAGAAACTGGCTTTACACTACTATGACTTGCACAGACCGAGGGACCTGGATTTTGAAACACTGGACAGTGGTAAACAGTCAGGCAGATCTGGGGGGCAGTCCTCTGGTACAACACAGGATGAACGTGGGCAGTGGAGAGCGCGGAGGCGCCGCACACCCCTAGCACCTTTGGTTTCCAATGGAGTTCTTGCCTCACACATCAGTGCACTGGGTTGCAGGTGGACTTACATTTCATTTCATCAAAAGTGCCATTGGTATGCCACTATGGAAAGCCTATCCTTGTCCTTTTCTCCTTCAGCAATAGAGACCAATGAAGCAGGTGTGTTAGTTACGCGAATTCCTATAAGGCACTTTATGGTTTTCATATTGGACAGTGAGGTACACAGGATATATTTCTAGGGTTCGTTGCTGTTAAAAATAAAAAGAAAGGAGGAGGAGGAGGAGGAGGAAGAGGAGTAGCACCATGTCGTGACGGTAGCTGAGGGTCAGGCTTCATTATGTTCTTCTCATACAAACTTGGCAGCGGCTGACGTGTGTGCGTAGCTCCCCTGCCTTCAAGGTGGATGGTGTGGGCTTCCTGAAATGCAAGAGGAAACCACTGGTGTCATCTCACTGTGCACCAGAAATGCAGCTCAAGTTCCTCAGACCCCTGCTCAGCAGTTTCTAAGGAACAGAAACGCACTGGAACCTGGATCCAGCCCCAATCTGATGATTGGGCCAGGCACATGTGGCTCCAGGACACATGGAGCACTGCGGGTGTTGTCACATGCACATCCAGTCCATGCCACCCAGGGGCCAGCCAAGGGCACCAGCAGGTTGGGGCCCAGCTGAAGTCAAAGCTATGTGGCCCCTAACAGTGGTGAGCCCACTCAGAGACCCATCCCAGAAATTCCAGTTTTAAAGAAACAAACCAGCTTTGTTGCACAATGTGACAAGTCACAAACCCGGAGTGAGTGTAATGAGACCTCAAACTACTTCCATAACCTTGAGGGGTTTACGTGCAGATGGTGGGATTTGAAGCCAAAGAGAGGGAAAAACATGTAATTGCCTAAATTCTTTGTGATTCTAGAAAATCTACCTTATTTTGATCATTAGAAAGGTAAAATCTGACTTAAAATTGGTACTAATCAAATTCTGTTAAAAGTAAAGCAGCCGTATATAAGAATGTCATATCCTAAAATTGAACCTGCTTATTTTAGCAACTCTGGATGCAAATCCTAGTGCTCCTGAAATAATGTTTCATATTAAGGGTATATTGCCTCATTTGAGAAGGGACTTGGTTCATTTTACCAAGCTGCTAGTTTAAAAAAAGAAAACCCCTTTAACCCCTATTAGCCCCTCAGCGGAAGCTCCACATCTGGGAGGCGAAGAGCGCTCATTTCCGTGCAAGGCCACCCTGTCTCTGTGGAGCTGACGTCAGGTGCCCAGGTGCCCAAAGGCCTCGCATCAGCTACTGTTAGGTGCGTGGTGCTGTTCTGGTGTTCAGAGAATAACGAGTGTGTTCTGCCTTTTATTATCTAAGCTGGAAAAAAAGTCAGATGGTAGCAGAGTTCCACATGACTCTCTGTAAAGGTGAAGACGAGCCGTCTCCAGGGGCGAGAAGCAGCATCGAGGCAGGAGGGTTAGAAACGCCTCCTGCCTCCACCCCAGAAGGGGCTCCAGCTGGTGCTCAGTAATCGACAGTGGATTCCCAAGTGCCCCTGCCCTGTAGGATGGGGACGGCCTCCAAGTTCCCTCCAACAGGTCAGCAGCCACCAGAGACGGTTGCTTTAGGGTGAGGTCTGGGTTCCAGATTTTGCTTATCAATGTTGGGCTGCGTTTGAGTTGGGTGATTTTTATTTGCAGAGGTCTAAGACCTCTTCTGTTCAAAGTTGCTCTGCGCTCCCCTAATGTGGGCTGCGCTCAGCACTGCAAACACCATGAGGACAAACACCAGGGCCTCGCATCCGTGGCCACGCAGGTGGCATTTTAAACATGCTCCGAGTGAAGACGCAGGTGCTTCAGTCACATCTGAGAGCATTCACCTCAGAGGTGGCAGAGGACCTCTCCCCTTCACAGCTCCTCAGTGAGTGGGAGACTTAAACTGTCACCTAAGGTTTGCTTTTGACGATCACCTAGGTCACCTGCCCAGGTAGAACAGAACCCAGTATTCAGCACCGCTCGGGAAGAGGCACTCCCCCTGACCGTTCCACAGCTACCTGTGAGCCTGGGCCCTGGAAGGTGTCACGGGTCAGGTGACTGAACAGGAAAGCCAGAGGGGGCCAGAGCCCGACGGAAGAGAGGCATTCCAACTCACTTGAACATCTCGCTTCTCTCTATGGTGGCGAGCCAAAAGCTGTAAGCGTTTGCATAGTAATTACAGGTCCCACGCCCATGACACTCGATGAACGGTGCGCTTCTGAACTCTTCCAGACAGGAGCCGGGGGACGCCAGGGCTTGGCCAGAACCTTCAGCACCAGCACTGGTGTGCTGCGGGACAAAGGGAGCGTGTCAGAGGGTCCCCATGAGACTCACCATCCCAGGAAGGAGCCAGGGTGCTCCTGCTGCACAGCCACGGGCGCCTGCCTCGTGTGCACCCAAACGCCACCACCAACCGGCAGTGCCAGAAATCAGCCAGGGCTCCCACCAAAGTAGGAGAGGCCCAACCCAGCTTTATCAGAATTCAAACACATGCGGCCCTTACGGTGCAGCATTCCTGACACAACAGCACCTGTTCCAACTAGGGACATTAAATGGGAAAAATGTGTAAATAATGCTGGACCACCTGGTGTGCTCTCAGACTGTATGAACTAAGTCCTGACTTGCCATGTGAGATGCTCCCCGCCTTATTGTAAAGATTCATCATCCATACGTTCTCTTTAAAAGAAAAAAAAAACTTAAAAGAGGAAAAAATAACTCCAATTATAACAGTTATTAGACTGTGCTTTGGGCTTCTGCCTTCCAGGGGCACCTGCCTACACCGAGAAGCATTGTACGGCTGCGTTCAGAATGACCGAAACAGCCTGCTAATCTGTGTTGTTTGGCAAATTCTCTGGACATATAAAAGTGCATGCAGTAAATCAACCCTGTAAATCATGATCAAATTTGAAGACACACACACACAGGAACTTTAAAGATGGCCTTCTGGGCGGCTTCTCGCACACTAGGAATCATTCACAGCAGAAGATAATCATTACCGAGCCCCTCTCGGTCACTCAGAAACAAGGACAATGCTCATCTGCAGGACAGAGATAGAACTCGGCCCTTCCTGAGGGCACAAGGGTGGAACCCAGCCTTAGCGGGCAATGAGGATTCCTTGCCAGGGAGGAGCTGCCAAGTCCCGGATAACTCCCATCTTACAGGTCTGGGACCGTACCCTTGAATCAATGCTTCCCAGAGGAATAGAGTAAGCTACAGTGAGCACCTCCAGCGGCGCTGAGTGTCCTGTTTCAGGTGGCCTTCCAGGGGAAATGGATCCTGGGGGCATCTAACATCCAGGGCAGCTGGGTGGCAGGAGAGGGGTCTTCACTGCAGGACAGGCCCTACGCTCCCACCTAGGGCAGCTGCCACACCTGGAACCGGCACGGGCTGCCAGCCAGGGCGCCCGTGTTCCCTCCCATCCCCACCTTTCTGGTGTCAAGCTGTGTATATTAGTAAAACACGTGTCCCCAGGAGCTGGCTCCCCCTGACCCTGGACGGGGCTTTGCCTCCGGAGGAGCAGCTCCTGGTGTCTGGGCGCTGAGCTGCAGAGCTCCTGTGCTGCAGGAAGAGGCTCATCCCAGATCCCTCCTCAGAGCAGCGGCTCCCCCAGCAAGGAGGGCCTGACTGGGCTGTCCCACGCCCTGCAGGCCAGGCTCCAGGGCACACTCTGGATGGGGACGGTCCATGTGGGGGGACATGCCTGAGCAGCATGGTCCAGAGAACTTTGAGGCATAGAGGGGAGGGGGCTTCCCTGGAAATGCAGCTTCCCTAAACACTCACCATCACGAAGGAATAGCCAATCCACAGCGACGACCACCCGTTGGGGCACTGCGGGATCTGAATGGTCTGACTATGCACGGCCATCACCATGGCTGGCGCCTCGCACACGGCACATCTGCAAGGAAGGGCGCGAGCTCTTAGCAAGCTGCAAGCTCAGATGCCTCTCTGGCCGTCCACTCCTCCACCCAGGGTCTGCCCGCAGGCTCCTTGCCCACTTTCTCACTCAAAGGCATGCTGACTCCGTGGTGGCCTTGAGCCCACTACCCTGAGGCTCAGAGCCTTCCTGGCTATATAAACCCAGCATTAGCACTAACACATTCAGTTCAAAACCAGAAGTGATTTAACTCCTTGTGCTAGGAGCGGAAAGGCGAAGGCCAAGTCCTAACAGCAGCTGTCCTGGGGGCTGGGGCTGCAGGGCTCCCACGTCTCCTTTGTGCAGCTCGGTGCTCCCGGCTTCTCTGCAGTGGGTGCTATCTCAGGAAACAGAACTAATGCTTGGAGAAAAGGGGAGCCCCAGTTCTGGGACACAAGAGCTAATGCTCTGAAGAACCTCTCATGCAAGAAGCACACTTGGTGAACAGGGCGAGGAGGATACTATGTGCACTCCAGCACCTGTGGCCGGATGCCACGTGAGCCTCCTCCAGGGACCTGGCCAGACTGAGGCCAGCAGCAGAGCTGTTCTGCTCCTGCCCTCTAGTCTTGGCTGTTCAGGGTCCAAGGCTGTCAGCGTCCACTGAAGTTGAGCTGACTCCTCCCCAGGACAGGACCCGGCCATGGCTGGCTCAAGTTCAGTGGCTGGACTGTACCCCAGACTAAATTCAAACCCCACAGTGTTCTGACCAGGACCCACCAAGGAAGGGCCCTGATGGGGGAGACTATCTTAACCCAACACACACCAGCAGCAAACTGCCTGTCAAGCCCCACTGTGCGCTGAGCACCCGCCCTCTGGAAAGGAGTGCAAATGGTAAGGATCAGAACGAGTTCTGCTGGGACACTGTCATGAGAACTGATGTGAACTGGTGTCCCCAAATTATCAGCTCCATCTTATCAACACCTGAGTGCGTGATTTTCTACATTATTCACCCAAATGCAGATGAATTAAAAGCTTCAGTTAAACACGGTCCCTGAATGAGTCTGTCCACCTGCTGCCACCTGCCTCCTACACACAGGAAGCAGCAGGGTCTGAGGACAGGGTTGTCATTCCAGGCAGCCTGGGTGCTGGGGGGCTGCAGGTGCCACAGAGAGGGTGGTCCTGCCGTTGGAAGGGTGGCCAGGGAACACAGGCACAGGTTCAAAGAGCTGTCAGTCCTTAGAATTCAAGCTGTCCCATGCCCCATGTTACTCTTGGAGAAACCAAGGCCACAGTTAGCATCAAAGCCGGGGCCAGACCTCAGCTCTCCTGGCTCTGAAACCCTGGGTCCTTCGACTTGAGTGACTGAACAGTCATGGATTTATGAAGATTCTTGTCTGCAGAAAGCCAGAGAAAGTGCTGCGAAAAGGTCACAGCCCTCAGGATTAGAGTGTCCGTGGCGTCTCTGCTGCTCAGCTGAAGGATTCCCCCTGAGTAAGAGTTTCCAAAACAAACCTTCAGACCTTCCCCACAGGAAGACCCCAGAAGAACCTGTAGGTCCTGAGACATTGCTGGAAACTCCTAAGTTAAGGTGACCATGGAAACCCGCAGCTCAGCAATGGGGAGAGAGGGGCCGCATCCCTGCAGGAGGGTGTGGCTGGAGGCCTGACCAGGAGGCCCCTTTGGGCTGCATTTCTGTGCTAACAGGGATGCGTAAAGCCCTGAAGTGTGGACTTGAGACACTGAGGCAGCCTTGAACCTTGCTTGTGCTCACAGAACCAGGGCCCTTGCTGGAAGTGCTGTGTCCACAGAGAAAACGTGCCAAGACACACTTCTCGACCCGCTTTTGGAATTTTGTCAGAGCATGCCAAGGCCCATGTCTTCAACCAAATGTCAGCATTATCAAGTAAACAGGAAACATAAATGAATAATTGTTTTCTACCTGTTTTCCAAGGAAAGCTAAAAAAGAAACCCATGAGAGCAGTTAGTTTTCCTTCCAGTGCATCAGGCATGGTTCTGGGCAAGACAGGTGTGGGAACAGGACTGCCGAGGGGCACTGGTGCCCACGTGGGAAGCACTGTGTGTACCCCTGAAGCACCATGTGGGAAGTAAGATGCCAACATTCAGCTTAAGTCCCATAAAATAAGTTTTCTGATAGTTAGAAAATCAAAGCAAGCCCTCAGGAGGTGTCCAGTGCCAGGCGACCCAGCGCTGTGACCTCCTACAGCCTTATGGCTCCAGGTCCCTTGCGGTGCAGCCCTCCTAGTATAATCCATCTTCCAGGGCTGCCTGCCACCAAGCCCCCTTCCTGCACACAGGAGGTGCTCATCAAGTGCCGGGAGGGGAGCCGGCGGCCAGCACCGCGCCTCTGGTCAGCTGCTCCCAGAGTGGTCACGCTGCTCCCCGCCCCTTCCTGTTGACTGTGGGGCACTTGAGGGCCCCAGGCTCTCCTCATAACAAGGAGCACTTCACTCTATCTCCTGCTCACGTTCCCAAGAGAATCTCCCCAACTCATTCTCCCTAGCCCCTATCATGTATGTGTAAAGGTACAATATGGAACTCCTTAGTCAAACGGATTTCCTCATTTGCCACTTTTCTGTTACAGCTGAGTACAGCGAAGCAATCAACTTTCAATTAGATGGAAAGAGCCAAAGACAAGACCACCATGAACTTTCAGTCCTGACCATTTCAATTTCCTGTCTTCCTGCTGGGCTGGCTGCTGGGGACCTGGAGCCCGGTCTAGACATTAGTGTGGTGGGTACTTAATTGGGAAGTCACTCGGTCAAACACACTCCCTCTCTATGGCTACAACGTCACCCCAAAGAAGCAAGACTTGGTAGGATTAAGAGGACCATGAAAAAAAGATCTCGCTCTTGTATACATTTTTATGTACAGAATAAATCTGTGCAGTGATTATGTGCAAAGCACAGCTACACACAAAACCTGTGAGCAGATAAGATAAACACCACGCCTGTGGCATCCTGGTTTCCTGGAACCTCTTCACACCCACTGGGACACCCACTGGGACAGCCGCTATTGGAGGGGCAGGCCGGGGTGTGCAGGAGCCGGAGCCCCTGAGCATGGTGGATGGGAACGTGAAGGGTGCAGCCACCGAGGAAGCTGATAGGTTTCTCAAGAAATATAAAATGGAGCCACCACATGATTCCACAGTCGTCCTTCTGTATGTGTGTTCTCAGACCTGCATGCCCACATTCAGAGCACTCAGTCACAACAGTCATGGTGCGGAAACAACCTGGACGTCCCCTGGCCGGTGGGTGGATAAACGAAGGGCAAGCATACACAGTGGAATAGTACTTGGCCTTAAAAAGGGGAGGGATTCTGATACCAACTTCCACATGAATGAGCCCTAGAGCACTGTGCTGAGGGACAAGCCAGTCACAGAAGGACAAGCCTGGTGCCATCCCACTCACATAAGGCACCTCGCACAGCCAGTCATACAGAGGGAAAGACGGTAAGGGCTGTGGCTGGGAGGGGCAGGGCCAGTGTCTGAGGGCAAGAGCCGCAGGCTGGCAAGCAAGGACTGTGCAGATGGACGTCGTCAGGGGCGTGTGACAATGTGCCTGTGCTGTACCCACTGCACTGCCACTCAAGTGTGGCTGAGATGGTCGCAATCAAAAATGACTGATTTTTAAAAAACTTGATTTAATGCTTGTGTGTAGAAGCAAATGTGATTCTCTAAATCAGATGTCTTCAAAGGCTTTTAGGGAGGTTATAATAGGAAGGAAGGAAGGAAGGAAGGAAGGAAGGAAGGAAGGAAGGAAGGAAGGAAGGAAGGAAGGAAGGAAAGGGAAGGGAAGGAAGAAAGATTGAAAGTCACCATCCCAAGAAAGTCACCATCCCAAGACTTGCAGAAGCACTCAGCCAGATCCCCACACTCCAGGAGGGACAGCCACCACCACAGAGGTGGGGTCTTAAAACTCACCCTGCCTGCCCATAACCTTTAAAGAGAGCAACTGCTTCTGTATTAAACATTTGGGGGCTGATTTCCATTATGAAACTCAGAAATCACCACTGTAAACCGACTCGCAATGAACTGACTTATCAGCTATATTTGGGAGAAAATGAAAACACAAAAATAAAGTCCAGATTCCGAGAGGTTTTCTTCCTCAATTACACATCTGCTCCCATGCGTGGTGGACTCACCTGCTGATAAACGGCCGGATGTTGTCCCCAGTGATGGGCGCCATGGACATGGGCATGGGCTCCGGCGTGGACAGCCAGTAGGAGTAGTCGTTGCGGGAGGCGAAGTTGCACACGTTGTTGATGTTGCAGAACAGGAAGGGCATCGTGCTGAACTTGCGCAGGCAGCTGCCGGCCGTGCCTGGACAGGAGAGAGGGGTCTCTCACATCCTTGTCTACCTCTAGTCCTCAAAGCCCCGCTCAAATGGAAACGGTTATCAGAAAGCAGGGAGTAGAGATGCTAAGAGCCCAGTATTACTACCAACGAGCATTAAATCAAGTTTAAAATTATCAGGCAAAAGGGAACCGGTGAAGAGCCAGGTAGGGCATTTTTTATAAGAGAAACAAACCCAGTTTCCAGGGGAGAGAAGCCTTGCCCTAGAGCTGGATTCCAGAAGGAACTGAACATGTGGATCCTGACAACAGAGCGTCACGTAGTGGACGGGGCTGCAGACCAGGCAGCGAGGCCCTTGCAGCACTGCTTCTAGATTCTATCCCCAACCAACTGCCAATCTAAGTGCTCGACATCAAGATGTGATGGGTGGAGGGTGTCGGCAGCAGACAGGACAAGGACAGATGCGTAGCTCTCTGCTGATCTACACTAACAGAGTGACCAGGCAGAGAAGATGTGGAGCATGTCGGCCAGGACAATAGGGACGTGTTTGAGACACGCAGCAGCTACGGGCCGTGTTGTCAGAACACGGTGCAGGCTGTTGGGTGCACGCCGGGGGACCTCCTTCTTGGGGCTGGAAGATGAGATCTACAGCTGTGTATAAAGCATCAGCCCTCATAGTCCTCGCTTCCCGTCCGTAGTTCAGGGCTGCTGAACTGACGGTTCACTTATAGAGATGGAGGGAGATGGGTGGAGCCCTCCTGAGGAACCTGTGCCCTTAGTGGACTCCTCACCAGGGCAGCAGGGTGGGGACAGTGAGTATCCCGGATGGCAGCTGCACATTGCACTGAAGGGAACGCAGACCCACGGTGGCTTACCCAGATCCTGGCCATGGGCTCGCTCGTTCCCCTGCACGTAGAGAAGGGAGTACCCGTGGTAAAGGATTTTGGTCCCAGGAGGACATGATGGGTCATCTGTTGTCTGACTGTGCCTGGTCACGAGGAAGCCGTGGTCGACGGATGGGGTGCCTGGGGGCCCCATGGATCCTGGCAATCCATCAGGGCCGGGTGGGCCAGGAAACCCTCTTGGACCTATAATACAGAGACAAATTATTTCCTCTAGTTACAATTAGGTTCCCCAGAAAACTCTCAAAACCATCATCTCAAACGAGCTATTAATATTTTTTTATTTCCACTAAGTGACTTGCCTTTTCACATTACAAAAAAAGTACCCAGAAAAGTACTCAGGGTACTGAGTACAAGCACCTACCTCCTCCAGGTGGTCTCCCCTCCCTTCCTGCACACCCCCTGGTGACAGCTTAAGGAGCCCTGCCATGCGCTGGACCCTGAGCACGTGCTCAGAACGCCGAGGTCACGCAATACGGAACACACGGAGGCGGATTTGGTAGATAGACCGAAGCGGGTGGATGCATGCACACCATTCCCAGAGAGGGCTGGGCTTCCCACGGCCAGACCAAGGTCACACAGGACTGACCAAGGAACCTCACGGGGTGAGCAGCACAGAGCAGTAAGACCCGCGGACACGGGTCCTTCCATGCCCTGGGGTGGCTTTGCCAGAGGCAGGACTGTCACCGCCCTGCTGGTGAGCTCCTTGTTCAGTTAGCCTCAGCCTTAGCCCACTGTCATCGTGGGTGGCCACCTGAGTTCCCGCTTCCCAAGGAAAGGGGTCGCCATAGCGGCCTTTGGGCCAACGCTGGCGTCATTATCTTTCACTCTCCTTTCCCTCGTCCGTGGCTCCAATGACTCTGCCTAGCTTCAGCCCACTTCTCTCTTAGGACCCCACGTGGGGCCACCACCGTTGGCCACCTTTCAACAACATCTGGAAAATGCAAGCCTGATCCTATCTGCCTCAGGACAGAAAGGAACCACAGCTCAGCTCCTCTGTGAGCCTATTTCTAAGACACACGCTTCCTCGGACACCTTTCAAGAAATCCTCTTGGTTCATTTTCAGGTTTCCGCACACCTGGGCCTACTGTTTCTAACCAAAAGATACAGGTCGTGGGTGAGGAAGTTGGGAGGTCACAGCAACCTACCAGGAGGCCCGAAAGGTCCCGTCTCTCCTTTCTGGCCAGGGGCACCGTCAAAGCCAGGGGCACCTGGGGGTCCAGGCAAGCCCACCGAGCCGGCCACACCTGTAGCAAGAGAGAGGAATTTGTGATGTGGTCCTCAGTGGCAGCAAGCTGGGTCCGCCCCTTTTTATTAGAGCTCTCCAGTCATACACAGTCGCTGGGTTCATCCTGACAAGCTCAGACATGCATGGGAATGGATTTCAGTTTGTGATCACTCTTCCCATCTTAAATGTCTTTTTCAGCCTCTACAGACGAGAGGGGCTGCCTGGTCAGCCCCCAGCTGGGTGCTGCAGAGCCTAGCACAGGCTGCGAGAGCCACCAGCGCACTGATGTGCAGTGGGCGTGCTCCATGGGCCCCTGGGTTCTCCTGGGTTCTGGCTGTTACTATGGCAGATGGTGGAAAAGGTGGTGTGGGGAGATGGGGAGACTCCACAAGCCTCAGTGTCAAGGCATCAGATGTCCCGACCTGGACAGCTTGCTGTTTTTGTGGGCAGCTCATTCGCAGGTAGCTTGACCCTTAGCTTCATGGATGCTGCCAGGAGCTCCTCCACTCTCCACCGGCCCCTAGCAGCTGCTTCCTGGTAGGGTTAGCTCAATACCTGGCCAGACCCCAGGTGAGGGTTTCCCAGAGCAGCGGGGCGCAGTAGCACCCCTGCCAGCTGGGCAGAGATCTGAGCTGCCTGGAGAGCAGAATCCCTTCACTCCAGGGGCTGCCAGCCGCACTGCCTTCTCCCGAGAGGCTGATGTGCTAGTGCGCCTGGCCGGGCTTCTCACTGAACCTGGGCTCATTGGCTGTGTGTCCCTCTGGCTTTCCTGTGTTCTATTCTGGCTTTTTTAGGTCCCCGCAGAAGCTTCCCTTGGTTCTGATAGACACGGAGGGAAGTAAGTCGGATTCAAATGTGTTTGCGTAATGCTCACCAGAGGCTCTGACCCGAGGCACCCGAGTGAAGGGGAGCCCTGCCCGCCTCCCCAGCTCCCGCACCCTGCTGCACCACCCAGGAGCCTCACCTTGCTGCCCTTTGGGACCCGGAGGGCCCTGAAGCCCTTTCAGACCTGGCGGACCCTCAGGACCAGGGAGTCCTGGCTCCCCCTTGATGATATCGTAAGGACCTGGAGGGCCAGGGGGGCCTGGGAGACCTGTGGGAATCAGACACAATCCATCAATTGCACATTAATACTGGGCCAGGAACAGGCCCTGGAGTGGAGTCCAGGGTGAAGCAATTCAGATGACCACGTTTCTCCAAAGTAAAGTCTTACCAAAGACATAAGGCATCAGATCTCACAAAACACGTATTCAGTCTGCACATGCTTTTTACCCTAAAACCCCAGCCTCTTGGGACTGGAAGAGACACTGGGGTCACCCATGGAAACTCTCCACTCCATTCTGGGATGCCCACAGCAACCACCCAGAGCTGGCCTGCACGTCCAGGCACAGCGTGTCCTCCCCAGGACCTCAGCCTTGGCTGCTGTTAGGACGTTTTCTCGCCGTCCTCCCAATCTGCCTCGCTGGGCACGTAACCACTGCCCCCGATTCCCAATGGCTGTGCACTGCAGGTCTGGGAATGCGGAAGCTACAAGACAGAAGGTGAGGTCTGTCTCTGCCTCCTCTTCCTCAGCCAGACCCTAGTTCTCTCACTCCACCTTCTCCCCCTGCTCTTCCTTCCCCCCTTCACTCCTCATTCTCCTCCCTTGAATGTGGTTTTGAAAATTCAGCAGAGCCCAGGAAATATGGCTGCCCAGCAGAGTGCCTCCGGGAGCTGCTTCACCCTGGCCCCCAGGGGAAGGGCAGCCGAGGCCCTTTCCCAGGCAGGGTCCTTCCCCCAGCCAGGACGCGTGTACTCTGCATGTGCCCAGAGGACTGCTCGCAGGACTTCGGAGCCTGGGAAGTGTTCAGTCTGGAGCCTGTTCTAGTCTTAACCGTCCCTCCTCCCTCCTCTGGACTCCCCACCAGGCAGAAGGGTACGACTTTCCAGACAAGTTGCTCATGAAAACAGTGTCATACAGGGACGCTGACATGCTACAAAGAGCTTCCGTCACCATTTCACATACGCAAGACCAACCCCCTCACTGGGGGGCTTTTATATCTCCCAAATCATCAGTAAGGTCCCATGAGTGAACACGCTCTCCTACCTTTAGGGCCGGGGACGCCTTGATCTCCCTGATCTCCCTTCAGCCCCTGGAGGCCAGGAAGACCCTTTTGACCTAGACAGAAGGAGGATACCGTCTTTACACAGGGCTTGCAATGACACACAGACGTGGACACATGCACACATACACTCCCCAAACACACACGCATGTATATGTGTGCACACGTGTGCGTACTGTGTGTACGCGCACACATGCACACTTACACCACATACACAGATACATATTCATGAAAACATATACGTACACACCATGAGCACATTTCCAAACAGGTCCTCAAAGAAGAAAAGGGCATTATTCCTGTTGGCTAAAGCATTCGATGGAACTTGTCCCTCTAAAACCAGAGACCACACTTTTCCAAGCAGGAAACAAACTAACATGGTCACAACCAGAAGGGACATGTGACACTGCTCATGGTTACAATCTGATTCACACATGGCCCCAAGTAGACCACAGGACACCTGCTGGCTGAGAGTTGGTTTTCAACTTTCATATTCATCATTCAGCAGTAAAAATGGCAGAGCCTGGAATCCAGGAGCCACCCAATGAATGCTTGCTGCTGAATACCTTAATAAACACATGGGTGGCCCCGATTCATGATTTCTTATTGAGATACAAATAGTAGAGGTGAACATGAGCCTTTTTTTTTTTTTTTTTTTTT